>NW_027514563.1:0-600000 GCF_048772815.1 Callospermophilus lateralis | reverse complement strand
GGTTGGAGGACAAGGGCAGGGCATAAGGAGGGGGAAGAGAGTCCAGTAGAGTCTTGAGACTCAGGGACAACAGAGGGTGGAGGAGGGGGAGCAGAGGGTTTGAGAGATAGAAAAGTGGGAGAACCAGTAGGAGCGGGGACAGGGACAAGGAAAGGCTTCAACCATGGAAGAGGAGATTTGCAGAGGTCCTGCAAACTAAAGATATATTGCTGTTGATCTGGATGGCTATGTGGACCCGGCTGAAAGACAATATCTCTGAGTTTTTGAATTAGTGTGAAGTAGAAAGATCCTTCTGGGGGCCATCCGACTCCAAAGGTGGGTCATTCTGAGACACATAGAGTCTTCCAGATCTGACGTTTTACTGAAAAAAAGAAGATTCTGAGCCTTTAAGCAGACTTTGGTCCAGTGATCAAGGTTCAGGGACAGAGGCATTGAAGTGTTCTGTCCCATATGAAAGATACACAAATAGTGAAAGCAATGACACACGACACAGACAAGACAAGACAATAAAGACAGGCAATGGACGTCCAATACTGAGAACAGGACTGAGTAGCCAGGAAAACCTGATGGGCTGACAATACCGAATCCAAAACAAAATATCACTGAGTTTAGGAGACTATTGTTACTCGGTTTCCCGAGTTCTCTGGGGCGTCCCCCAGAGACGTGGCCTGTGGCTCTGTGACACTTCTGTCAGCCACCGTCAGAGAGAGCTCATGCTCATCACCAATAGCCATTTTGCCCATCCCTAACCTGAAACCTGAAACAAGAAAGTGGCGCCTTACTTAACCTGAGATGAGCCTATTGGGGGTCTTTCGTCCAACGCTGCTGGAACTCGCTGGGGCCCTCAGATGTAATGGTCAGGCGACCATTGGAGGAAGAGACCACCAAGACACTGTCTCATGCAACAGCAAAGCACCCAAAATTCTGGGGCTCAGACCTCACTTGAATAGAGCAGAGAGCACTGAGAACAGCTTAAGCAGAGCTTATATACTTTTCTTGAAGAGGGCAGGGAGGGAAGTTTATTGATGGGTCAGGGCAAGTGGGCGGTTTGCATGTAAACGGGTGAGGGTGTACATTCTGCAGTTTGGCAGTTGGGGACAGCACATTCTGGGAACAAGATTAGCAAAAAGTTTTCAAGATTTCAAGAGTGTTTTCTTAAGCATACAGAAAAACAGGAAGAGACAAGTACCTATTTTATTTATTTTCAACAAAGCCTAAATGGAAAGTGAGCATGAATTACTAAAAACATTCATGTCCATGTTGCCTAATGCTCTCAAATGTCAATTCTATTGGTGACTACATATTTCTTTCTTCCTAAGGTTATATATTCAACCTCAACCCTGTTGAAAATGCCTAATCCTATGACTCACTTAATAATTTGCCTGATTTCCTAAGGTCTCTATTGATACCTCCTTTCCTACATATTTTCCCAAATTCATTATTGTAACTGACACTTAACATGGGCTGACATTAATATTCACTCTCTAACCGAAACCCTATTGGTAAAGAACTTTTTTCCAAATCTTATTCTCACCCTTCTTTCTAAACCTACTGACTATCTTCCTAATTCCCCCGACTATCCCTTTTTGACTGGAGGTTCTCTTCGACATTCAATCATCCAAGGTACAACGTCCTATGCCATTGTGTATGGATTTATCTGAGACATTTGTGCAGAAAGTATAACATTGCTAAGTATCCCAATGAAGGTCTCAATGCCCTTCTGGGATGCAAATCTTACCTAGATTTCTGTTTCCATAATTTTAACTCACGTCTATATTCTTATAAATATCACAGATTCCCAATACCATTATTCATCCTGCAGAATGATTCCTAACCCAAATCGAAACTGTTATTAACTGTAACCACACAGTGATCTCTCAATCTAACTTTAGAGAAGAGCAGGGACAGAGTTGGCCTTAAAATATAGGGATGTAGGGGATCTTCCACTTGCTGAGAACCTCAAAGGTCCATGCAGAAATGATCCCTGAAGAAGATGTAGGCAGCTATGAAGGACCTGAGAGAGCAAAAGTCATCTTCCATTGCCAAAAAACCTGGTCAGGATGAAGGGATGTGGCTGAATCAGCCTCTCTCTTAATGTACAGGAGACGGACCAAACCAGGCCTTTGTGGAGCGCTGTTTCTTGGTGCCTTTGATTTATATATCATTCTAACTTGTGAAAATGTCACAGGAAGTAGGGGCAGCCTCCATCTCATGGAACCATTGGAAGCAACTGTTAGGACAATGTGTTTGCCAAGGCAGTGACCTCATTAAATTCCTGAAGGAAGTAACCTACCTCACTTCCTTGGTGATGGAACACTTTAAACTTGGGATCCAGGAAGCCAGGCACTGAGAGCCAATCCAAGTCCCAGTCCCAGTGGGCTCACTTGTTTGGTGTTACTAAGGACAGAATCAGTCTTTCTTGGTACCTACTGATGTGAGGATGGCCACATGCCAGGGACCTTTCCTGAGAAAGTAGGTAGTGGCTCTCCACATGCTCCTGACAACGTCACAGAGTTGGCCAAGGAGACCAGATCTGAGAATGGATAGGCCATATCAGGGGAACATAGTATGACCCACCAGTCAAAGGACACTCTGGATAGTTACAAACCTACTTGGGGGAAGGAGGTGCCTTTGTGGGTGTGGGTGTGAGTGTGTGGTTTTGTCTCATGTTCTGAGAATAGGTAGGAAAGGTGGTTTGTTTGGATTGGAATGGACTTTTTCTAGTAAATTGTTTGACAAGGCGAGTGTTTCTATGTCTGTTTCTCCCACTGTGTCCGTGGTTGTAGACATTAGAAAAGAAAATGCATCAATGGATGTTTCCTGTCTTGTAGAAAGCTTCCCAGCATTCATCCTGCCCAATTAACGCATGGACTGTGACTTGCCTTATGGATGGGCAACACCTACTATCTTACTACGTTTCTGTTTTCTTCCTGAATTCTGGCCACTCTCAAGAATTGGCTCATGGTTTTGTGTCCAAGATATGTACCACCTCCAAGCACTGTGACATGGCCATGTACATGATAACTGAAGGGAATGGGAGGATCTCAGAAAACTCAGATATCAATGTGACCAGTAAAGTCTCAGTGGAGAATCCTTGCTTTGGGCCATTTGCTTACCTATTGCTTCATTGCCCTGAATGTCAGGAAGGTCTTTGCCTCAGGCCACCCCTTTGTGAAGCCTTAAGAAAACAGTTTTCAAATGGAAATGAATGGGCATCACCTGTGGCTCTTTGCTTAATTGCTTCCAAAAGGGATGTGTCTGAATCAGCCTCGTGAACCTGTGTGAGGCTGCTGCTTAGATTCTTAACACCTGATGGATCTAAGGTAAGATTTCATGTGTGCTACAAATACAAAATGGTCAAAATAGCAGTCATTGTGTATGAAGTCTCTCGCCATCTTCTGTAAGGTTCCTGACCTCCATCCTGGCCTGCAAAGGCTAGACCATAGATGCTTGGGTTTTTTCATGACTCCCATTCATATAAAGAATTTATACCTGGCAGTCAGTAGGCCTCAAATTGGAGAAGTGGAGCAGTAATAAGGTCAGGCCTATTTGATCACTCCTGGTTCACAGGAAAGGTGTTTAGGCCACACTGACCTTAGGCAACATAGGGGCGAGGGAGCATATTTTGGACAGGGTCTTGGACTTCACCCCTTTTGGAAACGTCCAGCCAGAGGATTTGATGAGTGTCTACATGGAAGAAGACGAGGGCTATGTGAAAGTGTTTTGGTTTTAATTGTGGTCATTTGTGTGGCAGTTGGAAGACATAACTGTGTCCACCATGGCTTGAACTTTGGTGTGATTCCCCTTAGAGACTGCGTTCTGGACCTGACCTCAGAGAAGAATTGCCATGAATTGTGTTGGGATTTCAGGAGGCCACGCATGAGAGTCCCCATTGGAAACTGAGATATAGGCCCAGGTGGCTCTCCACAGAACACTGGGAATCTCAGCTACGATATCACATGATTTTATTCTGAAAGACTTGGCAACCATAGTTGAGATTCAAAACACACATGGACCTAGCATTGTAGACCTCAATGGGCCTGGCTTCATGTGACCTTTTGGCCACTCCATGGGAAGCCTTGCCTGTGAGAGTCCTCCAGAGCTTTCATTGAAATGAAATTCCTCACCATTTAATGGTTCCTGAAAGAATTGAAACTCACAGTGCATCCAACTTCATCCTTGAAAAATGGCTAGATAAATACCATGAAATTTTTGAAATTCTTATGACCAAGTGGCACTGAAGAACATTTGGATGTCCAGTTGCTGATCATGAGTGTACCAGAGAGTGCCTTGATTGACTGGGTTTCATGAAAATGGTGTAGAAGAAAGAATCCTGTATGTTGGCGCCTGCTGAGTAGTGACCCAGAGCTGTGGTGTGCAGTTGTGTCATAAAATATCTCTGGTGGGGCCATTTGGATCTGCCATTGACTTCCAAATGTCTTGTGGCAGACATGGTGCAGCCAGTAATCCCTATATGTCTGATCTCTTCATATAAAGGCATCTTGTTATATTTAGAGGTTTCAGGGCCGTGTTCAGAATCAGGTTGCAATGGTTGAGGGGGCAAGCTATGTGGGATATAAGCCTCATTGGTGGATTCTCCTGGAGACCCTGACCCACCACACGTGTGAGAAATCCCTCCAGCACTGAGTCCCTGTTGATCTCCTTGTATTTCATGAAGCAAATACTAAACCCCCAGTGCAGCAGCAAGAAACACCATGAAATGTGGAAGATGCGCAAATGGCTTCACATACCACATGGGGAGACACTTAGCCTTCAGTGACAACAGTTTCCCTACAAAGAGAGAATTCTGCACTCCTGCCTCATGTTCATTGGAAAATAAGAAACCATGTCCTCCAGGTCACATAGATGCAGACCCAGCTCTGATGGTCTCACTACAAAGAAGCTAAAGCTCCTGACAACAACATATATTTCAAGTGCCCAAGGTCAGGGAGAGTTTCTCAATAAGTTTTAGGCCGGCAGAGCTCCATGTTTGTGGAGTGTTTACCTGTTTGACCAGGACAGGAGAAAAGACCACTGACTCCAATTAAAATCAAATTAAAGCAAGCTTATTATTTTTCCACTGGCTGAGCTGCCTATCCCTCTCAAAATGGCAGAAACAAGACAGCAACCCCACCTTTCCTACAGCCCAGCTTTATAGTCCAGTAAGTTACACTAAAGGGGGGTTAAAGATAACAGAACTCGGAGAAGCATCACGCTATTGCTAGTTTACAATTTTTTTTTTGCTGGCCCCATCATCAGAATTTATGAGGACCATTAGAGACTCACGAGATCGTTGTCTGGCCAGAGAAGGCCAATATTTATGAGGTGTCACTAAATTTTCAGAGAGGGCTGCTATCTGGTCAGAGAGCCAGGCATGGGTGAGTTCAAGGCACGGACAGGCATTCCAAGCAGATTCAGAATTTGCAGTAATTTATAGGAAAGCAAAATTATCTTTTCATGACTTTGTGGCAAGATGGCTCCCAATTTTAATAAATGATCAGGTTGGGTTTATCATTCCAACCCCCATTTTTTTTTGCTTTTTAATATTTTTTAAATTAATTTTTATTGTAGGTTGTTCAAAACATTACATAGTTCTTGATATATCATATTTCACACTTTGATTCAAGTGGGATATTAGCTCCCATTTTTACCCCATATACAGATTGCAAAATCACATCAGTTGCAGAACCATTGATTTACATATTGCCATTATGGTGTCTGTTGTATTCTGCTGCCTTTCCTATCCTCTACTATCCCCCCTCCCCCCTCCCCTCCCCTCTTCTCTCTCTACCCCCTCTACTGTAGTTCATTTCTCCCCCTTAAATTTTTCTCCTTTCCCCTCACTTCCTCTTTTATGTAATTTTGTATACCCCTGAGGGTCTCCTTCCATTTACATGCAATTTCCCTTCTCTCTCCCTTTCCCTTTCACCTCTCATCCCTGTTTAATGTTAATCTTCTTCTCATGCTCTTCGTCCCTACTCTGTTCTTAGTTACTCTCCTTATATCAAAGAAGACATTTGGCATTTGTTTTTAAGGGATTGGCTAGCTTCACTTAGCATAATCTGCTCTAATGCCATCCATTTCCCTCCAAATTCTATGATTTTGTCATTTCTTAATGCAGAGTAATACTCCATTGTGTATAAATGCCACATTTTTTTTATGCATTCGTCTATTGAAGGGCATCTAGGTTGGTTCCACAGTCTTGCTATTGTGAATTGTGCTGCTATGAACATGGATGTAGCAGTGTCCCTATTGTGTGCTCTTTTTAGGTCTTTAGGGAATAGACCGAGTAGGGGAATAGCTGGATCAAATGGTGGTTCCATTCCGAGCTTTCCAAGAAATCTCCATACTGCTTTCCAAATTGGCCGCACCAATTTTCAGTCCCACCAGCAATGTACAAGAGTACCCTTTTCCCCACATCCTCCCCAGCACTTGTTGCTGTTTGACTTCCTAATGGCTGCCAATCTTACTGGAGTGAGATTTGCAACAAAATGAAACTGAATCCCTTACTCTCGCCATGCACAAAAGTTAACTCAAAGTGGATCAAGGAACTTGATATCAAATCAGAGACATGGCATTTGATAGAAGAAAAAGTTGACTATGATCTACATACTGTGGGGTCGGGCTCCAAATTCCTCAATAGGACACCCATAGCACAACAGTTAATAACTAGAATCAACAAAAGGGACTTACTCAAACTAAAAAGTTTTTTCTCAGCAAAAGAAACAATAAGAGAGGTAAATAGGGAGCCTACGTCCTGGGAACAAATCTTTACTCCTCACACTTCAGACAGAGCGCTAATATTCAGAATATACAAAGAACTAAAAAAATTAGACAATGAGATAACGAATAACCCAATCAACAAATGGGCCAAGGACCTGAACAGAAATTTCTCAGAGGAGGACATACAATCAATCAACAAGTATATGAACAAATGCTCACCATCTCTAGCAGTCAGAGAAATGCAAATCATTCCCCCTTTTTTAATGTGTCCCTTCCAAATTTTTGATAGGGTAGGGAAAGAGCAATGAGGGAATTTTAATCCCTCAGGTAACAGTCTCCAAATTTTTAGAACTCACCCAAAATTGGATTCCTGGTTTTACCTGACTTAATTAATTACTTATATTGATATTCTATTTATTTTTGGCTCCATAGTTGTAAGACGAGAGGCGTCACTCATTTTGGCTTCTTCTGAGATGAGAGAGAGTGACGTGAGTGGGCACAGTATAAGGGACATAAGTTGCTTTTTAGAAGTCAGTTGAGGAACATGAGTTGCCTTTTAGAAATCAGTTCGTTTTGAAGTCTGGTTGGGGAAGAACAGGTTGTAAATTCATCTGGGGATGGGTTCTTCTGTGTGAGAAACAAGAACCATGAGTACTGAAAAAATGTTGCAGCAGCTGGAACATGTCACTGTATAGAAGTTCCCTCAGCAGGCTTTAATATTCCCAGTTATCAGGACTGTCAACTTAATATTTAACATTTAGTGTTACAGTTATCCCTCTCCATAAGATACAGTTTAATGATTTAATATCATCTGATCTTGCAAAATCATTTTACTAGTATGACCTCTGTGTGTAATAGAGAAACCTTTAATTCTGTTACTCAGGGCTGGATAATCGTACTAGCAAACACCAACCCTACCTGTAGGTTAGGAATATCTGTAGGCCTTAAACTAAAAATTTCTGCCTCTGGCAGCTCCTCTTGATAGTCTCTTTTTATAGTTATCAGGCATTCCTTTCTGGGAATCCTTCTTTGTAGCCTCCAGTCTTACTTATTTTGGGAGGCTAACATAATGTGTATAAAAAATTATTATTATTATTATTAATATTATTATTTAAAATGCCCAGGAATGGCTGTATTTTGGTTTTAACTGTCTTTCCTAAGTGTTTATCATGAAACAGTCAAACTGACTTTTGTTTCTATCTATTGTTAACAGTCAGCTGAGCTTTTATGGGAGTCATTCCTGGGGAAACTTGAGAGCAGCTTCTCAGTTCTGCTAGTGCCATTTGCGCTAGGTGGGTCCAGGTCTTGCTTGACCATGTGGCTACCCTTGGAAGCATCAGGGATGTCTCCCTTCTCTGATGACTCTCCTCTTCTTAGCAAATGCACTGATTGGCTTTCTGTTCTCCAGGGGTCTCATTAATCTCCCTAATTGGGAAGATATGAGGCCCAGAGTTGCAAAGGTTTTTGAGAAGTCCCTTGTTCCCTGGATTCAGACTGACTCAGAGGGCAAGAGCCAAATATTGGTTTTCTTGTCCCTTTTCATGTAACTTTAATATAAATCCTAATCTTAATCATCCATCAAATAAATTTTAACAGCCTTATATTAAGAGTACTGGGCTTTAATGTCTATAACTTTATAATTATTTATCTTTTTTATTAACTGGGATCTGTATTATTCTGTCTGTCTTGTAGGTGATGACTTATTATCTTAAATTAACCCATGTTGTGTTCTTAAAGCAACACTTCTGTAAAACACTAACAAGGAATCTTTAGATCACTTATAAGGAAATTACAAAATAAAATTTTTTAACAAGAGTAAAAATACTTAGTTCGTGTAATAGCTACCCTGAAGTTTTAAGCTGAGTTATACATTATATCCCCTGTTTGAGATCCTAGAAATCTTGACAGAAAAAAAAACAACTTTTGAACATAACTTTAAATGAAATAATATCTGACCTACTGCTTTCGTAGTCATTCTCACATATAGTAAGATGGGACACAGAGCCTTATCTCAGGTAAGGCAGGGCTCTTTATAAAACTTAAGTGTTTTACTTCTAAAGATGATCTTTGTTTTTTTAAATATCATTTTACAAAGATTACATATATTATTTGAGGTCACATGAACATTAGTTTACACCATATGATATCACATTTAAAACATGAATTTAAGAAAGGCTGAAAGTTTTTAACCTTTATATAGATTAGACTCTCATTAACATAAAAATACATTTAAATTGTTCCCCAATGTAAAAAGTAACATACAACTTTACATATCTTATTGACAAGAAGTAAATGAATGCCCAATATATTTTTTTACCATACAACTTCAGAACACCAGCTTGAAATAATGCTCTTTTAAAGTTTCTACCTTACAGATTCGTATACCTGAAAGATATGAGCACATTAATAGCATCACAATTACATTGAAGTTTCTACATTAACCAAGTTTAGCTTTTAAATAAATGGCAGTACAGTGCTCTAAAATAACAGTTCTTATTTAATCAGTTGTTTAATTTTTATGGTTGCTTGCTCTAGAAAAAATAAAACTTAATAAACACAATGTTATGGGTAAACTTATGTTTTAAGAAATTTTTGTCTCTTTAACACGACTGATTATTACAATCTTATACAGACATTAGTACAAACTTATACAGACCTTAGTAAATCAATCAGATATCTAACAAAAGTACTCATGAATGAGTAATCCCATATCAAATTTACTTTACTTATTTATCAATATATTAGACAAATATATTGAACAGTGTAAACCATTTTTTTGTTGAAGGAAAAGTCTTAGAACCAAGGCATATTAGAACATTTGTAGACATTAATATTTTATTAGATTTTTGAACACCTAGAAAAACTTGTAAGCTTAAATTTAAAGACATTTATTTTTATCTCTTTATCCAATTTAAATTCAACTATTTAAATCACTTGAATTAAAGATCTTTGGATCC
Source organism: Callospermophilus lateralis (assembly GCF_048772815.1). Classification (NCBI taxonomy): domain Eukaryota; kingdom Metazoa; phylum Chordata; class Mammalia; order Rodentia; family Sciuridae; genus Callospermophilus; species Callospermophilus lateralis. The sequence continues at coordinate 590,320 of NW_027514563.1, read as the reverse complement.
ACTTTTTAAAATTTGTTTTTATGAGCGTTTTTGTTTTAATGAGTGCTCTTTATAAATGTTAATTTGTGTATCATATATATGATATACGGACAAATGAATATATAGACATACAACACATACCAAAATTGTGCACACATAATAATAGTAAAGGCCTTGTAGCTTTTCCAGGTGAAATATCCATTGCAATGTTTCAAAAACTACACAGTTAGTCAAAGATAGAACTGGTCAGAAAAACATCATCCTAGGTTTTTAGGATCAAAATCATGAGCTCAAAAAAAATAAAGAATCTAAGGAAAAAATAAGAGTCCTAGAAAAATTGACTGGCCATTAATTAGTAAATACCATACAATTTAATTTTCTTTAGGCCTCAGATCACTCTCCTACTGAGCTTGCAGGCCTCTTTCATTTGCCATTCAACATAAGTCCTGGCTGAGGTCTGGAAGGAGCAGGAAAAAGCTGCTATTCTGAGCAGACACCTCAGGCCTAAGGCATTTCAACCATAATTTTCAGGTTCAGATGTTGAAAATTATAATACAATTTTAAGACAAAATTCACAAAATTTTATGATACAAGTTTAAGACACAGTTTACAAAATTTTACATCTTTATATCTTGTTTTGTCAACAGATACCATACTATGATTTACTATCCTTGTCCAAATTAATGCACTGGTAGACACAGTGACATTTTCCCAGGCTACCCAATTAAAAATTGGTGAAAAAAAAGCCTGAATGATTGGGAAGTTACTTGCCAACTTGGAAGTAGAGTTCTCTAGTTTTCCATCCTAAGTATTTAAGTTCTCTGGCATGAATTATCTGAAATCATAAACTAAACAATTTCCTAAACCCGACTTTTAACTGCAAGATTGTGCAATGCTTCAAAAACCCATTCAGATGCCAGATTGTTACAATAAAACATCATCATTTAGATACACATTCAGCTAAGATCATTCCCAAGAAATGGTTTATAATATCAACACATTATTGCACATGTCTTAAAGGGCCAGAAACAAAGACACAAGACAGACTGAAAGGAGCTCCAGACTATGGCTTACAGACAGAAGCCTTTAAACCAGAGCAGATAAGAGAAAAATCTCCTACACCAGTGGCACCATAGATTTTCCCACAAGGGAACCAGATGTTTTCACAGAGGGACAACCTGAAATGTAAAATCAATGGTCTCCATGGTGACTTTACTGTATTTAGTGTCCCCTTTTTCTTTTTCTCTTTTTTAAGAAAGCAGAGATGGCAAAATCCTTACAGTGCAGGGAAGGAAGTAGGTAATTCTCTGAAGCAACAGGGCTTGGGCAGCTGCTGGAAGTCCCTCAGTCCCTCCTTTCACTTACAGGATTAGCTCCTCTTGTTCGGTTCCACCCCAAGCACGCTCCGTCTCCTAACATTTCAGTAGTCAGCTCTCAAAGAGTTCCGGGGTGTGGGGGGTACCAAAAATTGTAACTTAAAGTTTGGTTCCTGATTTTGAAGCCAATTAATACCAATTTAATAATGAGGACAGGGTTTGAGAAAAAGAAAAAGGGAGATTTACTGCTTTGCTAACAAAGGAGAAAAACAGGGGTCTCTGCCCAATGGTTGTGATTCTATCGATCTGAAGGGACAAGGGGTTTTAAGGAGTTTCACGTGTTAACCTGGGAGATACTCAGTTCTTAGGTCCCCAGCAGGCATTGCCCTCTGCAGTGGGTGTGCTCCAGGCAGCCAGCTAGGGGTTTCTCTCATCCTGCTTAACAAAGGGTATTAAAGTTCATCACAGTTCTTTAAAACACAGTCCAAATGGGTGTCAGTTTACTTGCTTTATTACCCATTTTCAGTTAAGTTTTACCACAGAAATCACACAACAAAACACACTAAAACAAACCCCAAAAAAAAAAAAAACATATGAAACACAGAACAAAACACACAAAAAAACAGAAAACCAGCGCAGAAACAGAAAAACAGAGGAACTATGCAACGTCTTGCTAAAGCTCTGGGATAGGAGCTCCTGCGTGCCCATTGGCACCTCTCTATGCTTTCAGAGGAATTCCCTACAGAACATAACAGAGGACAGAATGATTCTTGTTACTGTACCAGACAGGAGTATATGTGTGTCTCCCCAGGACACCACTCTGTCATCAGAAGAGATCTCCCTTAACCGGATATCAGATGTTATATAGGCGCCAGTTACCTATGGAGGCCTCCTCCACCATGTGCTTGCTAATAGTTTTAGGGCGGTGGTTCACTGCAGTGCTCCCTGGACCAAAATCTCACACCAAGGCCTTGGAAATTGCCTCTTCATGCCGGAGCCCTGGAGGGAAGGCCAGCTTCAGAATTTCCAGTAGTCTGGTCTTGTGATCTATTGGGGCAGGGTCATCTCGATGGGAAACTACAAAATATTACACCAGGATGCAAGAAAAGACCACTGACTCCAATTAAAATCAAATTAAGGCAAGCTTACTATTTCAAAGTGGATCCAAAGATCTTTAATTCATGTGATTTAAATGGTTCGATTTAAATTGGATAAACAGATAAATATAAATGTCTTTAAATTTAAACTTACAAATTTTTCTAGGTGTTTAAAAATCTAATAAAATATTAATGTCTACAAAAGGTCTAATATACCTTTGTTCTAGGACTTTTTCTTCAACAACAACAAAAAAAATGGTTTAAACAGTCTCCTACTCTAAGCCATTTTCTACCATCAATGGACCCTTCAGGGGGAAACCATTGACATAATTCTCCTATGTATGAAAAGAATAATTTTAAGTCCTTTTTCTTAACATGTGCCCCCTATGTCTTGAGGGCCTCCTTGAGGCCTGACAAAAACAAATCATGTGACGAAACTGCTTGTCCCATGGTGGGTCACTCACCATCTGTCATCCCCACTCTCCTCCTGGATCTGTCTTTCGGTGGTGTCTGCTGAGGCAATCGCAAGCTCCGCTTTTTTAAGTCTTCCCTGAGGACAGGTTTCCCCCTCAGTCAAAGGCTCGAGCCCCTATTGATCCTCAGGCAGAGGATCAAAAGGCATCTGTCATGATGGCCTTCATTGGGCAAGCTGCCCTGGATATTAAAAGAAAGTTACAACTCTTAGAGGGATCACAAGATATGACTTTGGGAGATTTAGTCAGAGAAGCCGAGAAAGTATACTATATGAGAGAAACAAAGAGAAAGAAAGGGAGCAAAGGGAAGATGAGAGATGCAAAAGACAGACTAAGGCATTGACTAAGGTCCTGGTCACAACAATAAATAGGCCAGAAATTAACAAACAGGAAGACAGGAACGGAAACCTGGGCGCACGCCAGAGGCCACAATGGAGTTTAACTCAGCATTAAAAAATGACAAAATCATAGAATTTGCAGGGAAATGAATGGCATTAGAGCAGATTATGCTAAGTGAAGGAAGCCAATCCCTAAAAATCAAATGCCAAATGTCTTCTTTGATATAAGGAGAGTAACTAAGAACAGAGTAGGGATAAAGAGCATGAGAAGAAGATTAACATTAAACTGGGATGAGAGGTAGGAGGGAAAGGGAGAGAGAAGGGAAATTACATGGAAATGGAAGAAAACCCTCAGGGTTATACAAAATTACGGACAAGAGGAAGTGAGGGGAAAGGGAAAAATACAAGGGGGAAAAATAAATTACAGTATAGGGGGTAGAGAGAGAAGATGGGAGGGGAGGGGAGGTGAGGGGGGATAGTAGAGGATAGGAAAGGCAGCAAAATACAACAGACACTAGTATGGCAATATGTAAATCAATGGATGCGTAACTGATATGATTTTGCAAACTATATACTGGATAAAAATGGGAGTTCATAACTCACTTGAATCAAAGTGTGAAATATGATATATCAAGAACTATATAATGTTTTGAACAACAAACAACAAAAGTTAAAAAAACACATGGAGAACTATTTCAACAAAAAATTGACTAGATTTATAACTCCAATTCTACATTATGCAAAAGGCAAGTCCAATTATACACCATGCCTCCTCTGAAATGCTTGTATGTCTATTCATTTTGGGTTATTTTTCTCCATTATATTAGGATTAGGAGTCAGAATATAGAGTCTAGTAGGGTATGGGTTAGTGGGAGTGATTCAGTATTTCGAATGAAAATTAGGAAAATCAATCCAATGTTTATGCAAATATGTGCTAAAATAATCATCCCACTCTCATCAAGAACAATGCCTTGACATTACCTTCGCCCCAAGTTAGACACAATTAGAGGAGAAGAGTTAGAAAATCTATAAATACTTATCTGGAATGGAATATGCTCAGGAGTTCACAACTTTGGGGGTGGTAGAAGAGTTTCCAAAAGTAAGGGACAGGGTAAACACTTCACAAACATGGTGCTCTGCTGACCGGAAGACTTATGAGAAACTGCCTCTGAGTTTGGGCACTGGATATATATGTTGTAGTCAGGAGCTTTAGCTTCCTTTGCAGTGAGACCATCAAAGCTGGGTCTGCATCTATGTAACCTGGAGCACATGTTTTCTTATTCTTTAATGAACATGAGGCAGTAGTGCAGAATTCTCTCTTTGTATGTAAACTGTGGCCAATGGGGGCTAAGTGTCTTCCTGTGTGGACTCTGAAGCCATGTGGTCATCCTCCATTTTTCATGGTCTTTCTAGCTGCTGCAATGGGAGTTTGGTGTTTGCTTCACGAAATACAAGTAGTTCAACTGGGACACAGTGCTGGAGGGAGTTCTGTCATGTGTGGTGGGTCAGGGTCTGCCAGGAGAATGCACCAACCAGTCTTATATCCAACATAGACTTCCCCCTTGTCCCTAGCAACTTGATTCTGAACATTGCCCTGAAACCTCTCCATATAACAAGATGCCTTTACATGCAAGGGTCTGCTGGCTGCACCATGTCAGTCAAAAGCCATTTGGAAGCCAATGGCCAATCCACATGACACCAACACAGATGTTTAATCACACACCTGCCCACCACTGTTCTAGGCCCACTACTCAGCAAATTCCAACTTACTGGCATCTCTGTTCTACACCATTTTCATGAAACCCAGTGATTCAAGGCACTGTCTGGTACACTCATGATCAGCAACAGGACATCCAAAGGTTCTCCAGTGCCACCTGGTCATGGGAATTTCAAAAATTTCATGGTATTTATCTAGCCATTTTTCAAGTATCAAGTTGGATGCACTGGTTTTTCAATTCATTCAGGAACCATTAAATGGTGAGGATGAAAGCTCTGGAGAACTCTAAAAGGCAACGCTTCCCAACGAGTGGCCAAAATGTCACATGAAGCCTGACCCATTGATGTCTACTCAATGTGAGTTCAATATGTGTTTTGACTCTTTACTATGGTTGCCAAGTCTTTCAGAATAAAATCGTCTTATATCCTGGTGGAGATTCCCAGTGCACTGTGGAAAGACACCCTGAGACTAGATCTCAGTTTCCAAGGGCGACTCTCATGTGTGGCCTCCTAAAATCCCACCAAAATTAATGGCAATACTTCCCTGAAGTCAGTTCCAGAACTCAGTCTCTAAGGGGAATCACACCAGAGTTCAGGTCCGGGTGTACCCAGTCATCTCTTCCAACCAGCACACAAATGACCACAATTAAAACCAAAACACTGCCACATGACCCTCATCATCTTCCATATAGACACTCATCGTAACCTCTGAATGGAATTTTCCATGAGGGGCGAAGCCCAAGACAGTTTCCAAAATAAACTCCCTTGCCCCTCATTTGCCTAAAGTCAGGGTGACCTAGACACCCTTCCTGTGAACCAGGAGTGATCAAATAGGCCTGCCGTTAATACTGTTCTGATTCTCCAATTTAATCCTACTGATTGTCGGGTATAAATCCTTTATGTGAGTTGGAGGCAATAGAACACCCAAGCACACATGGGATCTTTCTTAAGATCTATCACCTTCTGAGAATCAAAGCCCCAACCTCACACAGGGCCAAGAGGCTGATTCAGACACATCTCTTTCCAAAGCAATTAAGCAAAGATCCACAGGTGATGCCCATTCATTTCCATTTGAAAAATGTTTTCTTCAGGCTTCAGAAAGGAGTGGCCTGAGGCAAATACCTTCCTGACATTCAGGGCAACATAACCATAGGTAAGCAAATGGGCCAAAGCAAGGTTTTTAAACTGAGACTTTACTGGTTACACTGATATCTGAGTTTTCTGAGATGTTCCCATTCCCTTCAGCTATCCATTACATGGCCATGTAACAGATTTTGGAGGTGGTACATATCTTGGCCACAAAACCATGAGCCTATTCTGGAGAGAGGCCAGAAATCAAGATGTGTAGAGGACCTTAGGAAGATAGTAGGTGTTGCCCATCCATAAGGCAAGCCACAGTCCATTTATAAAGTGGGCAGGAGGAATGCTGGGAAGCTTCCAACTAGACAGGAAACCTCCATTGATGCATTCTCTTTTCTAAAGACTACAACCACGAACACAGTGGATACACAGACATAGAAACACTCGCCTTGCCAAACGGCTTCCTAGAAACAGTCAACTCCAAACCATACAAACCACCATTCCTACCTATTTTCAGAACATGAGACAAAACCACAAACTCACATCCACATCCACAAAAGCACCTCCTTCCCCCAAGTAGGTCTGTGACTATCTGGAGTGTCCTCTGACTGGTGGGCCATACTATGTTGCCCCAAAATGGCCTGGCCTGTCTCAGATCTGTTCTTCTTGGCCCACTCTACGAAGTTGTCAGCAGGCAGCATTGAGCCAATACCTGCTATCTAGGGAAAGGCCCCTTTTCTGAGCTCTACTGGCATTTGGCCATCCTCATATCATTAGGTACCAAGAAAGACTGACTCTGTCCTTGGTAAATCCAAACAAGTTCGACCACTGGGACTGGGACTGGGACTGGCTCTGGGTGCCTGGCTTCTTGGATCCCAATTTCAGAGAGTTACATCACCAACGAAGTTAGGTAGGTCACCTCCTTCAGGAACTGAATGAGATCACTGCCTTGGCAACCACTTTGTCCTAACAGTTGCTTTCATGGGTCTCATGAGATGGAGGCTGCCCCTACTTCCTGTGACACTTTGACAAGTTTGAATGGTATATCAACAATGGCCACCCGGGAACACCTCTCCACGCAGGTCTGGTTTGGTCCATCTTCTCTACATTAAGAAAAGAGAGGCTGATTCATACACATCCCTTCGTTATCACAGGGTGTTTGCCATGGAAGATGGCTTTTGCTCTCTCAGGTCCTTCATAGCTGCCTACATCTTCTCCAGGGATCATTTCTGCATAGAAATTTGAGGTTCTCAGCAGGTGTAAGATCCCCTACATTCCTGTATTGTAAGATGAACTCTGTCCCTGCTCTTTTGTAATGTTAGATTGAGGCAAGAGTGTATGGTTAGGGATAATAACAGGATCGATTTGGTTTAGGAATCATTCTGTGGGATGAATAATGGTATTGGGAACCTGCAATATTTATAGGAATACAGAGGTGAAATATAAGTATGTAAACAGAAATCTAGGTGAGATTTGAAGCTCAGAAGTGCATTGGGCAATTGATTGCGATACATAGCTTTAAATTACGTTATGCACACATGTCTCAGATAAGTCGATATACAATGCCATAGGACTTGTACCTTGGATGATTGAATGTAGAGGAGAACATCCACTCAAACAGGGATAATCAATAGGATCAGGAAGATAGTCAGTAGATTTTGGAACAAGGGTGAATTTAGTATTTGTACCAAAAGTTCTTTAGCAATTGGGTTTTGGTTAGAGAGTGAATATCAATGTCAGCACATGTGAAGGGTCAGTCACAATGATGAACTGGGGAAAATATGTAGGAAAGCCGATATCAATAGAGACATTAGGAAAACAGGCAAAGTACAGGGTGAGTGATAGTATTAGACATTTTCAACAGTTTTGAGGTTGAATATATTAGGAAGAAACAAATATGTAGTCACCGATAGGATTGACATTTGAGAGCGTTATGCAAGCTGGACATGGATGTTTTTAGTAATCCATGTTCAGTGTCCATTTAGGCTTTGGTACAATCACACGTGTGAATTTTGCATTTTGCGTCCAGAATATTACTGTGATAACATGCATATTTAGATCAGGTGACATGAGTATTTCTTCCTCTATTACTGGGAGCAATATTTTGAAAACGTATAAATTAGTATTGGGGGTACAAAGAGGTGTACCCTGTGTCTATGAATATAGATAATGCATGAATAGACCATACTGTGAATAAATAATATAACTGGTTCCACTTTAAATCATGGATTGAATTGATATCAGAAAATATATAAGAAATCTTATATTGATATACAATCATTCATTCCAAACAGTTATACATCTAATTGTGAAATGATAGTTATGGTTTATCATGAAGTGTGTGTGAGTTTTGCTTAAACAATTATAAAGAAAATCGGAAATAATATGTTTGGAAAGAAGTCTCACGAATAGACCAGTTAAGAAACCTGGAGTAATGCATGTGTTCTGAAGCAGGAAGTGATTGAAAGTGAAACAAATGCCTATAAATTTGCCAACTTGTGCAAGAAATATATACCCTCTGATGTGCATAAACTGAAGAAATAGTAATGTACCAGTGTTGAATAAAAATGAACATCAAAATACAAATCATGTCCCATAAGAGTCTACTTGCATTGCTGTTAAACTGGGGCAGTTACTGTAGAAATATTAGGATAATGCCGCAGTCTTGCTGGGCACAATCAGGAGCCACTTGTTAAAAGAAACTAACTTTATTTTTAAAACCACACACGCCAAACAAAACAGCCTCTCAGGAAAAACCCTCAGAGCCCCAACTGCCACCACTGGCTTCCCAAAAGCCTCTTCCTCCCACACAAGCCTCTCTCCACCTCCCACAATCCTCCTGCTCTTGAGGCCGATTGGCTAGGTCATGTGGGTAAAGCCAAATAAGTCCCCTAATGAGCAACTCCGTGGTCTGAAAGGGCAGGGAAACAGCCCAATGAGCATCACCGCAGAGGAGCCAATCAGCTAGATGTTGCTGTGAGCCAATCATCAGCCAGCAGCTGGAAGTTTGCTGGCTTCTGGAATTTTGCTGGGGCCCCTTCGGATGTGGCTCTCAACATCTCCCCCTCTCTGTTTAAACAACACACATGTGGCTTAGGGACAGTGCCTGCCTTAGGTTGTCCAATAGTACATATGGTCCTTACCCGTTAAGTTGGTACCATTGCAATTGAATCTTACCCATCACTGACTACCGGTCCAGTTTACAGCAACACCTGTGGAGAGGTCTTTGTACCACCGGGGGGTGGTGAGGTTCTTTGCCTCACCTCTAATGGCCCCCAAACATTAGCTGGACGATAATGACACACAGAAGAGAGGAAGATACACCAAGCCAATTGACAGCTCCTTTTGGAAAAATTGTACCACCGATGACATCATCAGCAAATATACCCGAACACTACCACAAGTCGCTGCACAAACAGGTAGTTTACAATGCATACAGAAGAGTTCTCAATGTGTCTAGGCAAGTTCTGCAAGCATTTCAGTGATGGCTATTGCAGAAGCTGTAGATTGGTTTTATCTTTGATTTCACCAGCACTGGGATGAAGATAGGAATTCTGGCAATAATGGCTAAAGAAAAATTATGTAACATTCCAGAAGGCACTGAAAGAAAACAATTTTCTTAACTATTTACATTGTCTTGAAGATAATTATTAAATATAATGAAAAGGAAAGGTGAAAGAAAGGAAACAGATCTGTTAACCTCCTTTTTTTCAAATTTTAAAACAAACCTCAACAGCTCTTTACCCAATTTAAATTAAACCATTTAAATAATGTGAATAAAAAAATATTTGGATCCATTTTTTTTATGAGCGCTCATCATATATCATATATGGACATACGAACATTCAAACATATAACACAAAACACAAGTGTGCACACATAATATAATACATACAACACATAACCTAATAGTAAAGGCCTTATAACTTATTACACGTGAAATCTCCATTGCAATGTTCAAAAACTCTTTTGTAAAAAAATAGAACTGATCAGCAAAACATTAAACTAGGTCTGTATGAGCTCAAAAAACAAAATAGAATGTGGGAAAGGGCAATAATAAAATAGATAATGAAAAAAGCATCCTGCTTCTATCTCAGATGTAAGGATAGTCAAACTGGAATTTTGGATATCAGCTGATAAGGCCTTGAGTCAAATCATCTTCTTTTTGGATGTGCCCTGATATGTCTTATAAAGAATAGATCTTTTCTGTCCCAGATTAGACTTTTTATATTGGAAAGTAAAGAGAAAACAGTAGAGAAAGGAGAAATCTTACCAGCAACTTTAAGGGATACTATAGCATTAACTATATACTGACTATCGGAAAATAAATTAAATACAGAATATTTAAATATCTCAAAAGCTTGTAATACTGCATTAAGCTCTACCTTTTGAGCTGATTGTTTGGGTACTAAAAATTTATAAGTTTTATCAGGTATAACTATTGCTGCTGTACCATTATTTGATACATCAGTGAATATATTTGAAGCATTCATGATAAGTGTTTTTCTTCTCAATTTTGGAAAAATTACAGGATGCGATGACCAAAAAGAAAATAAAGGGTTAGATGGTAAGTGGTTATCAAATGAAACATTAGATTGGACCATGATTATTGCCAAAGTATTTAATTCATTAGCTAACTCATCAATTTGATTCAGAGTATATGGAGTAAAAATTTTATTGGAAGAAATTCCAAACACTCCCTTTGCTGCTTTAATTCCTTTGAGTATTAATTATCCTAAAGCCTCAGGATACCTAGTAAGAATAGTGTAAGGAGAATAAGATAAATGTATCCATAATAATGGACCTTCTTGCCAAAATACTCCTGTAGGAATATTTTTTGTTGGTAGTACAATAAATAATAAAGGCAAACTTATATCAATTCTATCCAAATGCATATTTTCCATATATGTTTCATTGATTTTTATTGCCTTTCTTGCTTCAGGTGTTAACATGCAGGGTGAATTTTTATCTGATAGACCTTTTAGGATATCAAATAAAGGTCCCAACTCTCCTGTTGGTATACCTAGATAAGGCCTTATCCAATTAATGTCTCCTAATAACTTTTGAAAGTCGTTATGTGATTTGAGTTGATCTACTCGTATTTGAATTTTTGGTGGACTGACCATGGTTGAGGATAACAGAACTCCTAAATAATTAATTGGAAAATTTAAATGTACTTTATCTATTGCTATCTCTACATTATAATTTTTAATAAGTTTGTAAGTGTGGCTTAACTTTCTAGCAATGTGTTTTTAGCTTTGTGTGCTAATAATACATCATCCATATAGTGAAATATTTGTGTTCAGAATTTTGATTTCTAAGTGGCTGGATTACTTTGTTAACATAAATATGACACATAGTTGGGCTGTTAGCCATCCCTTTAGGGAGTACTTTTCATTCATATCTCTGATCAGGACCTTCATGATTCAGTGCAGGGATAGTAAAAGCAAAACCTGGACTATCCTTAGGATGAATTATAATTGAAAAAAAAACAATATTTAATATCTATAACTAAAACATACCAGGTTATTGGCAAAGCAGACAATTGAGGAATCCCTGATTGAGCAGGTCCCATAATAACCATCTCATTATTAATGGCTCTAAAATCTTGCAATAGTCTCCATTTACCAGATTTCTTTTTGATGACATAAATGGGAGTATTTTGGGGATATACAGTCGGTTGTATATGTCCTTCTGCTAATTGTTGTTTTACCAGGTCATGGACTGCTTGTATCTTTTCTTCAGTCAGGGGCCACTGAGGAACCCATGCTGTCTTTCTGATTTTCAGGTAATTTTTATTGTCTCAGTGGCCCTTTCTGAAAATCCAACCCATGTCTCTCTGTTCCTTGATCTATTTGTATTGGTGCTGCTATGACTTATTCTTGTTTTTCTAATCTTTTTTCTTTCCTAAAACCTTGTCTAGTCATAATAGTGGCTGCATTTTGGTTGATGTTATTTGTTAATGTCAAACCTAATTGATCTAGGACATCTCGTCCCCATAAATTTATGGGAAGATGATCCAATTCATATGGCTGTATAGTTCCTTCACATCCTTTAGGATCATTCCTATCTAATACCATTTTACTTCTATGGGGATTAGTCGCCACTTATAGGCCTCGAAGCGTTTGAGTGGCTTGTTGTAATGGCCAATGTTTTTGTCAATTCTTGACGAGAGATGATGCTAATGTCTGCACCTGTATCCAGTAGCCCATTCAATTCATGCCCTTGAATATTTAGTTTTAGCATGGGGCGAGAATCTAAATTTAAAGAAAGCATAGCCAAATCTACACCTGTGGAGCCTAATCCCTTGGAACATCTTTCTACAGTACGACTGGAAAATTTATCATATAGGCTGGGTATTATTAGTAACTGTGCTATTCTATCTCCTTGTGAAATTACTGATATGTCCTTTGGAGAACTGGCTATAATTTTTATTTCACCTTCATAATCGGGATCAATCACCCCAGGACTTATCATAAGTTCTTTTAGAGTAGAAGAGCTGCATCCCAATAATAAGCCCATGGTTCCTTTGGGAAGAGGTCCTTTTACCCCTGTGGGAATGATTTGAACTCCCATCTCTGGAGTTAGTACTGATCTGGCAGAGGCACAGATGTCCAACACTGTGCTCCCTCTGGTTTGTCTGATGAGGGATCTGATGGACAATGTGTCCTGGGCACTACCCTGTTGGGGTTGCTGGGTTCCTCCAGTGCTCTGTATATTTGTGGTTTGGGGCCCCGGAGCATTGAAACCCCCTGTCCATTTATTTGGCAATTGAGCCCAATGCCTTTCTCCATGATATCGTGGATAAACACCTGGTCCTTGTTCATTTTTTGATAATTGAGTACCCTCTATGGTGGTTTGAGAACAGCACTCATTAGCCCAATGTCTCCCTCTATGGCATTGTGGCCAAATACCTGGTATTCTACTCCTTTGATAACTAATATTGTTAAACCCTCCTTCTATGGGCCAATTCCTTTTAAAATGTCCTGTTTCTTCACATTGGTAGCATGTTCTTGGTCTGGCATCTAAAGCCTGTTTTACTGTAGCTGCCACAATTTGCCCTTGTTCATTAATGTATCTGGCAACTAAAGCCTGTTTTACTGCAGCTGCCATGACTTGCTCTTGTTCATTAATGTCTCTACATAATTAAATCAATGTGTTTAAATCTTCATTTTTCCATGGTCTAATGATATCTCTGCAACAACGATTCGCTTGCTCATAAGCCAGTTGTTTTAGTAATGGCATTGCTTGTTCTGTATTCCCAAAAACTCTGTTAGCTCTTTGAATAAGCCTATCTACAAATTCAGCATAAGGTTCATTAGCTCCTTGTATTACCTTAGATAATTGACCTTGTAAACCTCCATGTTCTTGTAAAGTCTTCCATGCCTTAATTGCATCTACACCAATTTCTGCACATACACCATGATCATATGCAATTTGCTGCGGCTGATCTTCATAAGGTCCCTTTCCTAACAACATATCTAGATTTCTCTGAGGATAACCAGCTCCTGCATTTCGCCTAGCTGTCTCCTTTCAACATTCCTCATTGGCAACCTTCCATAACATGCATTGTCCTCCATTTAGCACAAAATTACACATATTAGCCCAATCCACTGGCTTCATGTTCAAGTTGTTAATGGATTCGACCATGATTACATTGAAGGGTGCTTGAGGACGATAGGTTGTTACAGCCTCTTTTAGCTGCTTCACTGTTTTGAAATTTAAAGCATGGTAAACACGCTGCCCTCCTCCCTCAAATACAGGGCATGTTAATATTTGAGATCTTGTCTCAGGATCCTAACTATCAACTGCGGGAGTTGGGGGCCTCCCAGCATAAGAAAGTGGCCTTGTTAGTTGGACACTTATGTCATCTGGTGATAGAAAGGTGTTAGTAGCAGTCTCCTGTTGTAAATTTCCCCTGATGTTTTTTACTGTTTTACACTTTCTTTCTCTGTCTAACTAGCTTTAGAGGCCTTCTCTTTTACTTGAATTTTTTCCTCTGTCTGACTAGTTCGAGAGACGTTCTCTTTTACTTGAATAGTTTCCTCTATCTGACTAGCTCGAGAGACCTTCTCTTTTACTTGAATTTTTTCTTCTGTCTGACTAACTTGAGACACCTTCTGTTTTACTTGAATCAATATGTGTTCTTCTTCCTCTACCATTGACTGAACTGAAGGCTTTGAACTAAGCAAACAAGATATGAATGTCCACAATGGCAATGTGCCAACTGGCAGAATCCCTGGGCTTTTCTTTTCTATTCTTTTTAAATCTGCACCATGATGGTTCCATTGTGATATATTTAACAACTCCTCCTTAAAAAGCCATGGTCTACATTTTTGTATTGTATCAACAATTGCCATGACTGCTCTTGATTTTACTGGGATGCCTCCTTCCTCTAACAATTTACTTAACACTTTTTTGGTTTGTTTTTTACTAATTTTTGATCCCATATTTCTACTATAATACAAACCAACAAGATAACACCAAACAAAAAAAGAGATAGAACGAAATAAAAATGGAACAACAAAAAATTATTATAGCCTTTCTCCCTATCTGTTCCTCAGACACAAATAGTTTTTCCTCAGATGTGAGCAGTTTTTCTTCCATCTCACTCATCTCCAGGGACAGGCAACTTAAAACAAAATAGGAATCATAAAATGGCTACCCATCCTCTCGCCCTGCCCTCAAGAGCGAGCAGTTTACCTTATCAGTTACCCTCAGTCGCTCCCCATATGAGCCACCAAATGCCGCTGTCTGGCTGGGCACAATCAGAATCCACTTGTCAAAAGAAACTAACTTTATTTTTAGAACCACACACGCCAAGCAAAACAGCCTCTCAGGAAAAATCCTCAGAACCCCAACTCCCAACACCAGCTTCCCAAAAGCCTCTCCCTCCCACAAAAGCCTCTATCCACTTCTCACAATCCTCCTGCTCTTGAGGCAGATTGGCTGGGTCACGTGGGCAGAGCCAAAAAAGTCCCCCAATGAGCAGCTCCATGGTCTGAATGGGCAGGGAAACAGCCCAATAAGCATCACCGCAGAGGAGCCAATCAGCTAGATGTTGCTGGGGCTGCTGTGAGCCAATCATAAGCTGGAAGTCTGAAAGGCGGGGAAACATCTCAATGAGCATCTCCAATGAGCATCACCACAGAGGAGACAATGAGCTAGAAGTTGCTAAGGCCGCTGTGAGCCAATCATCAGCCTGCAGCTGAAAGTTTGCTGGCACCTGGAAGTTTGCTGTGGCCCCTTCGGCTGTGACTATCAACAGGATACGTATGCACCATTCACTGAAGTTAGTTTTCAGTAATAGAAAACAAATATGAATTTCAGGTGGATGAATATTTCTGAAAATAATCTTGTGAAAAGTTGATTATAAATCCACATACTTGAACATGAATGAATTTAGGGAGTGTAAATAAGACACATATATTTCATATTTTGAAAAATCTGGAGAGTGTGTATGTGTGTATACACACACACACACACACACAAATTTTAAAATGTAGCAACATATATGCCAATCCAAATTCACCATGAAATATACATCATTCACAGATCTAAAAATATTCAATTTACTTAACAGGGATTTATGTATAATGTTGTTCTCCTAGGAAGCTCACCCATAGGTTCAATTTTCAGTTCCAACAGCATCTAGGAGGAGTGATCTCTTCTCAAAATTTGTATCTGCCAAATCAGCTACCGCACAAAAATATACACGTGATAAAAGGTAGGATTCTTTATGTGCATATAAAATAGATGTGCTGAATAGTCTACAGTGAAAGGGAGACAGGAATTCACATATTTGTTAACTTTAAAAACACATGGAGGACTATTTCAATTAAAAATTGACTAGAATTATAACACCTACTTGCAAAAGGCAAGTCCAAATATATACCATGCCTTCTCTGAACAGCTTCTATTTCTTTTCTGTTAGGATTCTTTTTCTCCATCATATTAGGATTAGTAGTCAGATTCTAGTACAGTATGGGTTAGTGTCAGGGATTCAGTATTTCAAATGGAAAATAGGAAAATGAATCCAATGTGTATGCAAACATATGCTAAACAAAAATCTTTCCACTCTCATCCAGAAAAATGCCTTGACATTACCTTCGCCCCAAGTAAGACACAATTAGAGGAGAAGAATTAGAAAATCTGTTAATACATATCTGGAATGGAAAATGCTCAGGAGTTCACAACCTTGAAGGTGGTAGAGGAGTTTCCAAAAGTAAGGGAAAGGGTAAACACTCCAGAAACATGGAGCTCTGCTTGCCTAAAGACTTCTTGAGAAACTGCCTCTGAGGTTGGGCACTTGAAATATACGTTGTTGTCAGAAGCTTTAGCTTTCTTTGTAGTGAGACCATCAAAGCTGGGTCTTCATCTATGTGACCTGGAGGATGTTGTTTCTTATTTTCCTAATGAACATGTGGCAGCAGTTCTGAATTCTCTCTTTGTAGGTAAACTGTGGCAACTTGGGGCTAAGTGTCTCCCTGTTTGGACTGTGAACCCAGTTGGTAATCCTCCAGTTTTCGTGGTGTTTCTTGCTGCTGCACTTGGAGTTTGGTATTTGCTTCTTGAAATACAAGGATTTCAACTGGGGCACAGTGCTGGAGGGATTTCTGTCACATGCGGTGTGTCAGGGTCTGCATATAAATGCACCAACCAGGCTTCTATCGCACATGCTTACCCCCTTGACCATAGCAACTTGATTCTGAACATTGCCCTGAAAAATCTCCATATAACAAGATGCCTTTACATATAAGGGTCTGCTGGCTGCAGCATGTCAGTCACAAGCCATTTGGAAGCCAATGGCAGATCCACATGGCCCCAACACAGATGTTTTATCACACACCTGCACATCACTGCTCTAGGCCCCAACTCAGCAGTCTCCAAATTACTGGCATCTCTGTTCTACACCATTCTCATGAAACCAAGTCAATCAAGGCACTGTCTTGTACACTCATGATCAACAGCATAAGATCCAAAGTTACTCCAGTGCCATCTGGTCATGGGAATTTAAAAAATGTCATGGTACTTATCTAGCCATTTTTAAAGGATGAAGTTGGAGGCACTGTGGGTTTAAATTTATTCAGGAACCATTAAATGTTGAGGAAGTTTATTTCAATGAAAGTTCTGGAGAACTCTCAGAGGAAAGTCTTCCCAAAGAGTGACCAAAAAGTCACATGAAGCCAGGCCCATTGAGGTCTACAATATGAGGTCCATGTGAGTTTTGACTCTCAACTATTGCTGCCAAGTCTTTCAGAATGAAATCATGTGATATCCTGGCTGAGATTCCCAGTGTTCTGTGGAAAGCTACCCTGGTCCAAGATCTCAGTTTCCAAGAGCGACTCTCATGCATGGCCTCCTAAAACCCCAACACAATTCATGGCAATACTTCTCTGACGTCAGTTCTAGACCTCAGTCTCTAAGGGTATCACACCAGAGTTCAAGCCCAGGTGGACCCAGTCATCACTTCCAACCACCACACAAATAAACACAATTAAAACCAAAACACTCCCACAAGGCCCTCATCCTCTTCCATATAGACACTAATCATAACCTCTTGCTGGAGTTTTCCATGAGGGGCGCAGCCCAAGACAGTGTTCAAAAGAGCTCCCTTGCCACTTATTTTCCTAAAGTCAGCGTGGTTTTTTACCATTTTTGTTTTGGATACACACATGGAATCTTTCTTTAGATCCATGAGGTGCTGAGAATCTAAGCCACAGCATCACACAGGGCCAAGAGGCTGAATCAGACACATCCTTATCCTAAGCAATTAAACAAAGAGCGACAGGTGATGCGCATGCATTTCCATTTGAAAACAGTTTTCATCAGTCTTCCCAAATGGGTGGACTGAGGCAAAGACCTCCTGACATTCAGGTCAACAGATCAATAGGTAAGCAAAAGGCCAAAAGAAGGGTTTTTCCACTGAGACATTACTGGTCACACTGATATCTGTGTTTTCTGAGATGCTCCCATTTCCTTCAGCTATCCAGTACATGGCCATGTCACAGAGCTTGGAGGGGTACATATCTTGGACACAAATCCATAAGACTATTTTGGAGAGTGGCCAGAATTTAGGAAGAAAACCTGAACTTAGGAATTTAGTAGGTGTTGCACATCTATAAGACAAGCCACAGTCCATTAATAAATCGGGCAGGATGAATGCTGGGAAGCTTCCTAATAGACAGGACACATCCTTGATGCATTCTCTTTTCTAATGTCTTCAACCATGGACACAGTGGAATACATAGATAAAGAAACACTCACCTTGTCAAACGACCTACTATAAAGAGTCCACACCAAACCAAAAAAAACCCGCCTTTTCCACCTATTCTCAGAAAATTAGACAGAACCAAAAACTCACACCCACACCCACAAAGGCACCTCCTTTCCCCAAGTAGGTCTGTGACTATACAGTGTGTCCTCTGAATGGTGGGCCATACTATGTTACCCCAAAATGGCCTGTCTTGTCTCAGATCTGTTTTCTTTGGCCAACTCTGTGAAGTTGTGAGGATCCATTGGTGAGCCACTTTCTGCTTTCTCAGGAAGGGCCCCTCTTCAGAGCTTTTCTGGCATTTGGCCATCCTCACATCAGTAGGTACCAAGAAAGACTGACTCTGTCCTTGGTAAATCCAAACAAGTGAGACCACTGGGACTGGTACTGGGACTGGCTCTGTGTGCCTGGTTTCCTGGATCCCAAGTTCAGAGATTCCATCACCAAGAAAGTGAGGTAGGTCACTTCCTTCAGGAACTGAATGAGGTCACAGCCTTGGCAACCACTTTGTCCTAACAGATGCTTCCAAGGGTCCCATGAGATGGAGGCTGCACCTACTTCCTCTGACATTTTCATAAGTTAGAATGGTATATCAACCATAGGTACTGGGGAACAGCTCTCCACAGAGGCTTGGTTTGGTCCATCTTCTCTACATTAAGAAGAGAGATTCTGATTAAGACACAACCCTTTATCCTGACCATGTTTTTTTGCCATGGAAGATGACTTTTGCCCTCTCAGGTCGTTCATAGCATCCTACACATTCTCCAGGGATTATTTCTACATGGACCTTTGAGGTTCTCAGCAGGTGGAAGATCCATACATTCCTGTATTGTAATACCAACTCTGTCTCTGCTCTTCTGTAAAGTTAGATTGAGGAACAGTGTATGGTTAGGATTAATAACATGTTCAATATGGGTTAGGAATCATTCTGCTTGATGAACAATGTTATTGGAAACCTGCGATATTTACATGAAAATATAGGTGAAATATAAGTATTGAAATATAAATCTAGGTAAGATTTGAATCCTAGAAGGGAATTTGGCCTTTGAGTGGGATACTTAGCTTTGAATTATGTTCTGCACATATGTCTCAGATAAATTGATATGCAATGGCATAGATCCTTGTACCTTCGATGATTGAATGTAGAAGAGAGCATCCAGTTAAAAAAGGGATTTTTGCTAGGATTAGGAATATAGTCGGTAGGATTACGAAGAAGATTGAGTATAGAATATGGACCAAAAGTTCTTTAGCAATAGGGTTTCTGGTAGAGATTGAATATAAATGTCAGCACATGTGAAGAGTCAGTCACAA
Source organism: Callospermophilus lateralis (assembly GCF_048772815.1). Lineage (NCBI taxonomy): Eukaryota > Metazoa > Chordata > Mammalia > Rodentia > Sciuridae > Callospermophilus > Callospermophilus lateralis. Next base: position 570,736 of record NW_027514563.1, on the reverse strand, counting down.
TGATGAACTGGGGAAAACAGTAGGAAAGCAGATGTGAATAGAGAGTAGGAAATCAGGCAAATTATAAAATGAGTGAGAGGTTTAGACAGTTTCAACAGGGTGAGATTGAAAATGTAGTCTTAGGAAGAAACACATATGTAATCACCAATAGGATTGACATTTGAGAGCATTAGGCAACCTGGACATGGATGTTTTTAGTAATCCATGTTCACTTTCCATTTAGGCTTTGGGACAGTCATAAGTGTGACCTTTGCATTTTGTGTCCAGAATATTACTGTGATAAAATGTATATGTAGATCAGTTGACATGCATATTTTTTCCACCATTTCTGGGAGCAATATTTTGAAGATATAGAAATTATTGTTGGGAGTACACAGAGGTGTACCATGTGTCTATCAATATATAGACAATGCATGAATAGACCATACTGTGAATAAATGATATAACTGGTTTCACTTTGAATAATGGATTGAATTGATATCTGAAAGTATACCAGAAATCTTATATTGATGTACAATCATTCATTTAAACCAGTTTTACATCTAATGGTAATATTAGTGTTATGTTTTATCATGACGGGTGTGTCAGTTTTGCTTCAAAAGTGATAATGGAAATCGAAAATAATGTGTTTGGAAAGAAGTGTCACAAAAAGAGAAGTCAAGAAACATGGAGGAATACATGTGTTCTGAAGCAAAAGTGATTGAAAGCAAAACAAATGTGTATATATTTGCTAAATTGTGGATGAAATATACATCCTATGATGTGCATTAACTGGAGAAATAGTAATGTACCAGTGTTGAATAAAAATGAACGTCAAAATACACATTATATCACATAGGAATCTTCTTGCATTGATGTTAAACTGGGTCAGTTACTGTATAAATATTAGAATTTTATTTTGGTGTTATAATACAATTTATTTTAGCACTAGCATGCCACAGAATGTAGAAGAAAGAGCAATGGATTTTTAGTTATAACACTAATAATCTAGCATTTAATGATTATTTTGGGGAGTCTAGAATTTACATAAGGCTATGCAACATAATTTTTTGTATTTAACATTCATAAAATCTTGGAATTTTGGTAATATTTCTCCTTTTTTTATTTTTTCAGTTGTTGATAGACCTTCATTTTATTTATTCGTATGTGGTGCTGAGAATATAACCCACTGCCTCACACATGCTAGACAAGCATGTTAACACTGAGTCACAAACCCAGCCCCTCCACTTTTATCTTTTCATCAAACACTCCTCTCCCTCTTCTTTACTCACTTTCTTCCTCATTTTCCCCCTTCTCTCTCTTCCTTTTTCATTTTCCCTCCATAAGTATTTTTCTCTCATAGCATTACAAACAGTACTATGCTATGAAATTTACATTTAAAACTGTTTTTTATAGTCATTCTTTTCTTGAGAAAATTTAAAAATTATAACCACCTGATAAATATATTACAATACATTTATTATGCATATGTATCTATATTCATGCATATGTGTTACATATATATATATATATATATATATATATATATATATATATATACATATATATTTAAAAGTACTTTGATTAGCCTGTTAGAAATAATATAGACCAAGTCTTTCTTAATTCTCAAGTCTTCCAGAATTAACATCTTACAGTGAAAATCAAATAAACATATTTAAGTAAACAGGTATCATTCTTTTTTATCAATACTGATAATTTAAGGTTTTTATATCACATTTAGCTGTAATATGGCATATTAACTCTTTTGAATTAGAGAATTTTTTTTTTGAACAACCTATTATTTAAGGACCATATGCACTGACATTTTAAATGGCTTTCTTGTGATTTCACTTTCTATCAATTGCATATTAATTGCCAAATACTTATTTTAGTAATTTTCATATTCATAATTGATATAAAGTCAATTGATTAATTCTTTTTGTAAGGAGTTACTAATTACAGTAGGGACAGTATTAATAATTCTAAATCTTTATAAAAATGGTACAAAAATATTTTCATGCAAAATTATGTATAATTGCATGCTCTAAATGTTTGATTGTTGATACATATAATAAAGAGCTTTTGATGAGTCTCTTCCCCAGTAAAACAGAAAATGCAAAGATATAGTTGGGTATGTATGTCCAAACAAACATATGGAAAAATACACATTATCATCTAGAAACTATTAAATAAAAGATGAAAAGAACAATCCAACACATTGTACCAACTTTTCAGATGAGGTAGTATTCTGGAAGAATAGCCTAAGTCTAGACCTGGTCCATGACAAAATATTCACAAAAAAATAAAATATGAAAAATATAGGAAATGCTATGAGTTTTTCTTGAAGGTAAGTGGAATATCCTTTAATCTCAATTATGTGCATTTTTAAAAGCCAGTTTTCTGGTAAAATAAATTTGTGATAGTTACAAGTACACAAAACAAAGTTTCTGCTTAGCAAAATGAATGCATCTCAACTCTTTTTTAGCTGATTTCTTCCCACTCAACTTTAAACCTTTATTTATTTATTTTTTATTGGTTGTTCAAAACATTACAAAGCTCATCCTATATCATCTTTCATACATTTGACTCAATTGGGTTATGAACTCCCAATTTTCCCCAAATACGAGTTGCAGAATCACATCGGTTACACATTCACATTTTTACATGATGTCATATTAGTGACTGTTGTATTCTGCTACATTTCCTATCCCCTACTATCCCCTACTATACCCCCTCCCATCCCCTCCCATCTTCTTTCTCTACCTCATCTGCTGTTGTTCACTTCTCTCCCTTGCCCCACCTTTCCCCAATTTTCCCTACCCCATTGTTTGAAGATGCTATCCTACTTCCATTGCATGCTTTTAGCCCCTTTTTCAAATATAAGAAAGTTGTAATTTTGAGGATTGGTTTCTGTGTCCTCTATTCTGTACCATTGTTCCACCTGCCTATTTTGTTACCAGTACCACGCTGTTTTTGTTACTATTGCTTTTAGTACAGTTTGAACTCTGGTATCACTATACCTCCAGATTCATATTTTCTGTTTAGAGTTGCTTTTGCTATTCTGGGTCTTTTGTTTTTCCATCTTCTAAGATCTTCTTCTCTCTCTCTCTTTAGGGTTCTGTAGTTTTCAGTATATAAAACTTTCACGTCTTTTGTTAGGTTGATTCCCAAGTATCTTATTTTATTTGAGGATATTGTGAATGGAGTGGTTTTCCTCATTTCCATTTCAGAAGTTGTGTTGCTGACATACAGGAATGCCTTTCATTTATGCGTGTTAATTTTATATTCTGCCACTTTGCTGAATTCATTTATTAACTCTAGCCGTTTCATTGTAGACCCTTTGGGGTCTGTTAAATATATTTTCATGACATCTGCAAATAGCGATAATTTAAATACTTCTTTTCCTATTTTTATGCCTTTAATTTTTTTTGTCTGTCTAATTGTTCTGGCTAGTATTTCAAGAACTAAATTGAATAGAAGTGGTGATAGAGGGCATCCCTGTTTTGTTCCAGATTTTAGAGGGAATGCCTTCAGTTTTTCCACATTCAGGATGATGCTAGCCTGAGGTTTAGCATATATAGCTTTTACAATGTTGAGGTAAGTTCCTGTTATCCCTAGTTTTTCTAGTGTTTTGAACATAAAGTGATGCTGAACTTTGTCAAATGTTTTTTCTGCATCTATTGAGATGATCATATGGTTCTTGTCTTTATGTCTATTGATGTGGTGAATGGCATTTATTGATTTCCTTATATTGAACAAGCCTTGCATCCCACGGATGAATCTTACTTGATCATGGTGCACAATTTTTTTGATATGCTTTTGTATTCGATTCGCCAGGATTTTATTGACAAGTTTTGCATCGAAGTTCATTAGAGATATTGGTCTGTAGTTTTCTTTCTTTGAAGTGTCTTTGTCTGGTTTCAGGATCAGGGTGATTTATCCTCATAGAATAAATTTGGAAAAGCTCCTTCTTTTTGTTTTTCTTGAAATAGCTTGAAAAATATTGGTATTAATTCTTCTTTAAAGGTTTTGTAGAACTCCGCTGTATACCCATCCGGTCCATGGCTTCTTTTGGTTGGTAGTTTTTGATGGCTTCTTTCATTTCTTCCTTTGTTATTGGTCTGTTTAAATTGCGTGTGTCTTCCTGACTCAATCTGGGCAGATCTTATGACTTAAAAAATTCATCGATATCTTCACTATCTTCTATTTTATTGGAATATAGTGTTTCAAAATACTTTCTAATTATCTTCTGTATTTCTGTAGTGTCTGTTGTGATATTGCCTGTTTCATCCCGTATGTTAGTAATTTGAGTTCTCTCTCTTCTTCTCTTCATTAGCATGGCTGTGGGCCTGTCAATCTTATTTATTTTTTCAAAGAACCAACTTTTAGTTTTATCAAATTTTTTAATTTTTTTTGTTTCAATTTTGTTGATTTCTGCTCTAAATTTAATTATTTCTTGTCTTCTACTACATTTGCTGTTGTTTTGCTCTTCCTTTTCTAGGTTTTTGAGGTGTAGTGTGAGTTCATTTATTTGTTGATTTTTTTTCTTTTTTTGAGGAAAGAACTCCAAGAAATGAACTTCCCTCTTAAACTGCTTTCATTGTGTCCCATCGATTCTGGTATGTTGTGTCTGTATTGTCATTTGTCTCTAAGAATTTTTTTTATCTCCTCCATTATGTCTTCTGTAACCCATTGATCATTCAGTAGCATGTTGTTCATTTTCCATGTGATGTAGGATTTTTCCTTACTTCTTTCATCATTGATTTCCAGTTTCATTCCATTATTATCAGATATAGTGCATGGTATAATCTCCATGCTTTTATATTTACTAAGAATTGCCCTATGGCATAATATATGGTCTATCTTTGAGTAGGATCCATGTGAAACTGAGAAGAACGTGTATCCACTTGATGATGGCTGATATATTCTATATATGTCGTTCAAGTCTAGGTTACAAATTGTGCTGTTGAGTTTGATAGTTTCTTTATTCAGTTCTTGTCTAGAGAATCTGTCTAATGCCGAGAGTGGTGTCTTGAAGTCACCCATAATTATTGTGTTGTAGTCTATTTGGCTATTGAACTTGAGGAGAGTTTGTTTTATGAACATTGCAGCTCCATTGCTTGGTGCATACAAATTCATAATTGTTATGTCTTGTTGGTGGATGGTTTCTTTTAACAGAATATAGTGTCCTTCTTTATCCCTTTTGATTAACTTAGGTTTGAAGTTGATTTTATTCCACATGAGTATGGCCACTCCTTCTTGCTTCTGAGGGCCATGTGAGTGGTATGATTTTTCCCAACCTTTTACCTTCACCCTGTGTATGTCTTTTCCTATCATATGAGTCTCCTTAAGGCAGCATATTGTTGGATTTATTTTTTTTGATCCAGGTTACTTGCCCATTCTCTTGATTGGTGAATATAATCCATTAACATTTAAGGTTACAATTGAAATATGATTTGTTCTTCCAATCATGTTTATTTATTTATTATGTTTTAGTTTGGCTAGTTTTTACTTTTTTGGTTATTTTCCTCCCCCTTTACTGAGATACCTCCTGCTGTTAGTTTTCGGCACTATTTATCAATTCCTCTTCTTGTAGTATTTTGCTCAAAATGCTTTGCAGTGCTGGTTTTCTGGCTGCGAATTCTTTTAGCTTTTGTTTATTGTGAAAGACTTTAATTTCGTTTTCAAATCTGAACCTTAATTTTGCTGGATACAGTATTCTTGGTTGGAATCCATTATTTTTCAGCATTTGAAATACATTGTTCAAGGATCTTCTCGCTTTCAAAGTCTGTGATGAAAAATCAGTCATTAACCTAATTGGTTTTCCCCTGAATGTAATCTGCCTCCTTTCTCTTATAGTGTTTAATATTCTCTCCTTGTTCTGTATGTTGGCTATCTTCATAATTATATGTCTTGGAGTTTGTCTATTATGATTTTGAATGTTTGGGGTCCTGTAGGCTTCCAGGATTTGACAATCCGATCCATCTTTCATCTCTGGGATGTTTTCTAGAATTATTTTATTTAATATGTTCTCCATTCCTTTGGTTTGAATCTCTATGCCTTCTTCTATCCCAATGACTCTCATTTTTTATGACATCCAATATCTCTTGAATAGATTGCTAGTGGGATTTAAGCCTCTTTTCTGTGTTGATTATATTCTTTTCAAGTTGATAAACTTTGTCTTCATTATCTGATATTCTGACTTCTGCTTGATCTAGTCTATTTGTAATATTCTCGTTTGAGTTTTTAATTTGGTTAATACTTTCCTGCATTTCTAGTATTACTGTTTGATTTCTTTTAAGATCTCTATCTCCTGGTAAAGCTCGTTGTTTGCCATTTGAGTTTGTTTGTTTAATTCATTTTCAAAATATACTTTTATTGCTTGGACTTGCTGCCTCATGTCTTCTCTAATATTCCTTTCCATCTGAGTTAGGAATGCCTTAAGTTCTTTCCCTATCCCTGTTTCTGATGCTTCTAGGTCCTCCTGTAGAATTAAGTTGTCCTGCATTGTTTGTACTCCTTTCTTTCCCTTGTTTTTTCATGATGCTCATGTTACTTTCCAGCTCTATTTGATTGCTGTGTTTCTGTTTTATTCTATAGATTTGTTTCGGTGTTGTGTATCTCTGTTGTCTCTCCTTTGTGTTGGTAGACTATGCCTGCTAAAGTGGATTCCACTTGTAGGGAATTCCGAAGGCCGAGCTCCAGTGACGTCACCCCTCTGCTTTGGCGGGCCCAGGCTCCTTGCCGAAATGTTCAAATACGGGGATGGAACTGGACTGTCTCCAGTTGGTTTCAGCTCTAGGTCACTGGCGGGTGGGCAATCACTAGCCACCCAGTGGCGCAGTCGGTCTCCTGCGCGCCGGTGTTCTCCAGACGCCCAGTCACGCGGACAGCAGGTGGACTGTCACCTGCGCTTCTGTGTTCTCCAGCTTCCCAGTCACAAGAGCCTGGCCTCTAGTCCCCTGGTTTCTCCTGCTAGTCCTGGTTTCTCCTGCTAGACTAGATTTCCCCTGAGTGATGCTTCTCTGCAGTTCAATCTGTATTCTGGGCCTGTCATTTGTTGGGTGTGGAGGGTGTCTATTGGAACCCAGACACTCTATTGTTTTGAGGATCTGTCAGACCGGATCTCCGGTTGCACATTTGGCTCGTTTTTCAGACCCAATTACCAGATCTTAGTGCTAAAAATCTTTCTTATTGGTTTTGGTGCACCCCCATTTTGCTGTAAGTTCTTAACAAGATAGTTTTTTGTGGTTCTATCTCGTTATTCACCTGTGCAGTGGCGCGTTACACTGGGTGTGATGCACTCTATTCGTGGCCATCAGGCAATGATGAAATATTATGCTTTGTATGCAGCATTTACTGAAGTTAGTTTTCAGTATTAGGAAACAAATATGTATTTCAGGTGAATGAATAATCTGAATTTCTGAGAATAATCTTGTGAAAAGTTGATTATAAATCCACATACGTGAATATGAATGATTTTAGGGAGTGTATAATAAGACACATATATTTCATATTTTGAAAAATCTGGAGAGTGATATATATATATATATATATATATATATATATATATATATATATATATACACACACAGAAACACACTCACAGACATTAAAAAGTAGCAATATATATGCCAATCGAAATTCAAAATGAAATATATATCCTTCACATATCCAAAAAAATACATTTTACTGAAAATGGATTTATGTATAATGTTGTTCAACTAGGAGGCTCACCCATAGGTTGAAATTTCAGTTCCAAAAGGGTTTAGGAGGAGTGATCTCTTCTCACAATTTGTATCTGCCAAGTCAGCCACCTCAGAAGAAAGTCTGTGTGATACCAGGTAGTATTCTATATGAGCATATAAAAATACATGTGCTGAATAGGTGACAGAGAAAGGGGAGAGGAATTCACATATTTGTTAACGTTAAAAACACATGGAGAAATATTTCAATAAACATTGACTATATTTATAACTCCAACCCCATATAATGCAAAAGGGAAGTCCAAGTATACACCATGCCTTCTCTGAACTGTTTGTATTTCCATTCTGTTAGGGTTACTATTCTCCATCATATTAGGATTAGTAGTCAGAGTCTAGTAGGTTATGGATTAGTGTCAGAGATTCAGTATTTCGAATAGAAAATAGGAAAATAAACCCATTGTGTTTGCAAATATGTGTGATACAAAAATCTTCCCACTCTCATTCAGAACAATGCCTTGACATTACCTTCTCCCCTAATAAGACACAATTAGAGGAGAAGAGTTAGAAAATCTGTGAATACATATCTGGAATGGAATATTCTCGGTGTTCACAAGCTTGGAGGTGGTAGAGGAGTTTCCAAAAGTAAGGGACAGGGTAAACACTCCACAAACATGGAGCTCTGCAGGCCTAAAGACATATTGAGAAACTGCCTCTGAGTTTGGGCACTTAAAATGTATGTTGTGGTCCGAAGCTTTAGCTTCCTCTATAGTGACAGCATCAAAACTGGTCTGCATCTATGTGACCTGGGGGACATGGTATCTTATTTTCCAATGAACATGAGGCAGCAGTGCTGAATTCTCACTTTGTAGGTAAACTGTGGCAACTGGAGTCTAAGGGTCAATCTGTGTGGACTGTGAAGCTAATTGATCATGCTCTACTTTTCTTAGTAGAGCACTGGGAGTTTGTTATTTGCTTCACAATACAAGGAGTTCAACTTGGTCAGAGTGCTGGAGGGAGTTCTGTCACATGTGGTGCCTCAGGGTCTGCAGGAGAATGCACCAGTCAGGCTTCTATTTCACATAGTTTGACCCCTTGACCATAGCATCCTGATTCTGAACATTGCCCTGAAACCTCTCCATATAACAAGATGCCTTTACATATAAGGGTCTGCTTGCTGCACCATGTCAGTTACAAGCCATTTGGAAGCCAATGGCAGATCTACATGGCCCCAACACAGATGTTTTATCACACACCTGCCCACCACTGTTCTAGGCCCACTACTCAGCAGGCTCCAACTTACTGGCATCTCTGTTCTACACCATTTTTAAGAAACGCAGTCAATCAAGGCACTGTCTGGTATACTCATGATCAGCAAATGGACATCAAAAAGTTCTCCAGTGCCACCTGGTCATGAAAATTTCAAAAATTCCATGGTATTTCTCTAGCCATTTTTCAAGGATGAAGTTGGAGGCACTATGATTTTCAATTCACTCAGGAACCTTTAAATGTTGAGGAAGCTCATTTCAATGAAAGCTCTGGAGAACACTCACAGGCAAGGCTTCCCAAAGGGTCGCCAAAAGGTCACATGAAGCCAGGCCCATTGAGGTCTGCAATGTGAGATCATGTGTGTTTTGCCTCTCAACTATGGCTGCCAAGTCTTTCAGAATAAAATCATGTGATATTCTGGCTGAGATTCCTCGTGCCTTGTGGAAAGCCTTTCTGGGCACAGATCTCAGTTTCAAAGGGCGACTGTCATTCATGGCCTCCTAAAATCCCAACACAACTCATGGCAATAATTCTCTGAGGTCAGTTCCAGAACTCAGTCTCTAAAGGGAATCACACCAGAGTTCAAGACCAGGTGGAGCCAGTCATCTTTTTCAACCGCCACACAAACTTCCAAAATTAAAACCCAAACACTCCCACAAGGCCCTCATCTTCTTCCATATAGATACTCATTATAAACTCTGGCTGGAGGTTTCCATGAGGGATGCAGAACAAGATAGTGTCCAAAGTTAGCTCCCTTGCCCCTCATTTGCCTAAAGTCGGGGTGGCCTGAACACCTTCCTGTGAACCTGGAGTGATCAAATAGTGTGCCGTTAATACTGCTCTGCTTCTCCAATTTGAGGATGACTGACTGTGGGGTTTAGATTCTTTATGTGAATTGGAAGCATGAGAAAATGCAAGCACCTTTGGGCTTGCCTCTCCTTGGCTTTAAAGAATGCATTTGACCCAAAGAATCCCTCTTCTCACTTGATGGAGGTCAGGAACCTTACAGAGGAAGGCAAGAGACTTCATCCGCAATGACTGCTCTTTTGATCATTTTGGTTTTGGATGAACACATGGGATCCATCAGGTGCTGAGAATCTAACCACAGACTCACACAGGGCCAAGAGGCTGTTTCAGACAAATCCATTTCCAAAGCAATTAAGCAAAGAGCTACAGGTGATGTCCATTCATTTCCATTTGAAAACTTTTTTCTTCAGGCTTCACAAAGAATTGGCCTGTGGTAAATACCTTCCGGATATTCAGGGCAACAGAACAATAGGTAAGCAAAAAGCCCAAATCAGGGTTTCTCCACTGAGACTTTCCTGGTCACACTAGCTACCCACTACATGGCCATATAACAGAGCTTTTAGGTGGTAAATATCTTGGACACAAAACCATGAAGCTATTCTGCAGAGTGTCCAGAATTCAGAAAGAAAACAGAAACTTATGAAGATATCAGGTGTTGCCCTTTGATAACAAAAGCCACAGTCCATTTATAAATTGGGCAAGATGAATGCTGGGAAGCTTTCTACTAGACAGGACACATCCTTTGATGCATTCTTATTTCTAATGTCTACAACCACGGACACAGTGGGATACACAGACATAGAAGCACTCGCATTGCAAAACGACTAACTAGAAACAGTCCACGCCAATCCAAACAAACAGTCTTTCCTACCTATTCTCAGAACATGAGACAAGACCATGAACATACACCCACACCCACAAAGGCACCACCTTTGCTCCAAGTAGTTCTGTGATTAGCCAGAGTGTCCTCTGAATGGTGGGCCATACTATATTCCCCCCAAATGGCCTGTCGTGTCTCAAATCTGGTCTCCTTGGCCAATTCTGTGAAGTTGTCATTAGCCATGGGTGAGCCACTACCTGCTTTCTCAGGAAAGGCCCCTCTTCAGAGTTTTTCTGGCATTTGAACATCCTCACATCTGTAGGCACTAAGAAAGACTGACTCTGTCCTTCGTAAATTGAAGCAAGTGAGACCACTGGGCCTGGGACTGCGACTGGCTCTGGGTGCCATTCTTCCTGGATCCCAAGTTCAGAGAGTTCCATCACAAAGGAAGTGAGGTGAGGTCACTTCCTTCAGAAACTGAATGAGGTCACTGCTTTGGCAACAACTTTGTCCAAATAGTTACTTCTAAGGGCCCATGAGATGGAGGCTGTTCCTACTTTCTGTAACACTTTCAAAAGTTAGAATGGTATATCAACCATAGGCACCTGGGAACACCTCTTCACACAGGCCTGGTTTGGTCTATCTTCTCTACATTAAGTTGATAGAGGCTGATACAGACACATCCCTTCATCCTCACCAGGTTGTTTGCCATGGAAGATGACTTTTGCTCTCTCGGGAACTTCACAGCTGCCTACATCTTCTCCAGGGATTATTTCTACATGGACCTTTGATGTTCTCAGCAGGTGGAAGATTCCCTACATACCGGTATTTAAAGAGAAACTCTGTCCCTCCTCTTCTGTAAAGTTAGATTGAGGTAACAGTGTATATTTAGGGTTAATAACATGTTCGATTTGGGTTAGGAATCTCTCTGCCGGATGAATAATGGTATTGGGAACCTGTGATATTTACAAGAATATATAGGTGAAATATAAGTATGAAAACAGAAATGTAGGTAAGATATGAAGCCAGAAGGGCATTGGGCCCTTGAGTGGGATACTTAGGTTTGAATTATGTTCTGCACATGTGTCTCAGATGAATTGATATAAAATGGCATAGGACCTTTACCTTGAATGATTGATTGTTGAAGAGAACATCGAGTTAAAAAGTGATAGTCAGTAGGATTAGTAAGATAGTCAGTAGGTTTATAAAGAAGAGTGAGTATAGGATTTGGACCAAAAGTTCTTTAGCAATAGAGTTTCGGGTAGAGAGTGAATGTAAATGTCAGCATATGTGAAGTATGAGTCACAATGATGAACTAGGGAAAATATGTAGGAAAGCAGATATCAATAGAGATATTAGGAAATCAGGCAAAGTGTAAAGTGAGTGATAGAATTAGACATTTCCAACAGGCTTGAGGTTGAATATATAATCTTAGAAAGAAACAAATATGTAGTCATCAATAGGATTGACATTTGAGAGCATTAGGTAACCAGGACATGGTTGTTTTTGGTAATCCATGCTCACTTTCCATTTAGGCTTTGATACAATCATGAGTTTGACCTTTGCTTTTTGTGTCCAGAATATTACTGTGATAAAATGTATATATAGATAAGGTGACATCAGTATTTCTTCCACCATTTCTGGGAGCAATATTTTGAAGAGGTACAAATTAGTAATGGGGGGACAAATAGGTGTGCACTGTGTTTATGAATATAGAGATAATGCATTAATAGACCATACAGTGAATAAATAACATAACTGGTTCCAACTTTAAATAATGGATTGAATTGAAATGTGAAAATATACAGGAAATTTTATATTGATATGCATACATTCATTCCAACCAGTTTTACATCTAATGGTAATATTAATGTTATAGTTTATCATGAAGAGTGTGTGAGTTTAGCTTCAAAATTGATTATGGAAATCGAAAATAATGTGTTTGGAAAGAAGTCTCATGAAAAGACCAGTCAAGTAACATGGAAGAATTCATGTGTTCTGAAGCAGGAAGTGAAACAAATTCTTATTAATTTGCTAACTTGTGGATGAAATATATGTCCAATGATGTGCAAAAACTGAAGAAATACTAATGTACCAGTGTTGAATTAAAATAAAGGTCAAAATAGACATTAAGTCCCATAGGAATCTACTTGCATTGATGTTAAACTGGGTCTGTTACTGTAAAAATATTAGGATTTGTAAGCACCATTGATTGAAGTTAGTTCTCATACTGGGAAACAAATATGTATTTCAGGTAGATGAATATTTCTGAGAATAATCTTGTGAAAAGTTGATTATAAATCCACATACATGAATATGAATGAATTGATGGAGTGTATATAAGAGACATATATTTCATATTTTATAAAATCTGGAGAGTGTGTGTGTGTGTGTATATATATATATATATATATATATATATATATATATATATATATATATATATATATACAGAAAAACACAAAAATACATTAAAAAGTATCAATATATATGCCAAACGTAATTTATCAGTAATATATATCATCCACAGATGAAAATATATTTATTTTACTGAACATGGATTTATGTATAAATTGTTCTACTGGGAAGCTCACCCATAGTTTTAATTTTCAGTTCCACGAGCGTTTACGAGATCTCTTCTCACAACTTGTTTCTGCCCAGTCAGCCAACTCAAAAAAATGTATGTGTGAGACCATGTAGGATTCTATATTTGCATATAAAAATACATGTGCTGAGTAGGCTGCATAGAAAGGAAGACAGGAATTTACATATGTGTTAACATTAAAAACACATGGAGGACTATTTCAATTAAAAATTGAGTAGATTTAGAATACCTACCCTCTATCATGCAAAAAGGAAGTCCAACAATACACCATGCCTGCTGTAAACTGCTTGTATTTTCATTCTGTTTGGGTATTTTTCTCCATCATATTAGGATTAGTAGTCAGAGTCTAGTAGGGTATGAGATAGTGTCAAGAATTCAGTATTTCAAATGGAAAATTGTAAAATGAATCAATGTGTATGCAAATGTGTGCTACACAAAAATTTTCCCACTCTCATTCAGAACAATGCCTTGACATTACCTTCACCCCAAGTAAGACACATTTAGAGGAGAAGAGTTAGACAATCTTTGAATGCATATCTGAAATGAAAAATGTTCAGGAGTTCACAACCTTGGAGTTGGTAGAGGAGTTTCCAAAAGTAAGGGAAAGTGTAAAATCTCCACAAACATGGAGATTTACCAGCCTAAAGACTTCTGGAGAAACTGCCTCTAGGTTGGGCACTTGAAATATATGTTGTTGTCAGGAGCTTTAGCTTCCTTTCTAGTGAGACAATCAAAGCTTGGTCTGCACATCTGTGACCTGGAGGACATGGTTTATAATTCTCCAATGAACATGAAGCAGCAGTGTTGATTTCTCTCTTTGTAGGTAAACTATGGCCACTGGGTCTAAGTGTCTCCCCATGTAGACTGCTAAGCCATTAGGTCATCCTCCACTTTTCAAAACGTTTCTTGATACTGCACTCGGAGTTTGGTATTTGCTTCATTAAATACAAGGAGTTCAACTGGGACAAAGGGCTGGAGGAAGTTCTTTCACGTGTGGTGGGTCAGGGTCTGCAGAAGAATGCACCAACAGGGCTTGTATACCACATAGGTTGCTCCCTTGACCATAGAAACCTGATTTTGAACATTGCCCTGAAACCTCTCTATATAACCAGATGTCTTTAAACACAGGATCTGCTGGCTGCACCATGTCAGTCTCAAGCCATTTGGAAGCCAATGGCAGATCCACATGACCCCACCACAGATGTTTTATCACACACTTGCTCACCCCCGCTCTGGGCCCATTACTCAACAGGCTTCAAATGACTGGCATCTCTTTTCTACACCATTTTCATGAAAACCAGTCAATCAACACACTGTCTGGTACACTCATGATCAGCAACTGGACATCCAAATGTTCTCCAGTGCCACCTGGTCAAGGAAATTTCAAAAATTTCATGGTATTTATCTAGCCAATTTTCAAGGATGAAGTTGGAGACACTGTGGGTTTCAATTCATTCAGAAATTATTTAATGGTGAGGAAGCTCATTTCAATGAAAGCTCTGGAGAACTGTCACAGGCAAGGCTTCCCAAAGAGTGGCCAAAAGGTCACATGAAGCAAGGCCCATTGAGGTCTACAATTGAGGTCCATGTGTGTTTTGACTATCAAATATGTCTGACAAGTTTTTCAGAATAAAATTGTGTGATATCCTCCTGAGATTCCCAGTGCTCTGTGGAAAGCGACACTGGGCCTAGATCTCAGTTTCCAAGGGTGACTCTCATGCGTGGCCTCCTAAATCCCAACACAATTCATGGCAATATTTCTCTGAGGTAAGTTCCAGAACTCAGTCTCTAAGGGGAATGACACCATAGTTCAAGCCCATTTGGATCCAGTCATCTCTTCCAACCGCCACACGAATGACCACAATTAAAACCAAAACACTCCCACATGGCCCTCATCTTGTTAAATATAGACACTCATCATAAACTCTGGCTGGAGGTTTCCATGCGGGACGCATCCCAAGACAGTGTCCAAAATATTCTCCCTTGCCCCTCATTTGCCTAAAGTCAGGGTGGCCTGGAAACCCTTCCTGTGAACCAGAAGTGATCAAATAGGCCTGCCGTTAATACTGCTCTGCTTCTCCAATTTGAGCACTATTGACTCTCAGGTATAGATTTTTTTATGTGATTTGGAGTCACGAGAAAACACAAGCACCTCTGCAGGACTTTGAAAAACTCATTTGACCAAAAGGATCCCTGTCTCACTTGATAGAGGTCAGGTACCTAACAGAGGAAGGCAAGAGACTCATCCACAATTACTGAATTTTTGCCATTATGGTTTTGATTGCACACATGGTATCTATCTTTAGATCCATCATGTGCTGAAAATTTAAGCCACAACCTCATACAGGGCTAGGAGGCTGATTCAAACACATCCCTTTCCAAAGCAAAGAACCACAAGTTATTCCCATTTATTTCCATTTTAAAACTGTTTTATTCAGGCTTCACAAAGGGGTGGCCTGAGGCAAAGACCTTCCTGACATTCAGGGCAACAGAACAATAGGTAAGCAAATGAACCAAAATATGGGTTCTTCACTGAGCGTTTACTGGTCACAATGATGTCTGAGTTTTCTAAGATGTTCCCATTTCCTATAGCTATCAAGTACATGGCCATGTCACAGAGCTTGGGGGTGGTATGTATCTTGGACACAAAACTATGAGGCTATTCTGGAGAGTGGCCAGAATTCAGGAAGAAAACAGGAACTTAGGAAGTTAGTAGGAGTTGCCCATCCATAAGGAAAGCCACAGTCCATTCATCAACTAGGCCTGATGAATGCTGGAAAGTTTTCCACTAGACAGGACACATACATTGATACATTCTCTTTTCGAATGTCTACAACCATGGACAGAGTGGGATACACAGACATAGAAGCACTCGCCTAGTCAAACGACTTTCTAGAAACAGTCCACTCCAATCAAAACAACAGCCTTTCCTACCTATTCTCAGAACATGAGACAAAACCACAAACTCACACCCACACCCACAAAGGCACCTCCTTAACTCAAGTAGGTCTGTGACTATCCGGAGTGTCCTCTGAATAGTGGGCCATACTATGTTCCCCTAAAATGGCCTGTACTGTCTCAGATCTGGTCTCCTTGGCCAACTCTGTGAAGTTGTCAACAAGCAGCGGTGAACCACTACCTGCTTTCTCAGTAAAGGCCCCTCTTCAGAGCTCTTCAGGCATTTGGCAATCCTCATATCAGTAGGTACCAAGGAAGACTGACTCTGTCCTTGGTAAATCCAAACAAGTGAGACCACTGGGATTGGGACTTGGACTTGCTCTCGGTGCCTGGCTTCCTGGATCCCAAATTCAGAGATTTCCATCACCAGGAAAGTGAGGTGAGGTCACTTCCTTCAGGAACTGAATGAGGTCACTGCCTTGGCAACCACTTTGTCCTACCAGATTCATCCAAGGTTCCCATGAGATGGAGGCTGCCACTACTTCCTGTGACACTTTCACAAGTTAGAATGGTATATCAACCATAGGCACCTGGGAACAGCTCTCCACACAGGCATGGTTTGATCAATCTTCTCTACATTAAGAAAGGAGAGGCTGATTCAGACACATCCCTTAATACTGACCAGGTTGTTTGTCATGGAAGATGACTTTTGCTCTATTAGGTCCTTCATAGCTGCCTGCAACTTCTCCAGGGTATCATTTCTGCTTGTACCTTTGATGTTCTCAGCAGGTGGAAGAGCCCCTACATTACTGTATTGTAAGACAAACTCTCTCCCGGCTCTTCTGTACAGTTAGTTTGAGGGTACAGTGTATGGTTAGAGTAATAACAGGTTTGATTTAGGTTAGAAATCATACTGAGGAATGAACAATGGTATTGGGAACTCGCGATATTTACGAGAATATATAGGTGAAATATAAGTATGAAAACAGAAATCTAGATAAGGTTTGAATCCAAGAAGGGCATTGGGCTGTTGATTGGGATACTTAGCTTTGAATTATATTCTGCACAGATGTCTCAGATAAATTGATATACAATGGCATAGGACCTTGTACCTTGGATGATTGATTGTCAAAGAGAATTTCCAGTCAAAAAGGGATAGTCGGTAGGATTAGGAAGATAGTTGGTAGGTATAGAAAAAAGAGTGAGTATAGGATTTCGAACAAAAGTTCTGTAGCAATAGGGTTTCGGATAGAGAGTGAATGTAAATTTCAGCACATGTAAAGAGTCAGTCACAATGATGAACTCAGGAAAATATGTATGAAAGCAGATATCAATGGAGACATTAGGAAATCAGAAAAAGCATAAAGTGAGGGTTAGTATTAGTCATTTTCAACAGGGTTGAGGTTGAATATATAATCTTAGAAAGCAACAAATATGTAGTCACCAATAGGATTGATTTGCGAGCATTAAGCAACCTGGAAATGGATGTTTTTAGAAATCCATGCTCACTTTCCATTTAGGATTTGGTGAAAGGTTAATAAGATAGGTACTTGTCACTTCCTGTTTTTCTGTATGCTTAACAAAACACTGTTGAAACCTGGAGGACTGTTTGCTAATTTTTTCCCCAGAATGTGCTGTCCCCGACTGCCAAACAGAGAATGTACACCCTCACCTGTTTGCACGCAAACCGCCCACTCGCCCTGACCCATCAATAAGCTTCCCTCCCTGCCCTCTTCAAGGAAAGTATATAAGCTCTGCTTAAGCTGTTCTCATTGCTCTCTGCTCTATTCAAGTGAGCACTGAGCCCCAGATTGCTAGACTCCCAATAAACCCAGGGTAACTTTTGATGTGGAGGGGACCCCAGTAAACTTTGAAGTGGATACAGGGGCAGTATACTTAGTCCTTAAGGCCCCACTGGGCCCTCTATCAAATAAAAGCTCTCTAGTTCAAAGTGCTAACACCAGTAAATATGGGAATTAGACAACTAAGAAAACCATGGACATGAGGAAAGGAAAAATCCATCACTCCTTCCTAATAATCCCAGAATGCCTGGCCCCATTGATGGGCAGAGATCTGCTCACCAAGCTCCGGGCCAAAATGACTTTTAACCATGAAGGCCCCAAAATGATATTTCTAAATCCTTTAGTATAAACTCCTATATTCACGGCTTTAAATATGTCAGTAGAAGATGAACAGCAACTCTTCACACCCCCCAAGACTGATCAAACAGGCAAGCTACCCCAGAAATGGATAACAGATTACCCAGATGCCTGGAAAAAAACTGCTGGGTTAGGACTAGCCATGAAACAACCTCCAAAAACAGTGGAGTTCAAAACCTCAGCCTCCCCAATCAATGTCAAAAAATATCCTCTGAGCAAAAAAGCTAAAGATGGGATAAGTCCCCATATTCAGAAATATCTGGCCTTAGGGTCCTAAGGCCTTGTCAATCATCCTAAAACACTCCCCCGCTACCAGTATAAAAAGCCAGGAGCCGGGGACTATCCCCCATTAAAGACATAAGAGAGACCTACAACAGAGTGTAGGACATTCACCCCAGTGTACCTAATCCGTACAATCTGCTTATCACTCTGAACCCTGAGAGGAAATGGTATACTGTTCTGGACTTAAAAGATGCTTTCTTTTGCTTGCCTCTGCATAAATATAGTCAGTTGCTGTTTGCTTGCTAGTGGGTAGACCCAGAAACTGGAACGTGTGGTCAACTAACTTGGACTAGACTCCCCAAAATGGTTGAAAAACTCCCCCACTCTCTTTGATGAAGCCCTCCAAAGAGATCTCAACAGCTTCAGAACTACGCACCCTGAAGTCACCCAGCTTCAATACGTGGATGACCTGCTACTGGCACCCAACACCAAGGATATCTGTGAATCTGGGACCCAAGCAGTATTATGTGAGCTTCCTCAACTCGGGTATAGAGCTTCTTCCTAAAAGGCCCAAATTTGCCAGCAAGAAGTAATCTTCCTGGGCTATTCCTTTAGGGGCAGTAAACGATGGCTCACTGAGCCCAGAAATCAAACGGTTGTGCAGAAACCACCCCCATCTAACAGCAGACAACACAGAGAGTTTCTTGGGACTGCTGGGTTTTGCAGGTTAAGGATTCCTGTGTTTGGGTCCTTAACTTCTCATTTACACCCGCTGTTAAAGGAGATGCCCAATTCTAATGGACCCCTGAGATCCAGCAAGCTTTTGATAATATCTAAGGACACTGACACTGTACTCCTCAACTTCACTGAGCAAAGCCTGAAATTTCAGAAAGCCCTACACTACGTTAAAAATGTACATCAGTTCACTCACCTTGGTTCAAAGAAATTGCAGGCATTCCTGAAGGATCAAGAACAGAGTTTTCCACTAACCGACTCACAGTGAAAGGAAATAACTGAACAGGTAAAAAAAAGCCTGTCGGGTCTGTCAATAGGTTAATGCTTACCCTTCCAACTTTCCTGCAGGAAAGCACCTACGAGGAACCAGACCAGGACAATTCTGGGAAGTGGACTTTACTGAAATTAAGCAAGCATGGTATGGACTTAAATATCTCCTACTCTTTGTAGATATATTTCAGGATGGATTGAAGCCTCCCCCCCCCAAAAAAAAAAGGCGCAAATGGTGGTCAAGAAGATCCTGAAAGATATTTTTCCAAGGTACGGCCTGCCTAAGGTAATCGGGTCTGATAATGGACCAGCGTTCATGGCCCAGGTAACTCAGGGGTTAGCCAGGACCCTGGGAATTAATTGGAAGTTACATTGTGCTTATAGACCCCAGAGTTCAGGACAGGTAAAAAAATTAAATAGAACCATTAAAGAGACCTAAAAGGAATTAAGCTTAAAGAGTAGCATAAAAGATTGGACTATGCTCCTGCCTTATGCACTATTTCATGCAAGAAATACTCCCTCTGTTTCTTTGTGTAACCTCACCCCCTATGAAATTCTCTATGGAGCCCCATCTCCAGTAAGGGACCTAACCCTAACTCAAAGATCTAACGATCCCTTCCACACCACCTTGCTTGACAGACTTAAAGTTCTGGAAGGAACTCAGCAATACCTGTGGAAACAGCTGGCCACTGCCTACCAACCTGCTGAAGAGGGTACTCCACATCTATATCAAGTAAGAGACTTTGTCTACATAAGACAACATCAGGTGTCATCCCTGGAACCCGGCTGGACAGGACCATACCAGGTGCTACTTATAACACCTACAGTGCTAAAGTTAGACGGAATCACTTCCTGGTTCCTAATTCTCATCTCAAGCCTGTGCCCTGTCCAGAATCTGGCTGAAAAATGAAAAAGACTGGTAACATTTTCAAATTGTAAATTCGCCATGTGAATAAGACTATAGACTCTCCAATTGGTCACCAGTAGTCCTAACCCTCATCAACCCGTTCAGCAGCGATGGCTGATCACAAATCCTACTAGACAAGAAGTATGGTCTATCGCACATACAGCCCACTTAGGGACCTGGTGGCCATCTCTCCACCAAGAAATTTGTCAGCTGGCTATACGTCTTTCCTATTGGGAAATCCCTGATGAAGAGGATCCCCAAAAATTCCATTAAATACTTTCCATACAATAGATAATGGAAACAAACATTATGGATGTAGGGACACGCGAGCCAGATGCAGGTTGGCTAGCCTAGATTACTATGTTTGCCTGGCGGACTACCAAAGCCAAAAACAGCCACGACTGTGTGGGGGAGAAGCCAACTTCTTCTGTAAATAATTGGGATGTGAGGATACAGGGGCTACCTGGTGGAAGCAAAACTCCTCATCAAATTCAGTACACAGCATTGGCCATATTACCAGTTAGATAACAAAAACCGATGGCCACCAGAAGGGTCTCTAGATCCTCAAATTTTGCGTGACCTTTTCAACTTCGACAAGTGCTCAAAAGTGTGGAAGGAAATTCCCCTACGTGTAGGCCTTTTCCCTCCTATGCTCAAATCCTGAACTATGCTTCTCCAATAGATACTCACCCGCAGCCTTCTGCCCCAGACTCTCTGCTGTCACTCCCACATCAGCAACCTGATTTCTCAGCTCCAGTTACTAGATCAAAAACCCAAATTTCCGTCGGTTCTCAGACCATTGCCCCTTGCTGAGCTTGCAGGTACTTAGGTACCCTTCCACCCACTCACTCCTCTCTCCTCCTGTCAGTGCCCACACCGGGTCCCACCAGGTCCTCTTACCAGCTAACCCAAAGCTCAAACCAGCTAAGGAGTGCCCTCAGACGCCTATCAAAGATGTAATTAAAATGGCCTTTAAAGTTGCTTTGTCATCACTGAAAACAGGTTACTAAGAATTTAAAGTCCCTCACAGGCTTTTTGGGATACTCACTCCCGTCTTTCCCTCTGCTCTACCTGTTCTACTGCTCAAGTTTTGTTGCCAGGAAAATCCCAAACCCCTTTCCCATAATTCTTTTATATCTCTTTTTCCTCATCCTCAGATCCACGGAGCTGCTCTCATCCCCTGCCTTCCCTGTCTTCCCCTCTGTATCAGGCCCACAGAAAAGTCTTAAATGACCTTCTCCAGAAGTCTTCACCATGGCTGACTTTAAGCCTTTCAGCAACACAGTTCCTATAAAAGAGTTCAATGTAGATAAACTTCCTCTATTCGTGTTGCTCTGTTCTACTTGGCCACTGGCTGGAAAAATCAGCACTCCTGAGCTAGACACCCCCTTAGTAGTTTTTAACAAAATATATGAAGAAGGCCTCTGCCCTAGAGCTGGGGCTTCATAGAGATGGCTACATTTCTAAGATATAGAAGTTACCAACTGGGCTCCATGGTAACAGCTGGCAGGGAGGAAAAGAAAAAAAAGAAGAAAAAAGCTCTCCCCCTCCCAGGTGTCCTTAAGAAGTTAACTTTCCCAGAACAGAGGAAAAAAAAAACAGAAACAAAAACTGCTTTTTGTGAACTTCTGCAGACTGTGAACTTCTGAGCCCCTTCCCTTACATGCTGGGTACAAAATTCTGAAACAACCTAAACTTTGGGTTCAGGGATTAATTGATTACAACAGAAGCAATGCCCTCTAAATCCGGATGCAACCAAATAAGACTGTTTCCCTGTCTTCTGTGCTATCTTAGGTACCTTGCCTTGTCCATCTCTACAGCAGTACAATTCTATACACTTAATCATTGTTTATGTTTTCATAAAATGGTCAACAGATGTGATTAATTATGTAATGGTGCAGATGTTTTCCAGAGTGCTCTATCATGACGCAGGTACATTTAAATATCAAATAGGGGGGCAAACAACCCGGTTCTGCCAGGAACCTGTATCCCTCACTTTAGTCATCCTATTATGAATAGGAGTTGCTGCAGGGGTGGGCACAGGAACCACTGCCCTGGTCCATGGGACACAACAAATGACCCAATTAGAAGCAGTAATAGACCAAAACTTAAAGATATTAAAAACCTCCTTCACAGCTTTACACGAATCTTTAACCTCTCTCTCTGAAGTTATTTTACAGAACAGTCGAGGGTTGGACCTCCTCTTCATGAGAGAAGGGGCCTTCGTCCTGCATTGAGGGAAGAATGTTGTTTTTATGCCGACCATACTGGAGTTGTAAAAGAATCTATGATTAAATTAAGAAGATGCCTTGAAGAGCATCAACAAGAGAGAGAGGCCCAAAAAAGGTGGTTTGAGTCTTGGTTCACAAAGCCCCCTCATTAACTACATTTTCATCAGCCCTGGCCAGTCCATTAATAATCCTCATATTATTGGTAATTGTAGGACCCTGTTTGATCAACCTTGTAGTTTCCTTTCTCCATGCTCAAATTGGACAAGTTAAACTTATGGTAATCAGAAAACAATATACCACACTAGTAAACATAAAATGTGACACCCCCAATGATCATTTTTATGATTAAAAGTAACCAAAAGAAGAAGTGGGGAATGAAAGGTTAATAAAATAGGTACTTGTCACTTCCAGTTTTTCGGTATGCTTAACAAAACACTGTTGATGTCTTGAGAACTGTTTGCTAATCTAGTTCCCTGAAAGTGCTGTACCCAACTGCAAAACTGCAGAATGTACTTCCTCACCCATTTGGACGCAAACCGCCCACTCGCCCTGACCCATCAATAAACTTTCCTATCTGCCCTCTCCAAGGAAAGTATATAAGCTCTGCTTAAGCTGTTCTCAGGACTCTGTGCTCTATTCAAGGGAGCTCTTACCCCAGCATGCTGGACCCCCATAAATCCTTGGCTGTTGCATGAGACAGTCTCTGGTAGTCTCTTCCTCCGACACTCGCCTGACCTTTACATTGGTAAAATAATAAGTGTCATCTTTGCTTTTTGTGTCCAGAATATTACTGTGATAAAATGTATATGTAGATAAGGTGACGTGAGTATTTCTTCCACCATTTCTGGGAGCAATATTTTGAAGATGTATAAATTAGTATTGGGGGTACAAATAGGTATATCCTGTGACTCTGAATATAGAGATAATGCATGAATAGACCATAATGTGAATAAATAATACAATGGGTTCCAAATTTAAATAATGGATTCCATTGATATCTGAAAATATACAGGAAATCTTATATTGATATACATACATTCATTTCAACCACTAATACATCTAATGGTAATATTAGGATTATGGTTTATCATGAAGAGTGTGTGAGTTTTGCTTCAAAAGTGATCATGGAAATTAAAAATAATGTGTTTGGAAAGAAGTCTCATGAAAAGTCCAGTCAAGAAACCTAGAGGAATTTATGTGTTCTGAAGCAGGAAGTGATGAAAGTGAAACAACTGCCTATAAGTTTGCTAACTTGTGGATGGAATATATATCCTATCATGTGCATAAATTGAAGAAATAGTATTGTACCAGTGCTGAATAAAAATGACCTTCAAAATACACATCATGTCCCACTGGAATCTACTTGCATTGATGTTAAACTGGGTCAGTTACTGTAAAAATAATAGTATTTGTATGCAAAATAAACTGAAGTTAGTTTTAAGTACTGGAAACAAATATGTATTTCAGGTGGATGAATATTTCTGTGAAAAATCTTGTGAAAAGTTGATTATAAATCCATATACATGAACATGAATGAATTTAGAGAGTGTATATAAGACACATATATTTCTGGAGAGTATATATACATATATATATATATACACACACACACACACACACACATACACACACACACACACAAAATACACACACACACACAGAGACATTAAATTAGCAATATATATGCCAATCGAAATTTATCATGATATATATATCATCCACAGATGCAAAAATATTTCTTTAATTGAACATGGATTTATGTATAATGTTGTTCAACTAGGAAGCTCACCTATAGGTTGAATTTTCAGTTCCAACAGCGTTTAAGAGGAGTGATCACTTCTCACAAATTGTATTTGCCAAATCAGCCACCTCACAAAAATGTACATGTGATACCAGGTATGATTCTATATGTGCATTTAAAAGTACATGTGCTAAATAGGATACAGAGAAAGGGAGAAAGGAATTCACATATTTGTTAACCTTAAAAACACATGGAGAACTATTTAAATTAAATATTGACTAGATTTATAACACCTACCATTAATCATGCAAAATACAAGTACAACTATACACTATGATTTCTCCTAACTGCTTGTATTCCTATTCTGTTTGTGTTATTTTTCTCCATCATATTAGGAGTAGTAGTCAGAGTCTAGTAGGGTATGGGTTCATGTCAGAGATTCAGTATTTTGAATGGAAAATTGTAAAATGAATGCAATGTGTATGTAAATATGTGCTACAAAAAAATGTTCACACTCTCATCCAGAACATTGCCTTGACATTGCCTTTGTTCCGAGTAAGACACAATTAGAGGAGAAAAGTTAGAAAATCTGTGAATATATATCAGGAATGAAAAATGCTCAGGAGTTCACAACCTCCGAGGTGGTAGAGGAGTTTTCAAAAGTAAGGGACAGGGTAAACATTTCTCAAACATGGAGCTCTGCTGGTGTAAAGACTTCTTGAGAAACTTCCTCTGAGGTTGGGCACTTAAAAATATATGTTGTTGTTAGGAGCTTTAGCTTCCTTTGTTGGGAGACCATCAAATCTGGGTGTGCAACAATGTGACCTGGAGGATATTGTTTCTAATTTTCCAATGAACATGAGGCAGCCATGCTGAATACTCTCTTTGTAGTTTAACTATGGTCACTGGGTTGTAAGTGTCTCCACGTGTGGACTGTGAAGCCATTTGGTCATTCTCCAATTTTCGTGGTGTTTCTCACAGGTGCACTGGGAGTTTGGTATTTGCTTCATGAAATACAAGGAGCTAAACTGGGACACAGTGCTGGAGAGAGTTCTGTCCCGTGTGGAGGGTCACGGTCTGCATGAGAATGCACCAACCAGGATTCAATTCCACATAAGTTGCCCCCATTTCCATAGCAACCTGATTCTGAACATTGCCCTGAAACCTCTCTATATAAAAAACACCTTTGCATAGAAGGGTCTGCTGGCTGTACCATGTCAGTCACAAGCCTTTGGGAAGCCAATGGCAGATCCACATGTCACCACCACACATGTTTTATCACACACCTTCACACCACTGCTCTAGGCCCACTAATGAGCAGGATCCAACTTACTGGCATCACTGTTCTACACAAATTTCATGAAACCCAGTAAATCAAGGCACTGTCTGGTACACTCATCATCAGCAACAGGACATCCAAAAGTTCTCCAGTGCCACCTGGTCATGGGAATTTCAAAAATTTCATGGTATTTATCAAGCCATTTGTCAAGGATGAAGTTGGAGGCTCTGGGGGTTTCAATTCATTCAGGAACCATTAAATGTTGAGGAAGCTCATTTCAATGAAAGCTCTAGAGAACACTCACAGGCAAGGCTTCCCAAAGAGTAGCCAAAAGTTCACATGAAGCCAGGCCCATTGAGGTCTACAATGTGAGGTCCATGCGTGTTTTGACTCAACTGTGGCTGCAAAGTCTTTCAGAATAAAATCATGTGATATCCTGGCTGAGATTCCCAGTGCTCTGTGGAAAGCCACTCTGGGCCTAGATCTCAGGTTCCAAGGGCAACTCTCATGCATGGCCTAGTAAAATTCAAACACAATTGATGACAATGCTTCTCTGAGGTCAGTTCCAGAACTCAGACTCTAAGGGGAATCACACCAGAGTTAAAGCCCAGGTAAACCCAGGCATCTCTTCCAACTGCCACACAACTTACCACAATTCAAAACAAAATTCTCCCACATGGCCCTTATCTTCTTCCATGTAGACCCTCATCATAACCTCTGGATGGAGTTTTCCATGAGGGACAAAGACCAAGACAATGTCCAAAATAACCTACCTTTCCCCCGATTTGCCTAAAATCAGTGTGGCCTGGAAACCCTGACTGTGAACGAGGAGTGATCAAATAGGTCTGCCATTAATACTGCTTGGCTTCTCCAATTTGAGGCCTACTGACTGTGGGGTTTAGATTCTTTATGTGAATTGGAGTAATGAGAACACCCAAGCACGTATGGGCTAGCCTCTGCAGGGCTTTGAATAACTCACTTGACCCAAAGGATCCCTATTCTCACTTGATAGATGTCAGGAACCTTTGAAAGGAAGGCGAGAGTCTTCATCCACAATGACCGCTCTTTTGGCTATTTTGGTTCTGTATGCATCCATGGGATCTTTCTTTAGATCCATCAGGTGCTGAGAATCTAAGCCACAGCCTCACACAGGGCCAAGAGGCTGATTCAGACACACCCCTTTCCAAAGCAATTAAGCAAAGAGCCCTAGGTGATGCCCATTCATTTCCATTTGAAAACTGTTTTCTTCAGGCTTCACAAATTGGTGGCCCGAGGCAAAGAACTTCGTGACATTCATAGCAACAGAATAATAGGTAAGCAAAAGGAGTGCATATCCCACTTGAATCAAAGTGTGAAATATGATATATCAAGAACTATGTAATGTTTTGAACAACCTACAATAAAAATTAATTAAAAAAAAAGGCCCAAAGCAGGGTTTCTCCACTGAGATTTAGTGGTCACACATATTTCTGATTTTTCTGAGATGCTCACAATTCACTTGAGCTATCCAGTACATGGCCATGTCACAGAGCTTGGAGATGGTACATACCTTAGAGACAAAACCATGAGACTATTCTGGAGAGGGGCCAGAATTCTGGAAGAAAACTGTAACTTAGGAAGATTGCAGGTGTTACCCATTGATAAGGCAATCTGAACTCCATTCATAAATTAGGCAGGATGAATTCTGGGAAGCTTTCTACTAGACAGGACACATCCATTGATGCATTCTTTTTTTCTAATGAGTACAACCACGGACACAGTGAGGTAAACAGACATAGAAACACTCGCCTTGTCAAATGACTTACAATAAACAGTTCATTCCACAGCACATAAAGCGCCTTGCCTACCTATTCTCAGAAAATGAGACAAAACCACAAACCAACACCCACAAAGGCAGCTCCTTCCCCCAAGAAGGTCTGTTACTATCCGGAGTGTCCTCTGACTGGTGGGCCATATTATTTTCCCCCTAAATGGCCTGAAATGTCTCAGATCTGGTCTCCTTGGCCAACTCTGTGAAGGTGTCAGGACCCAGAGGTGAGCCACTACCTGCTTTCTCAGGAAAGGCCCCTCTTCAGAGCTTTACTGGCATTTTGCAATCCTCACATCAATAGGTACCAAGAAAGACTTACTCTGTCCTTGGTAAATCCAAACAAGTGAGACCACTGGGACTGGGACTGGGACTGACTCTGGGTGCCTGGCTTCATGAATCTCAAGTTCTGAGATTTCCTTCACTAAGGAAGTGATGTGAGGTCACTTCCTTCAGGAACTGAATGAGGTCACTGCCTTGGCAATCACTTTGTCCAACCAGTGGCTTCCAAGTCTCACATGAAAAGGAGGCTGTCCCTAATTCCTGTGACACTTTCACAAGTTAGAATCTTATATCAACCATAGGCACCCGGGAACAGCTACCCACACAGGCCTGGTTTGGTCCATCTTCTCTACATTAAGAATAGAGAGGCTGATTCAGACAGAAACCTTCATCCTGACCAGGTTGTTTGCCATTGAACATGACTTTTGCTCTCTCAGGTCCTTCATAGCTGCGTACATATTCTCCAGTGATCATTTCAGCATGGAACTTTGAGGGTCTCAGTAGGTGGAAGACCCCTTACATTTCTTTACTGTAAGACCAACTCTGTCCCTTCCCTCTGTAAATTTAGATTGAGGGAACAGTGTATGGTTAGGGTTAACAACATGTTTTATTTGTGTTAGGAATCATTCTGCTGGATGAATAATGGTATTGGGAACCTGAAATATTTATAAGAATATGTATTTGAAATATAAGTATGAAAAGAGAAATCTAGGTAGGATTTGAAGCCAGGAAGGGCATTGGGCCCTTGATTATGATATTTAGCTTTGAATTACATTCTGCAATGTGGTCGCAGGTAAATCTACATACAATGGAATAAAACCTAGTACCTCAGATGCCTGAATGTCGAAGAGAACATCCAGTCAAAAAGGGATAGTCAGTAGGATTAGGAAAATAGTAGGTTTAGGTTGAAGAGTGAGTCTTTGAGTTGGAAATATACTTCTTTAGCAATAGGGTTTCGTTTAGAGACTGAATGAAAATATCAGCACATATGAAGAGTCAGTCACAATGATGAACTGGGGAAAATATGTAGGAAAGCAGATATAAAATAGAGACATTAGGAAATCAGGCAAAGTATAAAGTGAGTAACAGGATTAGACATTTTCAACAGGGTTGAGGTTGAATATATGATATTAGAAGAAACAAATATGTAGTCACCAATAGGATTGAAATTTGAGAGCATTAGGCGACCTGGACATGGATGGTTTTAGTAATATATATTCACGTTCAATTTAGGTTTTGGTACAATCATAAGTGTTACCTTTACATTTGTGTCCAGAATATTACTGTGATAAAAATGTATATGTAGATCAGGTGATATGAGTATTTCTTCCACCATTATGGGGAGCAATATTTTTACAACCTATAAATTAGTATTGGGGAAAAAAATAGGTGTACCCTGTTTTGATGAATATAGAGATGATGAATGAATAGACCAAACTGTGAATAAATAATATAACTGGACCCAACATTAGAAATTGGAATTGGAATAAATTGATATCTGAAAATATACAGGAAATCTTATATTGATATTGGCATACATACATTCATTACAACCAGTTGTACATCTAATGGTAATATTAGTGTTACGGTTGATCATGAAGAGTGTGTGAGTTTTGCTTCAAAATTGATTATGCAAATCGGAAATAATGTGTTTGCAAAGAAGTCTCATGAAAGACCAGTCAAGAAACATGGAGGAATACATGTGTTCTGAAGCAGGAAGTGATTGAAAGTGAATCAAAAGTTTTAAATTTTGAAATTTTGGATGAAACATTTATCCTTTGATGTGCATAAACTGAAAAAATAGTACTGTACCAGTGTTGAATAAAAATGAATGTCAAAATACACATCATGTCCCATAGGAATCTACTTGCATTGATATTAACCTGGGTAAGTTACTGCAGAAATATTAGGATTTGTATGCACCTTTCATTGAAGTTAGTTTTCAGTACTAGTAAACAAATATGTGTTTCAGGGGGATGAATATTTCTGAGAATAATCTTGTAAAAATTTGATTATAAATCCACATACATGAATATGAATGTATTTAGGGAGTGTATAATAAGACAGATATATTTTATATTTTAAAAAATCTAGAGATTGTATATATATATATATATATATATATATATATATATACACACACACAAACACAAAACACACACAGACATTAAAGAGTAGCAGTATATATGCCAATCGAAATTCATGGTGAAATATATATCGTCCACTGATCCAAAAATATTAATTTTACTGAACATGGATTTATGAATAATGTTGTTCAACTAGGAAGATCACCCATAGGTTGAATTTTAAGATCCAACAGCATTTACGAGGAGTTATCTCTTCTCATAATTTTTATCTGCCACGTCAGCCTCCAAACAAGTATGTACATGTGATACCAGCTAGGATTCTATATGTGCATATAAAAATACATTTGCTGAATAGGCTACAGAGAAAGGGAGATAGAAATTCACATATTTGTTAACTTTAAAAACACATGGATAACTATTTCAATTAAAAATTATCTAGATTTATAACACCTACCCTACATAATGCAAAAGGCAAGTCCAACTATACACCATGCCTTCTCTGTACTGCTTGTATTTCTATTCTGTTTGGGTTATTTTTCTCCATCATATTAGGATTAGTAGTCAGAGTCTAGTAGGGTATGGGTTAGTGTCAGGGATTCAGTATTTTTAATGGGAAATTGGAAAATGAATCCAATGTGTATGCAAATATGTGCTACACAAAAATCTTCCCACTCTCATCCACAACAATGCCTTGACATTACCTTCACCCCAGGTAAGACACAATTAGAGGAGAAGAGTTAGAAAATCTGTGAATGCAAATCTGGAATGGAATATGCTCAGGAGTTCACAACCTTGGAGGTGGTAGAGCAGTTTCCAAAAGTAAGGGACATGGTAAACACTCCACAAACATTGAGCTCTGCTGGCCTAAAGACTTCTTGAGAAACTGCCTCTGAAGCTGGGCACTTGAAATATATGTTGTATTAAGGAGTTTTAGCTTCTTTTGTAGTGAGACCATCAAAGCTGGGTCTGCATCTATATGACCTGGAGAACATGGATTCTTATTTTCAAATGAACCTGAGGCAGCAGTGCTGAATTCTCTCTTTGTAGGTAAAGTGTGGCCACTGGAGGCTAAGTTTCATCCCGTGTGGACTGTGAAGCCATTTGGTCCTCCTCAAATTTTTGTGGTGGTTCTTGCTGCTGCACTGGGGCTTTTGGTTCTTGCTGCTGCACTGGGCTTTTTGAACAACAAGTTCAACTGGGACACAGTGCTAGAGGGAGTTCTGTCACGTGTGGTGGGTTAGGGTCTGCAGGAGAATGAAACAACCAGGCTTCTTTCTCACATAGCTTGCACCCTTGACCATATCAACCTGATTCTGATCATTACCTTGAAAGCTCTCCAAATAAAAAGATGCCTTTACAAATAAGGGTCTGCTGGCTGCACCATGTCAGTCACAAGCCATTTGGAAGCAAATGGGCTAATCACATGGACCCACCACAGATGTTTTATCACACACGTGGCTACCACTGCTCTAGGCCCACTACTCAGCAGGCTCCAACTTACTACCATCTCTGTTCTACATTATTTTTATAAATTCCAGTCAATCAAGGCACTCTCTGGTACACTCATGATCAGCAGCAGGACATCCAAAGATACTCCAGTGCCACCTGGTCATGGGAATTTCAAAAATTTCAAAGTATTTATCTAGCCATTTTTCAAGGATGTAGTTGGGAGGCACTGTGGCTTTCAAGAACCATTAAATGTTGAGGAAGCTCATTTCAGTGAAACTCTGGAGAACTTTCATAGGCAACGCTTCCCATAGAGTGGCCAAAAGGTTACATGAAGCCAGGCCTATTGAGGTCTACAATGTGAGTTCCATGTGTGTTTTGACTCTCAAGTATGGCTGCCAATTCTTTAAGAATAAAATCATGGGATAATTTGGCTGAGATTCCCAGTGCTCTGTGGAAAGCCACCCTGGACTTTGATCTAAGTTTATAAGGGCGACTCTCATGCATGGCTTCCTAAAATCCCAACTCGATTCATGGCAATACTTCTCTGAGGTCACTTCCAGAACTCAGTCTCTAAGGGGATTCACACCAGAGTTCAAACCCAGGTGGACCCAGTCATCTCTTCCAACTGCCACACAAATGACCACAATTAAAACCAAAATAGTCCCACATGGCTCTCATCTTCTTCCATATAGACACTCATCATAACCTCTAGCTGGAGGTTTCTATGAGGAGCACAGGACAAGACAGTGTCCAAAACACGCACTCTTGCTCGTCATTTCCATAAAGTCAGAGTGGCCTGGACACCCCTTCTGTGAACCAGAAGTGATCAAAAAGGCCTACCATTAATACTGCTCAGCTTCTCCAATTTGAGGCCTACTGACTGTGGGGTTTAGATTCTTTATGTGCATTGGGGTCATGAGAAAACCCAAGCACCTATTGGCTAGCCTCCGCAGGGCTTTGAAGAAGTCATTTGACCCAAAGGATTCCTATTCTCACTTGATAGAGGTCAGGAACCTTACAGAGGAAGGCAAGAGAATTTATCCACAATGACTGCTCTTTTGGCCATTTTGGTTTTGGATGCACACATGGCATCTTTCTTTAGATCCATCAGGTGCTGAGAATGCAAGCCACAGCCTCACACACAGCCAACAGACTGGCTCAGACACATCCCTTTCAAAAGCAATTACTCAAAGAGAGACAGGTGATGCTCATTCATTTCCATTAGAAAACTGTTTTATTCAGGTTTCACAAAGTGGTGCCTTAGGCAAAGACCTTCCTGACATTCAGTGCTACAGAACAATAGGTAAGCAAAGGCCCAAAGCAGGGATTCTCCACTGAGACACTCATGATCACACAGATATCTGAGTTTCCTGAGATTCTCGCCATTCCCTTCAGCTATCCAGTACACGGCCATGTCACAGAGCTTTGAGGTGCTACATATCTTGGTCACAAAACCATGAGTCTATTCTGGAGAGTGGCCAGAATTCAAGAAGAAAACAGAAACTTAGGAAGACAGCAGGTCTTGCCCATCAATAAGGCAAGCCTCCGTCCTTTCATAAATTGGGCAGGATGAATGTGGGGAAGCTTTCTCCTAGACAGGACACATCCATTGATGCATTTTCTTTTGTAATGTCTACAACCATGGACACAGTTGGATACACAGACATAGAAACACTTGCTTTGTCAAATGACTTACTAGAAACAGTCCATTCTAAACCAAAGAAACCGCCTTTCCTACCTATTCTCAGAGCATGAGACAAAACCACATACACACACTCATTCCCACAAAGGCACCTTTTTCCCCCAAGAGGGTCTGTGACTATCAAGAGTGTCCTCTGCCTTGTGGGCCATACTATGTTCCCCCGAAATGGCTTCTCTATTCTCAAATCTGGACTCCTTGGCCCACTCTGTGAAGTTGTCAGGAGCCAGCGGTGAGCCAATACCTGCTTTCTCAGGAAAGACCCCAATTCATATCTTTCCTGGCATTTGGCCATCCTCACAACTGTAGATACCAAGAAAGATTGACTCTCTCCTTGGTAAATCCAAAAAGTGAGACTTCTGTGACTGTTATTGGGCCTGACTCTGGCTGCCTGTTTTCAGGGATCCCAAGTTCAGAGAGTTCCATCACCAAGAAAGTGAGGTAGGTCACTTCCTTCATGAAGTGAATGAGCTCACAGCCTTGGCAACCACTTTGTCCTAACAGTTGCTTCCAAGGGTCCCATGAGATGGAGGCTGCCCCTACTTCCTGTGACACTTTCACAAGTCAGAATGGTATATCAACCATTGGTACCGGGAAAAAGATCTCCACACAGGCCTGGTTTGGTCCATTTGCTCTATATTAAAAAGAGAGAGGCTTATTCAGACACATCCCTTCATAGTGACCAGGTTGTTTGCCATGGAAGCTAACTTTTGCTCTCTCAGGTCCTTCATAGCAGTCTACATCTTCTTCGGGGATCATTTCTGCATGGATCTTTGATATTCTCAGCAGGTGGAAGATCCCCAACATTCCTCTTTTGTAAGACCAACTCTGTCCCTGCACTGCTCTAAAGTTAGATTGAGGGAACAGTGTATGGTTAGGGTTAATAATATGTTCAATTTTGGTTAGCAATCATTCTGCTGGATGAATAATGGTATTGGAAACCTGTGATATTTACAAGAATATATAGGTAAAATATAACAGAAATCTAGGGAAGATTTGAAGCCAAGTAGGGCATTGGGCCCTTGAGTGGGATACTTAGCTTTGAATTATATTCTGCACAGATGTCTCAGATAAGTCAATATACAATGAAATTGGATCTTGTACCTCGGATGATTGAATAACAAACAGAACATCTAGTCATAAAGGAATAGTCCGTAGGATTACCAAGGTAGTCAGCAGGTTTATAAAGAAGAGTGAGTATAGGATTTGGACCAAAAGTTCTTTACAAATAGGGTTTCGGGTAGAGAGTGAATGTAAATGTCAGCACATGTGAAGAGTCAGTCACAATGATGAACAGGGGAAAATATGTAGGAAAGCAGACATAAATAGAGACATTAGGAAATCAGCAAAAGTATAAAGTGTGTAATTGGTTTAGACATTTTCAACAGGGTTGAGTTTGAATATATAATCTTAGGAAGAAACAAATATGTTGTCACAAATAGGATTGAATTCGAGAGCATTAGGTAACCAGGACTTGGATGTTTTTTTGAAATCCATGTTCACTTTCCATTTAGGCTTTTTTAAAATCATAAGTGTGACCATTGCATTTT
Organism: Callospermophilus lateralis; assembly: GCF_048772815.1. Classification (NCBI taxonomy): domain Eukaryota; kingdom Metazoa; phylum Chordata; class Mammalia; order Rodentia; family Sciuridae; genus Callospermophilus; species Callospermophilus lateralis. Next base: position 536,237 of record NW_027514563.1, on the reverse strand, counting down.
GTGTCCAGAATATTATTGTGATAAAATGTATGTGTAGATCAGGTGACATGAATATTTCTTCCACCGTTTCTGGAGCAATGTTTTGTAGACGTATAATTTAGTATTTGGGGTACAAATAGGTGTACCCTGTGTCTATGAATATGCAGATTATGCATGAATAGACCATACTGTGTATAAATAATATAACTGGTTCCACTTTAAATAATGGATTGAATTGATATCTGAAAATATAAAAGAAATCTCATATTGATATGCAATCATTCATTCCAACCACTTATACATCTAATGGTAATATTAGGGTTATATTTTATCCTGAAAAGTGTGTGAGTTTTGCTTCAAACGTGATTATGGAAATCAAAAATAATGTGTTTGGAAAGAAGTATCATGAAAAGAATAGTCAAGAAACCTGGAGGAATTCATGTGTTCTGAAGCAGGAAGTGATTGAATGTGAAACACATGCATATAAATTTGCGAACTTTTGAATGAAATATATACAGTATGATGTGCATAAGCTGCAGAAATAGTAATGTAGCAGTGTTGAATAAAAATGAACATCAAAATACACATCATGTCCCCTAGGAATCTACTTGCATTGATATTAATCTGGGTCAGTTACTGTAGACATATTAGGATTTTTATGCACCATTTACTGAAGTTAGTTTTCAGTACTTGGAAACAAATATGTATTTCAGGTGGATGAATATTCTGAGAATAATCTTGTGGAAACTTGATTTTAAATCCATATAAATCGCAAAACATTATAAACAAAAAACACACACAGACATTAAAATGTAGCATAGTATATGCCAATTGAAATTCATCTTGAAATATATATCATCCACTGATCCAAAACTATTTGTTTAATGAACTTGGATTCATGAATAATGTTGTTCAACTAAGAAGCTCCCCCATAGTTTGAATTTTCTGTTCCAACAGTGTTTAGGAGGAGTGATCTCCTAAATGTGTATGCAAATATGTGCTACACAAAAATATTTCCACTCTCATCCAGAACAATGACTTGATATTACCTTCGCCCCAAGAAAGACACAATTGGAATAGAAGAGTTAGAAATTCTGTGAATACATATCTGGAATTAAAATGCTCGGGAGTTCACAACATTGGAGTTTGCAGAGGAGTTTCCAAAAGTAAGGGAGAGGCTTGATAGACCCAACCTGATTTTTTATTAAAATTGGGAACCATCTTGCCACAAAGCCGTGAAAAGATAATTTTGGCTTTACTCTAAATTACTGCAAATTCTGAACCTGCTTGGAACGCCTGCCCGTGCCTTGAACTCATCCACACCTGGCTCTCTGACCAGATAACAGTACTTTCTGAAACTTTAGTGACACCTCATAAATATTGGCCTTCCCTGGCCAGACAACAACCCTCTCTGAGGCCCTAATGGTCCTCATTATTTCTGATATTGGGGCCAGCAAAAAAAAAAATGTAAACTACCATTAGTGTGATGCTTTCAAAGTTTTGTTATCTGTAACCACCCGTTTGTGTAACTTTCTGGGCTATATAGCTGGTCTGTAGGAAAGGTGGGGTTGCTGTCTTGTTCCCGCCATTTTGGGAAGGAGAGGCAGCCCAGCCTGTTGAAATAATAAGCTTGCCTTAATTTGATTTTAATTGGAGTCAGTGGTCTTTTCTTGCATCCTAGTCCAAAATTTTGGAGTTCCCCAGTGAGATGACCCTGGCCGAGCAGATCACAAAACCAGACTGCTGAAAATTCTGAAGCTGGCCTTCCCTCCAGGGCACTGGGCTGGAGAACCACTCTAGGAGGTGCACAACTTGAGATGTTCCAAGGCCTTGGAGTGAGCCGTCAGTCTGGGGAGCACTGCAGTGAACCACCACACTAAAACTATTATCAAGCCCCTGGTGGAGGAGGCCTCCATAGGTAAGTGGCGCCTTTATAACATCTGATATCTGGTTAAGGGAGATCTCTTCTGATGACAGAGAGGTGGCCTGGGGAGGCTCACATACACTCCTGTCCAGGACAGTAATGAGAATCATGCTGTCCTCTGTTCTGTTCTGTAGGGATTTCCTCTGGAAGGGTAGAGAGGTGCCGATGGGCACACACACGCTCCTACCCTGGAGCTTTAGCAAGATGTTGCATTGCTCCTCTGTTTTTCTGTTTCGGCACCAGGATTCTGTTTTTCTGTGTTTTGTTCTGTGGTCTATATGTTTTTTGTTGTTTTTTTTGTGCGTTTTTTTGTTTGATTTCTGTGGTAAAATTTTAAGGATATTGGACGTGAAAAAGGGTAACAAAGCAAGTAAGCCTGACACCCTTTCGACTGTGTTTTAAGGAACTGTGATGAACTTTACCCACCTTTGTTAAGCAGGAAGAAAGAAGCCCCTAGCTGGCTGCCTGGAGCACACCCACTGCACAGGGCAATGCCTGCTGGGGAACGAAGAACTGAGTATACCCCAGGTTAACAAGTGAAACTCTTTAAAATCCCTTGTCCCTCCAGATCATGAGAGTCACAACCTTTTGGCAGAGTCCCCTTGTTTTTCCTTTGTCAGCAAAGCAATAAACCTCCATTTTCTTTTTCTCAAAACCCTGTCCTCATTATTAAATTAGCATTAATTTGCTTCAGGGTCAGAAACCGAACTTTAAGTTACAAATTTTGATACCCGGCCCCGTCCCAGAACTTTTTGAGAGCTGACGACTGAAATGTTAGGAGATGGTGCATGCTTGGAGTGGACCCGAAACAGAAGAGCTAATCCTGTAAGTAAAAGGAGGGACTGAGGGACCCCAGCAACTGCCAAAGCCCTGTTGCTTCAGGGAATTCCCTCCTTCCTTCCCTGCACTGTAAGAATTATGACACCTCTGTCTTCTTTTAAAAGAGAAAAATAAAAAGGGGACACTAAATGCAGTAAAGTCACCATGGAGACCCTTGATTTTACATTTCAGGTAGCTTCTCTGTGAAAACATCTGGTCCCCTTGTGGGGACATCTGTGGTGCCACTGGTGCAGGAGATTTTTCTCTTATCTGGTCTGTTTTAAAGGCTTCTGTCTGTCAGCCATATTCTGGAGTTCCTTTCTGTCTGTCTTGTGCCTTTGTTTTTGGCACTTTAAGACATGTGCAATAATGTGTTTATATTATAAATTGTTTCTTGAGAATGATCTTAGCTGAATGTGTGTCTAAATGATGATGTTTAATTGTAAAAATCTGGTATCTGAATGCGTTTTTTGAAGCATTGCACAATATTGCAGTTAAAAGTCGGGTTTAGGTAATTGTTTAGTTTTTGATTTCAGATAATTCATGCCAGAGAACTTAAATACTTAGGATGGAAAACTAAAGAACTCTACTTCCAAGTTGGCAAGTAACTTCCCAATCATGCAGTCTTTTTTTCTCCAATTCTGAATTGGGTAGCCTGGGAAAATGTCACTGTGTTTACCAGTGCATTAATTTGGACAAGGATAGTAAATCATAGTATGATATCTGTTGACAAAACAAGATGTAAAGATATAAAATTTTGTGAATTGTATCTTAAACTTGTAGCATAATTTTCAACATCCTAACCAGAAAATTATGGTTAAAATGCCTTAGGCCTGAGGTGTCTGCTCAGAATAGCAGTTTTTTCCTGCTCCTTCCAGACCTCAGCCAGGACTTCTGTTGAAATGAAAATGAAAGTCTCCTGTAAGCTCAGTAGGAGACTGATCTGAGGCCTAAGGGAAAAAAATGGTAAATTGTATGGTATTTACTAATTACCGGCCAGTCATTTTTTCTAGGACTCATAATTTTTTCTTAGATTCTTTTTTTTTTTTTGAGTTTATGATTTTGATCCTACAGACCTAGGTTAATGTTTTTCTGATCAGTTTTATCTTTGACCAACTGTGGAGTTTTAAAAACATTGCAATGGTGATTTCACCTGTGAAAAGCTACAAGGTCTTCACTATTATTAGGTGTGCACACTTTTGTTATGTGTTTTATGTCTCTCTCTCTCTCTCTCTCTCTCTCTCTCTCTCTCTATATATATATATATATATATATATATATATACACATATGTCCGTATATCATTCAAATGATACACAAATTAACATATATAAGGAGCACTCATATAAAAAAGCGCTCATAAAAACAAATTTTAAAAAGTGGACCACAGATCTTTAATTCACGTGGTTTAAATGTTTCAATTTAGATTGGATAAAAAGATAAATATAAATGTCTTCAAATTTATGCCTATAAGTTTTTCTAGGTGTTCAAAAATGTAATAAAATATTATTGTCTACCAAAGGTCTATATGACTTTGTTCTAGGACTTTTCCTTCAACCAAAAAATGGTTTACACTGTTCAATACATTTGTCTAATATTTTGATTAAAAAGTAAAGTAAATTTGATTTGGATTTACTCATTCATGAGTGTTTTTGTTTGATATCTGATTGATATACTAAGGTCTATCAATTTTTAGTACAAAATCTGTATAAAATGTTTACAATCTTATACAGACTTTCTACTAAAGTCTGTGTAAGATTGTAAAAATTAGTCATGTGTTAAAGAGACAAAAATTTCTTAAAACATAAGATTACTCATAACATTGTGTTTATTAAGTCTTATTTTTTCCAGAGCAAGCAACCATAAAAATTAAACAACTGTTTAAAACAGAACTGTTATTTTAGAGCACTGTACTGCCATTTCTTTAAAAGATAAACTTGGTTAATGTAGAAACATCAATGTAAACTGTGATGCTATTAATGTGCTCATATCTTCCAGTTATACAACTCGATAAGGTAGAAACATTAAAAGAGCATTATATCAAGCTGGTGTTCTGAAGTTGTATGGTAAATAAAATATATATTGGGGATTTATTTACCTGTTATCAATAAGATATGTAAAGTTTTATGTTACACTTTACATTGTGCAACAATTTAAATGTATTTTTAAATTAATGAGAGCCTAATCTATTTGAATGTTAAAAACATTCAGCCATTCTTTAATTCATGTTTCAAAAGTGATATTATATGGTGTTAGCTAATGTTCATGTGACCTCAAACAATTTATGTAAACTTTGTAAAAGGATATTAAAAAACGAAGATCAGCTTTAGAACTAAAACACTTATGATTTATAAAGAGCCCTGTCTTACCTGAGATAAGGCTCTGTGTCCCATCTTACTACATGTGAGAATGACTACGAAAGCAGTAGGTCAGATTTTATTTCATTTAAAGTTATGTTCAAAAGTTTTGTTTTTTTCTTTTTTTTTTTCTCTCAAGTTTACTAGGATCTCAAACAGGGAATATAAAGTAAAACTCACCCAAAAAATTCAGGGTAGCATTACATTAACTAAGTATTTTTACTCTTGTTAAAAAATTTTGTTTTTTAATTTGCTTATAAGTGATCTAAAGATTCCCTGTTGGTGTTTTAACTATGGCTGGAATCTTTCAGAATAAAATCTTGTGATATCCTGGCTTAGATTCCCAGTGCTCTGTGTAAAGTCACCCTGGGCCAAGATCTCAGATTCCAATGGTGAATCTCATGTGTGGCCTCCTGAAATCCCAACACAATTCATGGCAATACTTCTCTGAGGTCAGTTACACAACTCAGTCTCTAAGGGGAATCACAACAGAGTTCAAGCCCAGGTGGACCCAGGCATCTCTTCAAATTGCCACACAAATGATGACAATTAAAACCAAAACACTCTCACATGGCCCTCTTCATCTTTTTAAATAGACACTAATCATAACCTCTAGCTGGAGGTTTCCATGAGGGGCACAGCCCAAGACAGTGTCAAAAATAATCTCCCTTGTCCCTCATTTGCCTAAAGTCAGGGTGGCCTGGACAACCTTAGTGTGAACCAGAAGTGATCAAATAGGCCTGCCGTTAATACTACTCCACTTCTCAAATTTGAGGCCTACTGACTGTGGGGTATAGATTTTTAGTGTGAATTGGAGTTATAAGAAAACCCAAGCACCTATTGTCTCCCCTCTGCAGCCCTTTGAAGAACTTATTTGACACAAATGATCCCTATTCTCACTTGATGGAGGTCAGGAATCTTACAGAGGAAGTCGAGAGGCTTCATCCACAATGACTGATCTTTTTTCCATTTAGGTTTTGGATGCCCACATGGGATCTTTCTTTAGATTCATCAGGTGCTGAAAATCTAAACCACAGGCTCACACAGGGCCAAGAGGCTGATTCAGATACATCCATTTCCAAAGCAATGAAGCAAAGAGCCACAGGTGATGCCCATTCATTTCCATTTGAAAACTGTTTTCTTCAGGCTTCACAAAGGGGTGGCCTGAGGCAAAGACCTTTCTGACATTCAGAGCAACAGAACAATAGGTAATCAAAAGGCCCCAAGCAGGGTTTCTCCACGGAGACTTTCCTTGTTACTCTAATATGTGAGTTTTCTGAGTTGCTCGCCATTCCCTTCAGCTATCCAGTACATGGCCATGTCACAGAGCTTGGAGGTGGTACATATCTTGTACAAAAATACATGATACTAATCTTGAGAGTGGCCAGAATTCATGAAAAAATGGAAAATTAGGTAGATAGCAGGTGTTGCCCATGGATAAGGCAAGCCTCAGTCCATTCATTAATTGGAAAGGATGCATGCTGGGAAGCTTTCTACTAGACAGGACACACCCAATGAGCTATTTTTTTCTAATATCCACAAAGAAAAACACAGTGGGATACAGGGACATAGAAACAGTCTCCTTGTCAAATGACTTACTGGAAACAGTCCACTCCAATCCAAACAAACCTCCTTTTTTACCTATTCTCAGAACATGGAAAAAAACCACAAACACAAACCAACACCCAAAATGCAACTCCTTCCCCCAAGTAGGTCTGTCACTATCTGGAGTGTCCTCTGACTGGTAGGCCATACGATGTTCCCCACAAATGGCCTTTCTGTCTCAGATCTGGTCTCCTTGGTCAACTCTGTGAAGTTGTCAGGAGGCAGTGGTGAGCCAATTCCTGTCCTCTCAGGAAAGACCCCTCTTCAGAGCTTTCTTAGTATTTGGCAACCCTAACATCAGTAGGTACCAAGAAAGACTGACTCTGTCCTTAGTAAATCCAAACAAGTGAGCCCACTGCGACTGGGACTTGGACTGGCTCTGGTGCCTGGCTTCCTGGATCACAAAATTCAGAGAGTTCCATCGCCAAGGAAATGAGGTGAGGTCACTACCTTCAGGAAATAAATGAGGTCCCTGTCTTGGCCACTACTTTGTCCTAACAGTTGCATCCTAGTGTCTCCTGACATGGAGGCTGCCCTACTTCCTGTGATACTTTCACATGTTAGAATGGTATAGAAACCATAGTCACCTGGGAACAGCTCTCCACACAGGCCTGCTTTGGTCCATCTTCCCTGCATTAAGAATAGAGAGGCTGACTCAGACACATCCTTTCATCCTGACCATGTTGTTTGCCATGGAATATGACTTTTGTTCTCTCAGGTCTTTCATAGCTGCCTACATCTTCTCCAGGGATTATTTCTGCATGGATTTTGAGGTACTCAGCAGGCGGAAGATCTCCTAACTTCCTGTATTGTAATATCAACTTTATCCCTGCTCTTCTGTAAAGTGAGATTGAGGAAACATTGTATGGTTAGGGTTAATAGCATGTTCCATTTGGCTTAGGAATCATTCTGCTGGATGAATAATGGTATTGGGAACCAGCAATATTTATAAGAATATAGAGGTAAAATATAAGTATGAAAACAGAAATCTAGGTAATATTTGAAGCCCAGAAGGATTTGGGCTCTTGATTGGGATCCTTAGCTTGAGTAATGTTTTGCACCGAGGTCGATGCAAATCGATACACAATGGCATAAGACCCTGTACCTCAGATGATTGAATGTAGAAGAGAACATCCAGTGAAAAAGGGATAGTGTGTAGGATTAGAAAGATAGTCAGTAGGTTTAGGAGGAAGAGTGAGTCTAGGATTTGGACCAAAAGTTCTTTAGCAATAGGTTTCGGTTAGAGAGTGAATATAAATGGCACCATATGTGAAAAGTTGGGCACAATGATGAACTGGGAAAAATATGTAGGAAGGCAGACATCAATAGAGACATTAGGAAATCAGGCAAAGTATAACGTGAGTGATAAGATTTGACATTTTCAACAGGGTTGAGGTTGAATACATAATCTTAAAAAGAAACAAAAATGTAGTCACCAATTGGATTGACATTTGAGAGCATTAGGCAAACTGGACATGGATGTTTTTAGTAATCCATGTTCACATTCCATTGAGGCTTTATTGCAATCATAATGGTGACCTTTGCATTTTGTGTCCAGAATATTACTGTGATAATATGTATATGTAGATCAGGTGACATGAGTATTTCTTCCACCTTTTCTGGGAGCAATATTTTGAAAACATATAAATTAGTACTGGGGATACTAAGAGGTTTACCCTGTGTTGATGAATATAGAGATGATGCATTAATAGACCACACTGTGAAAAAATTATGTGACTGGTTCCAAATTTACATAATGGATTGTTTTAATATCTGAAAATATAGACGAAATCATATATTGATATATGTACATTCATTCCAACAAGTTATATATCTAATGGTATTATTAGGGTTACCGTTTATCATGAATAGTGTGTGAGTTTTGCTTCAAAAATGATAATGGAATCGAAAATAATGTGTTTAGAAAGAAGTCTAGTGAAAAGACCAGTCAAGAAACATAGAGGAATATATGTGTTCCAAAGGAGGAAGTGATTGAAAGTAAACCAAATATTTATAAATTTGTGAACTTGTGAATGAAAGGATATATTTTATGATGTCCATAAACTGAATAAATAATAACGCACCAAGTTTGAATAAAAATGAACTTTAAAAAACACATCATATCCAATAGGAATGTATTTGCATTGATGTTAAACTTGGTCAGTTAGTCTAGAAATATTAGGATTTGTAAGAACCCTTCCCTGAATTTAGTTTTCAGTACTAGGATACAAATATGTATTTCTGGATGTATATTTCTGAGAATAAACTTGTTAAAAGTTGATTATAAATCCACATATATGAATATGAATGAATTCAGGTGGTGTATAAGAAGACATATATTTCATATTTTGGAAAATCTGGAGACTATATATATATATATATATATATATATATATATAGAGAGAGAGAGAGAGAGAGAGAGAGAGAGAGACAAACACACACACATTATAATGTCGCAATATATATGTCAATCGAAATTCATCATGAAAAATAACTCATCCGCATATCCCAAAATATTCATTTTACTGAACATGGATGTATGTATAATGTTGTTCATCTAGGAAGCTCACCCATGGGTTGAATTTTCTGTACCAACAGCGTTTAGGAGGAGTGATCTCTTCTCACAAATAGTATCTGCCAAGTCAGCCACCTTACAAGAATGTACGTGTGAAACCAGGTAGGATTCTATTTGTGCATATAAAAATACATGTGCTTAATAGGCTACAGAGAAAGGGAGACAGGAATTCATATATTTCTTAACTTTAAAAACACATGGAATAGTGTGTAGTGTCCCTCTTTATCCCTTTTGATTAACTTTGGCTTAAAAAAAAGAATTTTATTGAGAATTTTTGTATATATCTTTGTCAGGAATATTGCTCTGAAGATTTCTTTCCTTGATGTGTCTTTGTCTGATTTTGGTATGTGAGTGATAATAGCCTCATGGAATGAGTTTGGAGGAGTTCCATCCTTTTCTATTTTATGGAATAATTTGAGGAGTATTGTGATGAATGCTTCTTTGAAGGTCTTGTAGAACATGGCTGAGAATCTGTCTGTTCCTGGGCTTTGCTTGATTGGTAGGCTGTTGACAGCAACTTCTATTTCATTGCTTGAAATTGATTTGTTTAAATTGTTCACGTCCTACTAATTAAGTTTGGGTATATCTCTAAAATTTTATTGATGTCATCATGGTATTTTAATTTATTAGACTATAAATTTTCAAATTAGTTTTCAATTATTCTCTGTATTTTAGTTGTGTACTCTGTAAAAGTTCCTTTATGATCCTTAATTTTAGTAATTTGAGGTTTTTTTTCTTCATTAGCTTGGTTAAGGAAGTGTCAATTTTATTTATTTTTCAAAGATTAAATTTTGTGTTTTGTCAAAAAAAATAACACTTGGAAAATTATTTCAATAAATTGAATAGATTTATAACTCCTACCTTATATTATGCAAAAGGCAAGTCCAACTATACACCATGTCTCTTCTGAAATGCTTGTATCTATTCTGTTTGGGTTCTTTTTCTCCATTATATTAGTATTAGTGGTAAGAGTCTCGTACGGTATATGAATGTTTCTGAGAATAATCTTGTGAAAAGATAATTATAAATCCACATTCATGAATATGAAAAATTTAGGAAATGCAAAATAAGACACATATATTTCATACTTTGAAAAATTTGGAGAGTATATCTATATTTATATCTATATATCTATATCTATATCTATATCTATATCTATATATATATATATATATATACACACACACACACACACACACACACACACAACACTCACAGACATTAAAAAGTACCAATATAAATGCCAATCGAAATTCATCAGTAAATATATATCATCCACAAATGCAAAAAATATTTATTTTACTAAACATGAGTTTATATATAATGTTTTTCTAATAGGACGCTCTCCTATAGGTTGAATTTTCATTTCCAAAAGCACTTAGGAGGAGTGAACTCTTCTCACAATTTGTATCTGCCAAGACAGCCACCTCACAAAAATGTACGTGTGATACCTGGTAGGATTATATATATGCATATAAATATACATGTGTGAATAGGCTACAGAAAAGGGAAACAAGAATTCACATATTTGTTAAGTTTAAAAACACATGGACAATATTACAATTAAAATTTGACTAGATTTATAACTCCAACCTTATATAAGGCAAATGTCAAGTCCAACTATACAACATGTCTCCTCTGAAGTGCTTGTATTTCTATTGTGTTGGGTTAATTTTCACGATTATATTAGGATGAATAGTCTGAGTCTACTAGGTATGGGTTATTGTCAGGGATTCAGTACTTCGAATGAAAAATTGGAAAATGAATCCAATGTGTATGTAAATATACGCTGCACAAATATCCTCCCGCTCTCTTCCAGAACAATGCCTTGACATTACCTTCACCACAAGTAAGACACAACTAGAGGAGAGGAGTTACAAAATCAGTGAATACATATCTGGAATGGAAAATGCTAAGGAGTTCACATTCTGGAGGCGGTAGAGGAGTTTCAAAAAGTAAGGGACAGGGTAAACACTCCACAAACATGGAGCTCTGCTGGCCTAAAAACTTTTTGAGAAACTGCCTCTGAGCTTCCGCACTTGAAATATATGTTGTTTTCAGGAGATTTGGCTTCCTTTGTAGTGAGACCATCAAAGCTGGGTCTGCATCTATGTGACCTGGAGGACATGGTTTCTTATTTTCCAATGAACAAGATGAAGCAGTGCTGAATCCTCTCTTTGTAAGTAAACTGAGGCCACTGGGGACTAAGTGTCTCCCCATGTGGACTGTGAAGCCATTTGGTCCTCCTCCATTTTTTGTGGAGTTTTTGCTGCTGCACTGTGAGTTTGGTAGTTGTTTCACGAAATACTAGGAGCTAAACTGGGACACAGTGCTGGAGGGAGTTCTGTAACGTGTGGTGGGTCAGGGTCTGCAAGAGAATGCACCAACTAGGCTTCTATCTCTCACAGCTTTCCCCATTGCCCCCTTTTCCATATCAACCTGATTCTTAATTTTCCTCTGAAAACTCTCCATATAACAAGATGCCTTTACATATAAGGGTCTGCTGGCTGCACCATGTCAGTTACAAGCCATTTGGAATCCAATGGTAGATCCACAAGGCCCTTCCACGAATGTTTTATCAAACACCTCCCCACCACTGCTCTAGACCCACTACTCAGCAGGCTACAAACTACTGGCATCTCTGTTCTACACCATTTTCATGAAACTCAGTAAATCAAGGCACTGTCTCGTATAATCATGATCAGCAAAAGGACATCCAATGTTTCTCCAGTACCACCTGGTCATAGGTATTTCAAAAATTTCATGGTATTTATCTAGCCATTTTTCAAGCATGAAGTTGGAGGCACTGTGGGTTTCAATTCATTCAGCAAAGATTAAATGGTGAGGAAGCTCATTTCAATAAAATCTCTGGAGAACTCTCACAGGCAAGGCTTCCCAAAGAGTGGACAAAAGGTCACATTAGGCGAGGCCCATTGAGGTCTATAATGTGAGGTCCATGTGTGTTTTGACTCTCAACTATGGCTGCCATTTCTTTAAGGATAAAATCATGTGATATCCTTGCTGAGATTCCCAGGCCTCTGTGGAAATCCACCCGGGGCCTAGGTCTCAGTTTCCAAGAGCGACTTTCATGCATGGCATCTTAAAATCCCAAAAAAATTCATGGCAATGCTTCTCTGAGTTCAGTTCCAAAACCCAGTCTCTAAGGGGAATCACACCAGAGTTCAAGCCCACGTGGACACAGTCATTTATTCCAATGCCACACAAATGAGCAACATTAAAACCAAAACACTCCCACATAGCCCTCATCTTATTCCATATAGTCAATCATCTTAACATCTGGCTGGAGGTTTCCATGAGGGGCGCAGCCCAAGACAGTGTCCAAAATCAGCTCGTTTGCCCCTCATTTGCCTAAAGTCAGGGTAGGCTGGACACCGTTTCTGTGAACCAGGAGTGAACAAATAAACCTGCCGTTAATACTTCTATGTTTCTCCAATTTGAGGTCTACTGATTTTAGGTATCAATTCTTTAGGTGATTTAGAGTCAAGCGAAAACACAAGCACCTCTGCAGGGCTTTGAAGAACTCATTTGACCTAAATAATCCCTATTCTCATTTGATGGAGTGCAGCAACCTAACAGAGGAAGGCAAGAGACTTCATCCAAAATGAATGATATTTTTTGCCATTGTGGTTTTGGAAGCTCACATGGGATCATTCTTAAGATCCATCAGGTGCTGAGAATCTAAGCTACAGCCACACACAGGTCCAAGAGGCTGATAAAGACACATCCCTTTCCAAAGCAATTAAGCTAAGAGCCACAGGTGAGGCCCATTCATTTCCATTTGAAAACTGTTTTCTTCAGGCTTCACAAAGGGGTGGCCTGAGGCAAAGACCTTCCTGACATTCAGTGCAACACAGCAATAAGTAAGCAAAAAGCCCAAAGCAGTGTTTCTGCACTGAGACTTTCCTGGTCACACTGATATCTGAGTTTTCTGAGATGCTCGCCATTCTCTTCAACTATCCTTTACATGGCCATGTCACAGAGCTTGGAGGTGGTACATATTTTGGACACAAATCCATGAGCCTATTCTGGAGAGTGGCCAGAATTCAGGAAGAAAACAACAACTTAGAAAGATAACAGGTCTTGCACATCGATAAGACAAGCTGCAGTCCATTCATATATTGGGCAGGATGAATTATAGGGAAGATTTATACTAGACAGGACACATCCATTAATGCATTCTCTTTTCTAATGTCTACAACAACGGACAGAGTGGGATACACAGAAACAGAAACACTCGCCGTGTCAAATGACTTACTAGAAACTGTCCACTCCAAACCAAACAAAACGCCTTTCCTATCTATTCTCAGAACATGAGACAAAACAACAAACCCACACCCACTCCCACAAAGGCACCTCCTGCCCCCAAGTAGGTCTTTGACTATCCGAAGTATCCTCTGACTGGTGGGCCATACTATGTTCCCTCGACATGGCCTGTCTTCTCTCAGATCATGTTTCCTTGACCAACTCTGTGAAGATGTCAGGAAAAAGTGGTTAGCCACTACCTGTTTTCTCAGGAAAGGTCCATATTCATAGCTCTCCTTGCATTTGGCCATCCTCACATCATTAGGTACCAAGAAAACTGACTCTGTCCTTGGTAAATCCAAACAAGTGAGCCCACTGGGCCTGGGACTGGGACTGCCTCTGCGTGCCTGGCTTCTTGCATACCAAGTTCAGAGAGTTCCATCACCAAGGAAATGAGGTATGTCACATTCTTTGGAACTGAATGAGGTCACTGCCTTGGCAACCACTTTGTCCTAACAGTTGCTTCCAAGGGTTACATAAGATGGAGGTTTCCCCTACTTCCTGTGGCACTTTCATAAGGTAGAATGTATATCAACCATTGGCACCCTGGAACAGCTCTCCACTCAGGCCTGGATTGTTCCACCTTGTCTACAGTAAGAAGAGAGAGGCAGATTCAGACACATCCCTTCATCCTGACCAGGTTGTTTGCCATGGAAGATGACTTTTGCTCTCTCAAGTGCTTCATACCTGCCTACAACTTCTCCAGGTATCATTTGTGCATGGACATTTGAGGTTCTCATCTGGTGGAAGATCCCCAACTTTCCTGTATTGTAAGAACCCCTCTGTCCCTGCTCTTCTGTAAAATGATTGAGGGAACAGTGTATACTTGGGGTTAAAAACAGGTTTGATTTGGTGACGAATGATTCTGTGCGATGAATAATGGCATTGGGAACCTGCAATATTTACAAGAATATAGAGGTGAAATATAAGTATGAAAACAGAAATCTAGGTATGCTTTGAAGCCCAGAAGGGTTTTGCCCTTGATTGGGATACTTAGCTTTGAATTATGTTCTGCAAAGTTGTCTCAGATAATTCGAATTACAATGGCATAGGACGTTGTACATTGGATGATAGAATTTAGAAGAGAACATCAGGTCAAAAAGGGATATTCAGTAGGATTAGGAAGATAGTCGGTAGGTTTAGGAAGAAGAGTGAGTACAGGATTTGGACCAAAAGTTCTTTAGCAATAGACTTTTGGTTATAGAGTGAATGTAAATGTCAGCACATATGAAGAGTCAGTCACTATGTTGAACTGGGGAAAATATGTAGAAAAGCAGATATCAATAGAAACATTACGAAATCAGGCAAAGTATAAAGTGAGGAATAGAATTAGACATTTTCAACAGTGTTGAGTTTGAATATATAAATAGGAAAAAACAAATATGTAGTCACCAATAGGATTGACAATTGACAGTATTAGGCAACCTGGATATGGATGTTTTTAGAAATCCATGTTCACTTTCCATTTAGGCTTTGGTACAATCATAAGTGTGACCTTTCCATTTTTTGTCCAGAATATTACTGTGATAATGAGGTGACATGAGTATTTCTTTCACCATTTCTGGGAGCAACATATTGAAGATGTAAAATTAGAATTGGTTGTACAAAGAGGTGTACCCTGTTTCTATGAACATAGAAAAAAAGCATGAATAGACCATACTGTGAATAAATAATATAATTTTTTCAACTTTAAATAATGAATTGAACTGATATCTGAAAAATTAAAGGAAATCGTATATTGATATACAATCATTCATTCCAACCAGTTATATATCTATTGGAAATATTAGTGTTTTGGTTTATCATGAAGAGTGTGTGAGTTTTGCTTCAAAATGATTATGGAAATTCAAAATTATGTGTTTGGAAAGAAGTCTGATGAAAGGACCAGTCAAGAAACCCTGACAATACATGTGTTCTGAAGCAAGAAGTCATTAAAGTTGAAACAAATGCCTATTAATTTGTGAACTTGTGGATGCAATGTATATTCTATGATGTGCAAAAACTGAAGAAACAATAATGTACCAGTGTCGAATACAAATGAATGACAAATTACATATCATGTCCCATAGGAGTCTTCTTGCATTGATGTTAGACTGGGTCAGTTACTGTAGAGTAATTAGGATTTGTATGCACCATTCACTGAAGTTAGGTTTCAGTACTATGAAACATATATGTATTTCAGGTGGATGAATATTTCTGATTATAATCTTGTGAAAAGTTGATTATAAATCCACATACATGTACATGAATGAATTTAGAGAGTATATATTAGACACATTTTTTCATATTTTGAAAAATTTGGAGAGTATATATATATCTATGTCTATACACACACACAGACATACACACACAGAGACACACACACACACACAGACACACACACACACACACACAACATTCACCGACATTAAAAAGTACCAATATAAATGCCAATCGAAATTCATCAGTAAATATATATCATCCACAGATGCCAAAATATTTATTTTACTGAACATGAGTTTATGCATAATTTTGTTCTACTAGGACGTTCTCCTATAGGTTGAATTTTCATTTCCAACAGCATTTAGGAGGAGTGAACACTTCTCACAATTTGTATCTGCCAAGACAGCCACCTCACAAAAATGTATGTGTGATACCTGGTAGGATTCTATATATGCATATAAATATACATGTGTGAATAGGCTACAGAAAAGGGAAATAAGAATTCATATATTTGTTAAGCTTAAAAACACATGGAGAATATTTCAATTAAAATTTGACGAGATTTATAACTCCTACCTTATATAATGCAAATGTCAAGTCCAACTATACAACATGTCTCCTCTGAAGTGCTTGTATTTCTATTGTGTTGGGTTAAATTTCCCCATTATATTAGCATGAATAGTCTGAGTCTACTAGGTAAGTTTTAGTGTCCGGGATTCAGTACTTCTAATGGAAAATTGGAAAATGAATCCAATGTGTATGTAAATATATGCTGCACAAATATCCTCACGCTCTCATCCAGAACAATGCCTTGACATTACCTTCACCCCAAGTAAGACACAATTAGAGGAGAAGAGTTACAAATTCAGTGAATACATATCTGGAATGGAAAATGCTCAGGAGTTCACAACCTTGGAGGTGGTAGAGGAGTTTCCAAAAGTAAGGGACAGGGTAAACACTCCACAAACATGAAGCTCTGCTGCCCTAAAAACTTTTTGAGAAACTGCCTCTGAGCTTCCGCACTTGAAATATATGTTGTTTTCATGAGATTTGGCTTCCTTTGTAGTGAGACCATCAAAGCTGGGTCTGCATCTATGTGACCTGGAGGACATGGTTTCTTATTTTCCAATGAACAAGATGAAGCAGTGCTGAATCCTCTCTTTATAGGTAAACTGAGGCCACTGTGGACTAAGTGTCTCCCCGTCTCCCCGTGTGGACTGTGAAGCCATTTGGTCCTCCTCCACTTTTTGTGGTGTTTAGGCTGCTGCACTGTGAGTTTGGTATTTGTTTCACGAAATACTAGCAGCTAAACTGGGACACAGTGCTGGAGGGAGTTCTGTCACGTGTGGTGGGTCAGGGTCTGCAAGAGAATGCACCAACTAGTCTTCTATCTCTCACAGCTTTCCCCATTGCCCCCTTGTCCATATCAACCTGATTCTTCATTTTCCTCTTAAAACTCTCCATATAACAGGATGCCTTTACATATAAGTGTCTGCTGGCAGCACCATGTCAGTTACAAGCCATTTGGAATCCAATGGTAGATCCACATGGCCCTACCACGGATGTTTTATCAAACACCTCCCCACCACTGCTCTAGACCCACTACTCAGCAGGCTCCAACTTACTGGCATCTCTGTTCTACACCATTTTCATGAAACTCAGTAAATCAAGGCACTGTCTGGAATACTCATGATCAGCAATAGGACATCCAATGTTTCTCCAGTGCCACCTGGTCATAGGAATTTCAAAAATTTCATGGTATTTATCTAGCCATTTTTCAAGCATGAAGTTGGAGGCACTGTGGGTTTCAATTCATTCAGCAAACATTAAATGGTGAGGAAGCTCATTTCAATGAAATCTCTGGAGAAATCTCACAGGCAAGGCTTCCCAAAGAATGGACAAAAGGTCACATTAGGCCAGGCCCATTGAGGTCTACAATGTGAGGTGCATGTGTGTTTTGACTCTCAACTATGGATGCCATTTCTTTAAGAAAAAATCATGTGATGTCCTTGCTGAGATTCCCAGGCCTCTGTGGAAATCTACCCGGGGCCTAGGTCTCAGTTTCCAAGAGCGACTTTCATGCGTGGCCTCTTAAAATCCCAACAAAATTCATAGCAATGCTTCTCTGAGTTCAGTTCCAAAACCCAGTGTTTAAGGGGAATCACACCAGAGTTCAAGCCCACGTGGAACCAGTCATTTTTTCCAATGCCACACAAATGACCAACATTAAAACCAAAACACTCCCACATGGCCCTCACCTTATTCCATATAGTCAATCATCTTAACATCTGGCTGGAGGTTTCCATGAGGGGTGCAGCCCAAGACAGTGTCCAAAATCAGCTCGTTTGCCCCTCATTTGCCTAAAGTCAGGGTAGCCTGGACACCGTTGCTGTGAACCAGGAGTGAACAAATAAGCCTGCCGTTAATACTTCTATGTTTCTCCAATTTGAGGGCTACTGATTTTAGGTATCGATTCTTTAGGTGATTTAGAGTCATGCGAAAACACAAGCACCTCTGCAGGGCTTTGAAGAACTCATTTGACTCACAGAATCCCTATTCTCATTTGTTGGAGTGCAGGAACCTAACAGAGGAAGGCAAGAGTCTTCATCCACAATGAATGATATTTTTTGCCATTTTGGTTTTGGAAGCTCACATGGGATCATTCTTAAGATCCATCAGGTGCTGAGAATCTAAGTCACAGCCACACACAGACCAAGAGGCTGATAAAGACACATCCCTTTCCAAAGCAATTAAGCAAAGAACCACAGGTGAGGCCCATTAATTTCCATTTGAAAACTGTTTTCTTCAGGCTTCACAAAGGGGTTGCCTGAGGCAAAGACCTTCCTGACATTCAGTGCAAAACAACAATAAGTAAGCAAATAGCCCAAAGCAGTGTTTCTGCACTAAGACTTTCCTGGTCACACTGATATCTGAGTTTTCTGAGATGCTCGCCATTCTCTTCAACTATCCTTTACATGGCCATGTCACAGAGCTTGGAGGTGGTACATATTTTGGACACAAATCCCTGAGCCCTTTCTGGAGAGTGGCCAGAATTCAGGAAGAAAACAACAACTTAGAAAGATAGCAGGTGTTGCACATCGATAAGACAAGCTGCAGTCCATTCATATATTGGGCAGGATGAATTATAGGGAAGATTTATACTAGACAGGACACATCCATTAATGCATTCTCTTTTCTAATGTCTACAACAACGGACACAGTGGGATACACATAAACAGAAACACTCGCCTTGTCAAATGACTTACTAGAAACTGTCTGCTCCAAACCAAACAAACCGCTTTTCCATCTATTCTCAGAACATGAGACAAAACAACAAACCCACACCCACTCCCACAAAGGCACCTCCTTCCCCCAAGTAGGTCTGTGACTATCCGGAGTGTCCTCTGACTGGTGGGCCATACTATGTTCCCCCAAAATGGCCTGTCTTCTCTCAGATCTTGTTTCCTTGACCAACTCTGTGAAGATGTCAGGAAAAAGTGCTTAGCCACTACCTGTTTTCTCAGGAATGGTCCATCTTCAGAGCTCTCCTGGCATTTGGCCTTCCTCACATCATTAGGTACCAAGAAAACTGACTCTGTCCTTGGTAAATCCAAACAAGTGAGCCCACTGGGCCTGGGAGTGGGACTGCCTCTGGGTGCCTGGCTTCTTGGATACCAAGTTCAGAGAGTTCCATCACCAAGGAAATGAGGTATGTCACATTCTTTGGAACTGAATGAGGTCACTGCCTTGGCAACCACTTTGTCCTAACAGTTGCTTCCAAGGGTTACATAAGATGGAGGTTTCCCCTACTTCCTGTGACACTTTCATAAGGTAGAATGTATATCAACCATTGGCACCCGGGAACAGCTGTCCACTCAGGACTGGATTGTTCCACCTTGTCTACAATAAGAAGAGAGAGGCAGATTCAGACACATCCCTTCATCCTGACCAGGTTGTTTGCCATGGAAGATGGCTTTTGCTCTCTCAGGAGCTTCATACCTGCCTACAACTTCTCCAGGTATCATTTGTGCATGGACATTTGAGGTTCTCATCTGGTGGAAGATCCCCAACTTTCCTGTATTGTAAGAACCCCTCTGTCCCTGCTCTTCTGTAAAATGATTGAGGGAACAGTGTATACTTGGGGTTAAAAACAGGTTTGATTTGGTGACGAAAGATTCTGTGTGATGAATAATGGGATTGGGAACCTGCAATATTTACAAGAATATAGAGGTGAAATATAAGTATGAAAAAAGAAATCTAGGTATGCTTTGAAGCCCAGAAGGGTTTTGCCCTTGATTGGGATACTTAGCTTTGAATTATGTTCTGCAAAGATGTCTCAGATAATTTGATATACAATGGCATAGGATCTTGTACATTGGATGATTGAATTTAGAAGAGAACATCCAGTCAAAAAGGAATATTCAGTAGGATTAGGAAGATAGTCGGTAGGTTTAGGAAGACGAGTGAGTATAGGATTTGGACCAAAAGTACTTTAGCAATAGACTTTGGTTATAGAGTGAATGTAAATGTCAGCACATATGAAGAGTCAGACACTTTGTTGAACTGGGGAAAATATGTAGAAAAGCAGATATCAATGGAAACATTACGAAATCAGGCAAAGTATAAAGTGAGGGATAGAATTAGACATTTTCAACAGGGTTGAGTTTCAATATATAAATTAGGAAAAAACAAATATGTAGTCACCAATAGGAGTGACAATTGACAGCATTAGGCAACCTGTACATGGATGTTTTTAGAAATCCATGTTCACTTTCCATTTAGGCTTTGGTACAATCATAAGTGTGACCTTTCCATTTTTTGTCCAGAATATTACTGTGATAATGAGGTGACATGAGTATTTCTTTCACCATTTCTGGGAGCAATATATTGAAGATGTCAAATGAGAATCGGGGGTACAAATAGGTGTACCCTGTTTCTATGAACATAGAGAAAAACCACGAATAGACCATACTTGAATAAATAATATAACTTTTTTGAACTTTAAATAATGAATTGAACTGATATCTGAAAAATAAAAGGAAATTGTATATTGATATATAATAATTCATTCCAACCAGTTATATATCTAATGGAAATATTAGTGTTTTGGTTTATCATGAAGAGTGTGTGAGTTTTGCTTCAAAATGATTATGGAAATTCAAAATAATGTGTTTGGAAAGAAGTCTCATGAAAAGACCAGTCAAGAAACCCTGACAATACATGTGTTCTGAAGCAAGAAGTGATTAATGTTGAAACAAATGCCTATTAATTTGTGAACTTGTGGATGAAATGTATATCCTATGATGTGCAAAAACTGAAGAAACCATAATGCACCAGTGTCGAATACAAATGAATGACAAATTACATATCATGTCCCATAGGAGTCTACTTGCATTGATGTTAGACTGGGTCAGATACTGTGGAATAATTAGGATTTGAATGCACCCTTCACTGAAGTTAGTAGTCAGTACTAGGAAACAAATATGTATTTCAGGTGGATGAATATTTCTGATTATAATCTTTTGAAAAGTGGATTATAAATCAACATAAATGAACATGAATGAATTTAGAGAGTGTATACTAGACACATATATTTCATATTTGGAAAACTTTGGAGAGTATATCTATATCTATATCTATGCACACACACACACACACACACACACACACACAACACTCACAGACATTAAAAAGTACCAATATAAATGCCAAACGAAATTCATCAGTAAATATATATCATCCACAGATGCAAAAATATTTATGTTACTGAACATGAGTTTATGTATAATGTTGTTCTTCTAGGACGCTCTCTTATAGGTTGAATTTTCATTTCCAACAGCATTTAGGAGGAGTGAACACTTCTCACAATTTGTATCTGCCAAGACATCCACCTTACAAAAATGTACGTGTGATACCTGGTATGATTCTATATATGCATATAAATATACATGTGTGAATAGGCTACAGAAATTGGAAACAAGTATTCACATATTTGTTAAGTTTAAAAACACATGGAGAATATTTCAATTAAAATTTGACTAGATGTATAACTCCTACCTTATATAATGCAAATGTCAAGTCCAACTATAGAACATGTCTCCTCTGAAGTGCTTGTATTTCTATTGTGTTGGGTTAATTTTCCCCATTATATTAGGATGAATAGTCTGAGTCTACTAGGTATGGGTTAGTGTCAGGGATTCAGTACTTCGAATGAAAAATTGGAAAATGAATCCAATGTGTATGTAAATATATGCTGCACACATATCCTCCCGCTCTCATCCAAAACAATGCCTTGACATTACCTTCACCCCAAGTAAGACACAATTAGAGGAGAAGAGTTACACAATCAGTGAATACATATCTGGAATGGAAAATGCTCAGGAGTTCACAACCTTGGAGGTGGTTTAGGAGTTTCCTAAAGTAAGGGACATGGTAAACACTCTACAAACATGTAACTCTGCTGGCCTAAAAACTGTTTGAGAACCTGCCTCTGAGCTTCCGCACTTTAAATATATGTTGTTTTCATGAGATTTGGCTTCCTTTGTAGTGAGACCATCAAAGCTGGGTCTGCATCTATGTGACCTGGAGGACATGGTTTCTTATTTTCCAATGAACAAGATGAAGCAGTGCTGAATCCTCTCTTTATAGGTAAACTGAGGCCACTGGGGACTAAGTGTCTCCCCGTCTCCCCGTGTGGACTGTGAAGCCATTTGGTCCTCCTCCACTTTTTGTGGTTTTTATTCTGCTGCACTGTGAGTTTGGTATTTGTTTCACGAAATACTAGCAGCTAAACTGGGACACAGTGCTGGAGGGAGTTCTGTCACGTGTGGTGGGTCAGGGTCTGCAAGAGAATGCACCAACTAGGCTTCTATCTCTCACAGCTTGCCCCATTGCCCCCTTGTCCATATCAACCTGATTCTTAATTTTCCTCTTAAAACTCTCCATATAACAAGATGCCTTTACATATAAGGGTCTGCTGGCAGCACCATGTCAGTTACAAGCCATTTGGAATCCAATGGTAGATCCACATGGCCCTACCACGGATGTTTTATCAAACACCTCCCCAGCACTGCTCTAGACCCACTACTCAGCAGGCTCCAACTTACTGGCATCTCTGTTCTACACCATTTTCATGAAACTCAGTAAATCAAGGCACTGTCTGGTATACTCATGATCAGCAATAGGACATCCAATGTTTCTCCAGTGCCACCTGGTCATAGGAATTTCAAAAATTTCATGGTATTTATCTAGCCATTTTTCAAGCATGAAGTTGGAGGCACTGTGGGTTTCAATTCATTCAGCAAAGATTAAATGGTGAGGAAGATCATTTCAATGAAATCTCTGGAGAAATCTCACAGGCAAGGCTTCCCAAAGAATGGACAAAAGGTCACATTAGGCCAGGCCCATTGAGGTCTACAATGTGAGGTGCATGTGTGTTTTGACTATCAACTATGGCTGCCATTTCTTTAAGAATAAAATCATGTGATATCCTTGCTGAGATTCCCAGGCCTCTGTGGAAATCTACCCGGGGCCTAGGTCTCAGTTTCCAAGAGCGACTTTCATGCGTGGCCTCTTAAAATCCCAACAAAATTCATAGCAATGCTTCTCTGAGTTCAGTTCCAAAACCCAGTGTTTAAGGGGAATCACACCAGAGTTCAAGCCCACGTGGAACCAGTCATTTTTTCCAATGCCACACAAATGACCAACATTAAAACCAAAACACTCCCACATGGCCCTCACCTTATTCCATATAGTCAATCATCTTAAACTCTGGCTGGAGGTTTCCATGAGGGGTGCAGCCCAAGACAGTGTAAAAAAATCAGCTCGTTTGCCCCTCATTTGCCTAAAGTCAGGGTAGCCTGGACACCGTTGCTGTGAACCAGGAGTGAACAAATAAGCCTGCCGTTAATACTTCTATGTTTCTCCAATTTGAGGGCTACTGATATTAGGTTCCGATTCTTTAGGTGATTTAGAGTCATGCAAAAACACAAGCACCTCTGCAGGGCTTTGAAGAACTCATTTGACTCACAGAACCAATATTCATATTTGTTGGAGTGCAGGAACCTAACAGAGGAAGGCAAGAGTCTTCATCCACAATGAATGATATTTTTTGCCATTCTGGTTTTGGAAGCTCACATGGGATCATTCTTAAGATCCATCAGGTGCTGAGAATCTAAGTCACAGCAACACACAGGACCAAGAGGCTGATAAAGACACATCCCTTTCCAAAGCAATTAAGCAAAGAACCACAGGTGAAGCCCATTCATTTCCATTTGAAAACTGTTTTCTTCAGGCTTCACAAAGGGGTGGCCTGAGGCAAAGACCTTCCTGACATTCAGTGCAACACAACAATAAGTAAGCAAAAAGCCCAAAGCAGTGTTTCTGCACTGAGACTTTCCTGGTCACACTGATATCTGAGTTTTCTGAGATGCTCGCCATTCTCTTCAACTATCCTTTACATGGCCATGTCACAGAGCTTGGAGGTGATACATATTTTGGACACAAATCCCTGAGCCCATTCTGGAGAGTGGCCAGAATTCAGGAAGAAAACAACAACATAGAAAGATAGCAGGTGTTGCACATCGATAAGACAAGCTGCAGTCCATTCATATATTGGGCAGGATGAATTATAGGGAAGATTTATACTAGACAGGACACATCCATTAATGCATTCTCTTTTCTAATGTCTACAACAACGGACACAGTGCGATACACATAAACAGAAACACTCGCCTTGTCAAATGACTTACTAGAAACTGTCTGCTCCAAACCAAACAAACCGCCTTTTCGATCTATTCTCAGAACATGAGACAATACAACAAACCCACACCCACTCCCACAAAGGCACCTCCTTCCCCCAAGTAGGTCTGTGACTATCCGGAGTGTCCTCTGACTGGTGGGCCATACTATGTTCCCCCGAAATGGCCTGTCTTCTCTCAGATCTTGTTTCCTTGACCAACTCTGTGAAGATGTCAGGAAAAAGTGGTTAGCCACTACCTGTTTTCTCAGGAAAGGTCCATCTTCAGAGCTCTCCTGGCATTTGGCCATCCTCACATCATTAGGTACCAAGAAAACTGACTCTGTCCTTGGTAAATCCAAACAAGTGAGCCCACTGGGACTCGGACTGGGACTGCCTCTGGGTGCCTGGCTTCTTGGATACCAAGTTCAGAGAGTTCCATCACCAAGGAAATGAGGTATGTCACATTCTTTGGAACTGAATGAGGTCACTGCCTTGGCAACCACTTTGTCCTAACAGTTGCTTCCAAGGGTAACATAAGATGGAGGTTGCCCCTACTTCCTGTGACACTTTCATAAGGTAGAATGTATATCACCATTGGCACCCGGGAACAGCTCTCCACTCAGCCCTGGTTTGGTCCATCTTCTGTACAATAAGAAGAGAGAGAGGCAGATTCAGACACATCCCTTCATCCTGACCAGGTTGTTTGCCATGGAAGATGACTTTTGCTCTCTCAGGTGCTTCATACCTGCCTACAACTTCTCCAGGTATCATTTGTGCATGGACATTTGAGGTTCTCATCAGGTGGAAGGTCCCCAACTTTCCTGTATTGTAAGAACAACTCGGTCCCTGCTCTTCTGTAAAATGATTGAGGGAACAGTGTATACTTGGGGTCAAAAACAGGTTTGATTTGGGTTATGAGTGATTCTGTGTGATGAGTAATGGTATTGGGAACCTGCAGAATTTACAAGAATATTGAGGTGAAATACAAGTAGGAAAACAGAAATCTAGGTATGATTTGAAGCCCAGAAGGGTTTTGCCCTTGATTGGGATACTTAGCTTTGAATGATGTTCTGCAAAGATGCCTCAGATAATTCGATATACAACGGCATAGGACCTTGTACATTGGATGATTGAATTTAGAAGAGAACATCCAGTCAAAAAGGGATATTCAGTAGGATTAGGAAGATAGTCGGTAGGTTTAGGAAGAAGAGTGAGTATAGGATTTGGACCAAAAGTTCTTTAGCAATAGACTTTCGGTTGTTGAGTGAATGTAAATGTCAGCACATATGAAGAGTCAGTCACTATGTTGAACTGGGGAAAATATGTAGAAAAGCAGATATCAATAGAAAAATTACGAAATCAGGCAAAGTATAAAGTGAGTGATAGAATTAGACATTTTTAACAGGGTTGAGTTTGAATATATAAATTAGGAAAAAAACAAATATGTAGTCACCAATAGGATTGACAATTGACAGCATTAGGAAACCTGGACATGGATGTTTTTAGAAATCCATGTTCACTTTCCATTTAGGCTTTGGTACAATCATAAGTTTGACCTTTCCATTTTTTGTCCAGAATATTACTGTGATAATGAGGTGACATGAGTATTTCTTTCACCATTTCTGGGAGCAATATATTGAAGATGTAAAATTAGAATTGGGGGTACAAATAGGTGTACCCTGTTTCTATGAAAATAGAGAAAAACCACGAATAGACCATACTGTGAATAAATAATATAACTTTCTTGAACTTTAAATAATGAATTGAACTGATATCTGAAAAATAAAAGGAAATTGTATATTGATATACAATCATTCATTCCAACCAGTTATATATCTAATGGAAATATTAGTGTTTTGGTTTATCATGAAGAGTGTGTGAGTTTTGCTTCAAAATGATTATGGAAATTCAAAATAATGTGTTTGGAAAGAAGTCTCATGAAAAGACCAGTCAAGAAACCCTGACAATACATGTGTTCTGAAGCAAGAAGTGATTAATGTTGAAACAAATGCCTATTAATTTGTGAACTTGTGGATGAAATGTATATCCTATGATGTGCAAAAACTGAAGAAACAATAATGTACCAGTGTCGAATACAAATGAATGACAAATTGCATATCGTGTCCCATAGGAGTCTAATTGCATTGATGTTAGACTGGGTCAGATACTGTAGAATAATTAGGATTTGTATGCACCCTTCACTGAAGTTAGTAGTCAGTACTAGGAAACAAATATGTATTTCAGGTGGATGAATATTTCTGATTATAATCTTCTGAAAATTTGATTATAAATCAACATACATGAACATGAATGAATTTAGAGAGTGTATACTAGACACATATATTTTATATTTGGAAAGTTTGGAGAGTATATCTATATCTATATCTACACACACACACACACACACACACACACACAACACTCACAGACATTAAAAAGTACCAATATAAATGCCAATCGAAATTCATCAGTAAATATATATCATCCACAGATGCAAAAATATTTATGTTACTGAACATGAGTTTATGTATAATGTTGTTCTTCTAGGACGTTCTCTTATAGGTTGAATTTTCATTTCCAACAGCATTTAGGAGGAGTGAACACTTCTCACAATTTGTATCTGCCAAGACATCCACCTTAGAAAAATGTACGTGTGATACCTGGTAGGATTCTATATATGCAT
Organism: Callospermophilus lateralis; assembly: GCF_048772815.1. Taxonomy (NCBI): domain Eukaryota; kingdom Metazoa; phylum Chordata; class Mammalia; order Rodentia; family Sciuridae; genus Callospermophilus; species Callospermophilus lateralis. The sequence continues at coordinate 509,031 of NW_027514563.1, read as the reverse complement.
ATAAATATACATGTGTGAATAGGCTACAGAAATTGGAAACAAGTATTCACATATTTGTTAAGTTTAAAAACACATGGAGAATATTTCAATTAAAATTTGACTAGATGTATAACTCCTACCTTATATAATGCAAATGTCAAGTCCAACTATAGAACATGTCTCCTCTGAAGTGCTTGTATTTCTATTGTGTTGGGTTAATTTTCCCCATTATATTAGGATGAATAGTCTGAGTCTACTAGGTATGGGTTAGTGTCAGGGATTCAGTACTTCGAATGAAAAATTGGAAAATGAATCCAATGTGTATGTAAATATATGCTGCACAAATATCCTCCCGCTCTCATCCAAAACAATGCCTTGACATTACCTTCACCCCAAGTAATACACAATTAGAGGAGAAGAGTTACACAATCAGTGAATACATATCTGGAATGGAAAATGCTCAGGAGTTCACAACCTTGGAGGTGGTTTAGGAGTTTCCAAAAGTAAGGGACATGGTAAACACTCCACAAACATGTAACTCTGCTGGCCTAAAAACTTTTTGAGAAACTGCCTCTGAGCTTCCGCACTTGAAATATATGTTGTTTTCATGAGATTTGGCTTCCTTTGTAGTGAGACCATCAAAGCTGGGTCTGCATCTATGTGACCTGGAGGACATGGTTTCTTATTTTCCAATGAACAAGATGAAGCAGTGCTGAATCCTCTCTTTATAGGTAAACTGAGGCCACTGTGGACTAAGTGTCTCCCCGTCTCCCCGTGTGGACTGTGAAGCCATTTGGTCCTCCTCCACTTTTTGTGGTGTTTAGGCTGCTGCACTGTGAGTTTGGTATTTGTTTCACGAAATACTAGCAGCTAAACTGGGACACAGTGCTGGAGGGAGTTCTGTCACGTGTGGTGGGTCAGGGTCTGCAAGAGAATGCACCAACTAGGCTTCTATCTCTCACAGCTTGCCCCATTGCCCCCTTGTCCATATCAACCTGATTCTTAATTTTCCTCTTAAAACTCTCCATATAACAAGATGCCTTTACATATAAGGGTCTGCTGGCAGCACCATGTCAGTTACAAGCCATTTGGAATCCAATGGTAAATCCACATGGCCCTACCACGGATGTTTTATCAAACACCTCCCCAGCACTGCTCTAGACCCACTACTCAGCAGGCTCCAACTTACTGGCATCTCTGTTCTACACCATTTTCATGAAACTCAGTAAATCAAGGCAATGTCTGGTATACTCATGATCAGCAATAGGACATCCAATGTTTCTCCAGTGCCACCTGGTCATAGGAATTTCAAAAATTTCATGGTATTTATCTAGCCATTTTTCAAGCAAGAAGTTGGAGGCACTGTGGGTTTCAATTCATTCAGCAAACATTAAATGGTGAGGAAGCTCATTTCAATGAAATCTCTGGAGAAATCTCACAGGCAAGGCTTCCCAAAGAATGGACAAAAGGTCACATTAGGCCAGGCCCATTGAGGTCTACAATGTGAGGTGCATGTGTGTTTTGACTCTCAACTATGGCTGCCATTTCTTTAAGAACAAAATCATTTGATATCCTTGCTGAGATTCCCAGGCCTCTGTGGAAATCTACCCGGGGCCTAGGTCTCAGTTTCCAAGAGCGACTTTCATGCGTGGCCTCTTAAAATCCCAACAAAATTCATAGCAATGCTTCTCTGAGTTCAGTTCCAAAACCCAGTGTTTAAGGGGAATCACACCAGAGTTCAAGCCCACGTGGAACCAGTCATTTTTTCCAATGCCACACAAATGACCAACATTAAAACCAAAACACTCCCACATGGCCCTCACCTTATTCCATATAGTCAATCATTTTAAACTCTGGCTGGAGGTTTCCATGAGGGGTGCAGCCCAAGAGTGTCCAAAATCAGCTCGTTTGCCCCTCATTTGCCTAAAGTCAGGGTAGCCTGGACACCGTTGCTGTGAACCAGGAGTGAACAAATAAGCCTGCCGTTAATACTTCTATGTTTCTCCAATTTGAGGGCTACTGATTTTAGGTATCGATTCTTTAGGTGATTTAGAGTCATGGGAAAACACAAGCACCTCTGCAGGGCTTTGAAGAACTCATTTGACTCACAGAATCCCTATTCATAATTGTTGGAGTGCAGGAACCTAACAGAGGAAGGCAAGAGTCTTCATAAACAATGAATGATATTTTTTGCCATTCTGGTTTTGGAAGCTCACATGGGATCATTCTTAAGATCCATCAGGTGCTGAGAATCTAAGTCACAGCCACACACAGTACCGAGAGGCTGATAAAGACACATCCCTTTCCAAAGCAATTAAGCAAAGAACCACAGGTGAGGCCCATTCATATCCATTTGAAAACTGTTTTCTTCAGGCTTCACAAAGGGGTGGCCTGAGGCAAAGACCTTCCTGACATTCAGTGCAACACAACAATAAGTAAGCAAAAAGCCCAAAGCAGTGTTTTTGCACTAAGACTTTCCTGGTCACACTGATATCTGAGTTTTCTGAGATGCTCGCCATTCTCTTCAACTATCCTTTACATGGCCATGTCACAGAGCTTGGAGGTGATACATATTGTGGACACAAATCCCTGAGCCCATTCTGGAGAGTGGCCAGAATTCAGGAAGAAAACAACAACTTAGAAACATAGCAGGTGTTGCTCATCGATAAGACAAGCTGCAGTCCATTCATATATTGGGCAGGATGAATTATACGGAAGATTTATACTAGACAGAAATTCTCTTTTCTAATGTCTACAACAACGGACACAGTGGGATACACATAAACAGAAACACTCGCCTTGTCAAATGACTTACTAGAAACTGTCTGCTCCAAACCAAACAAACCGCCTTTTCGATCTATTCTCAGAACATGAGACAATACAACAAACCCACACCCACTCCCACAAAGGCACCTCCTTCCCCCAAGTAGGTCTGTGACTATCCGGAGTGTCCTCTGACTGGTGGGCCATACTATGTTCCCCCAAAATGGCCTGTCTTCTCTCAGATCTTGTTTCCTTGACCAACTCTGTGAAGATGTCAGGAAAAAGTGGTTAGCCACTACCTGTTTTCTCAGGAAAGGTCCATCTTCAGAGCTCTCCTGGCATTTGGCCATCCTCACATCATTAGGTACCAAGAAAACTGACTCTGTCCTTGGTAAATCCAAACAAGTGAGCCCACTGGGCCTGGGACTGGGACTGCCTCTGCGTGCCTGGCTTCTTGGATACCAAGTTCAGAGAGTTCCATCACCAAGGAAATGAGGTATGTCACATTCTTTGGAACTGAATGAGGTCACTGCCTTGGCAACCACTTTGTCCTAACAGTTGCTTCCAAGGGTTACATAAGATGGAGGTTTCCCCTACTTCCTGTGACACTTTCATAAGGTAGAATGTATATCAACCATTGGCACCCTGGAACAGCTCTCCACTCAGGCCTGGATTGTTCCACCTTGTCTACAGTAAGAAGAGAGAGGCAGATTTAGACACATCCCTTCATCCTGACCAGGTTGTTTGCCATGGAAGATGACTTTTGCTCTCTCAAGTGCTTCATACCTGCCTACAACTTCTCCAGGTATCATTTGTGCATGGACATTTGAGGTTCTCATCTGGTGGAAGATCCCCAACTTTCCTGTATTGTAAGAACCCCTCTGTCCCTGCTCTTCTGTAAAATGATTGAGGGAACAGTGTATACTTGGGGTTAAAAACAGGTTTGATTTGGTGACGAATGATTCTGTGCGATGAATAATGGCATTGGGAACCTGCAATATTTACAAGAATATAGAGGTGAAATATAAGTATGAAAACAGAAATCTAGGTATGATTTGAAGCCCAGAAAGGTTTTGCCCTTGATTGAGATACTTAGCTTTGAATTATGTTCTGCAAAGATGTCTCAGATAATTCGAATTACAATGGCATAGGACGTTGTACTTTGGATGATAGAATTTAGAAGAGAACATCAGGTCAAAAAGGGATATTCAGTAGGATTAGGAAGATAGTCGGTAGGTTTAGGAAGAAGAGTGAGTACAGGATTTGGACCAAAAGTTCTTTAGCAATAGACTTTTGGTTATAGAGTGAATGTAAATGTCAGCACATATGAAGAGTCAGTCATTATGTTGAACTGGGGAAAATATGTAGAAAAGCAGATATCAATAGAAACATTACGAAATCAGGCAAAGTATAAAGTGAGGGATAGAATTAGACATTTTCAACAGTGTTGAGTTTGAATATATAAATAGGAAAAAACAAATATGTAGTCACCAATAGGATTGACAATTGACAGCATTAGGCAACCTGGACATGGATGTTTTTAGAAATCCATGTTCACTTTCCATTTAGGCTTTGGTACAATCATAAGTGTGACCTTTCCATTTTTTGTCCAGAATATTACTGTGATAATGAGGTGACATGAATATTTCTTTCACCATTTCTGGGAGCAATATATTGAAGATGTAATATTAGAATCGGGGTACAAAGAGGTGTACCCTGTTTCTATGAACATAGAAAAAAAGCATGAATAGACCATACTGTGAATAAATAATATATTTTTTTCAACTTTAAATAATGAATTGAACTGATATCTGAAAAATTAAAGGAAATCGTATATTGATATACAATCATTCATTCCAACCAGTTATATATCTATTGGAAATATTAGTGTTTTGGTTTATCATGAAGAGTGTGTGAGTTTTGCTTCAAAATGATTATGGAAATTCAAAATTATGTGTTTGGAAAGAAGTCTGATGAAAAGACCAGTCAAGAAACCCTGACAATACATGTGTTCTGAAGCAAGAAGTGATTAAAGTTGAAACAAATGCCTATTAATTTGTGAACATGTGGATGCAATGTATATCCTATGATATGCAAAAACTGAAGAAACAATAATGTACCAATGTCGAATACAAATGAATGACAAATTACATATCATGTCCCATAGGAGTCTTCTTGCATTGATGTTAGACTGGGTCAGTTACTGTAGAGTAATTAGGATTTGTATGCACCATTCACTGAAGTTAGGTTTCAGTACTATGAAACAAATATGTATTTCAGGTGGATGAATATTTCTGATTATAATCTTGTGAAAAGTTGATTATAAATCCACATACATGTACATGAATGAATTTAGAGAGTATATATTAGACACATTTTTTCATATTTTGAAAAATTTGGAGAGTATATATATCTATGTCTATACACACACACAGACACACACACACACAGACACACACACACACACACAGACACACACACACACACAAAATTCACAGACATAAAAAGTACCAATATAAATGCCAATCGAAATTCATCAGTAAATATATATCATCCACAGATGCAAAAATATTTATTTTACTGAACATGAGTTTATGCATAATTTTGTTCTACTAGGACGTTCTCCTATAGGTTGAATTTTCATTTCCAACAGCATTTAGGAGGAGTGAACACTTCTCACAATTTGTATCTGCCAAGACAGCCACCTCACAAAAATGTATGTGTGATACCTGGTAGGATTCTATATATGCATATAAATATACATGTGTGAATAGGCTACAGAAAAAGGAAACAAGAATTCACATATTTGTTAAGTTTAAAAAGAGATGGAGAATATTTCAATTAAAATTTGACAAGATTTATAACTCCTACCTTATATAATGCAAATGTCAAGTCCAACTATACAACATGTCTCCTCTGAAGTGCTTGTATTTCTATTGTGTTGGGTTAAATTTCCCCATTATATTAGGATGAATAGTCTGAGTCTACTAGGTAAGTTTTAGTGTCCGGGATTCAGTACTTCAAATGGAAAATTGGAAAATGAATCCAATGTGTATGTAAATATATGCTGCACAAATATCCTCGCGCTCTTATCCAGAACAATGCCTTGACATTACCTTCACCCCAAGTAAGACACAATTAGAGGAGAAGAGTTACAAAATCAGTGAATACATATCTGGAATGGAAAATGCTCAGGAGTTCACAACCTTGGAGGTGGTAGAGGAGTTTCCAAAAGTAAGGGACAGGGTAAACACTCCACAAACATGGAGCTCTGCTAGCCTAAAAACTTTTTGAGAAACTGCCTCTGAGCTTCCGCACTTGAAATATATGTTGTTTTCATGAGATTTGGCTTCCTTTGTAGTGAGACCATCAAAGCTGGGTCTGCATCTATGTGACCTGGAGGACATGGTTTCTTATTTTCCAATGAACAAGATGAAGCAGTGCTGAATCCTCTATTTTTAGGTAAATTAAGGTCACTAGAGACTAAGTGTCTCCCCGTCTCCCCGTGTGGACTGTGAAGCCATTTGGTTCTCCTCCACTTTTTGTGGTGTTTAGGCTGCTGCACTGTGAGTTTGGTATTTGTTTCACGAAATACTAGCAGCTAAACTGGGACACAGTGCTGGAGGGAGTTCTGTCACGTGTGGTGGGTCAGGGTCTGCAAGAGAATGCACCAACTAGGCTTCTATCTCTCACAGCTTGCCCCATTGCCCCCTTGTCCATATCAACCTGATTCTTAATTTTCCTCTTAAAACTCTCCATATAACAAGATGCCTTTACATATAAGGGTCTGCTGGCAGCACCATGTCAGTAACAAGCCATTTGGAATCCAATGGTAGATCCACATGGCCCTACCACGGATGTTTTATCAAACACCTCCCCAGCACTGCTCTAGACCCACTACTCAGCGGGCTCCAACTTACTGGCATCTCTGTTCTACACCATTTTCATGAAACTCAGTAAATCAAGGCACTGTCTGGTATAATCATGATCAGCATTAGGACATCCAATGTTTCTCCAGTGCCACCTGGTCATAGGAATTTCAAAAATTTCATGGTATTTATCTAGCCATTTTTCAAGCATGAAGTTGGAGGCACTGTGGGTTTCAATTCATTCAGCAAAGATTAAATGGTGAGGAAGCTCATTTCAATGAAATCTCTGGAGAAATCTCACAGGCAAGGCTTCCCAAAGAATGGACAAAAGGTCACATTAGGCCAGGCCCATTGAGGTCTACAATGTGAGGTGCATGTGTGTTTTGACTATCAAGTATGGCTGCCATTTCTTTAAGAATAAAATCATGTGATATCCTTGCTGAGATTCCCAGGCCTCTGTGGAAATCTACCCGGGGCCTAGGTCTCAGTTTCCAAGAGCGACTTTCATGCGTGGCCTCTTAAAATCCCAACAAAATTCATAGCAATGCTTCTCTGAGTTCAGTTCCAAAACCCAGTGTTTAAGGGGAATCACACCAGAGTTCAAGCCCACGTGGAACCAGTCATTTTTTCCAATGCCACACAAATGACCAACATTAAAACCCAAACACTCCCACATGGCCCTCACCTTATTCCATATAGTCAATCATCTTAAACTCTGGCTGGAGGTTTCCATGAGGGGTGCAGCCCAAGACAGTGTCCAAAATCAGCTCGTTTGCCCCTCATTTGCCTAAAGTCAGGGTAGCCTGGACACCGTTGCTGTGAACCAGGAGTGAACAAATAAGCCTGCCGTTAATACTTCTATGTTTCTCCAATTTGAGGGCTACTGATTTTAGGTATCGATTCTTTAGGTGATTTAGAGTCATGGGAAAACTCAAGCACCTCTGCAGGGCTTTGAAGAACTCATTTGACTCAGAGAAACCCTATTCATATTTGTTGGAGTGCAGGAACCTAACAGAGGAAGGCAAGAGTCTTCATCCACAATGAATGATATTTTTTGCCATTCTGGTTTTGGAAGCTCACATGGGATCATTCTCAAGATCCATCAGGTGCTGAGAATCTAAGTCACAGCCACACACAGGACCAAGAGGCTGATAAAGACACATCCCTTTCCAAAGCAATTAAGCAAAGAACCACAGGTGAGGCCCATTCATTTCCATTTGAAAACTGTTTTCTTCAGGCTTCACAAAGGGGTGGCCTGAGGCAAAGACCTTCCTGACATTCAGTGCAACACAACAATAAGTAAGCAAAAAGCCCAAAGCAGTGTTTCTGCACTGAGACTTTCCTGGTCACACTGATATCTGAGTTTTCTGAGATGCTCGCCATTCTCTTCAACTATCCTTTACATGGCCATGTCACAGAGCTTGGAGGTGATACATATTTTGGACACAAATCCCTGAGCCCATTCTGGAGAGTGGCCAGAATTCAGGAAGAAAACAACAACTTAGAAAGATAGCAGGTGTTGCACATCGATAAGACAAGCTGCAGTCCATTCATATATTGGGCAGGATGAATTATAGGGATGATTTATACTAGACAGGACACATCCATTAATGCATTCTCTTTTCTAATGTCTACAACAAAGGACACAGTGGGATACACATAAACAGAAACACTCGCCTTGTCAAATGACTTACTAGAAACTGTCTGCTCCAAACCAAACAAACCGCCTTTTCGATCTATTCTCAGAACATGAGACAATACAACAAACCCACACCCACTCCCACAAAGGCACCTCCTTCCCCCAAGTAGGTCTGTGACTATCCTGAGTGTCCTCTGACTGGTGGGCCATACTATGTTCCCCCGAAATGGCCTGTCTTCTCTCAGAATTTGTTTCCTTGACCAACTCTGTGAAGATGTCAGGAAAAAGTGGTTAGCCACTACCTGTTTTCTCAGGAAAGGTCAATCTTCAGAGCTCTCCTGGCATTTGGCCATCCTCACATCATTAGGTACCAAGAAAACTGACTATGTCCTTGGTAAATCCAAACAAGTGAGCCCACTGGGCCTAGGACTGGGACTGCCTCTGGGTGCCTGGCTTTTTGGATACCAAGTTCAGAGAGATCCATCACCAAGGAAATGAGGTATGTCACATTCTTTGGAACTGAATGAGGTCACTGCCTTGGCAACCACTTTGTCCTAACAGTTGCTTCCAAGGGTTACATAAGATGGAGGTTTCCCCTACTTCCTGTGACACTTTCATAAGGTAGAATGTATATCAACCATTGGCACCCGGGAACAGCTCTCCACTCAGGCCTGGATAGTTCCACCTTGTCTACAATAAGAAGTGAGAGGCAGATTCAGACACATCCCTTCATCCTGACCAGGTTGTTTTCCATGGAAGTTGACTTTTGCTCTCTCAGGTGCTTCATACCTGCCTACAACTTCTCCAGGTATCATTTGTGCATGGACATTTGAGGTTCTCATCTGGTGGAAGATCCCCAACTTTCCTGTATTGTAAGAACCCCTCTGTCCCTGCTCTTCTGTAAAATGATTGAGGGAACAGTGTATACTTGGGGTTAAAAACAGGTTTGATTTGGTGACAAAAGATTCTGTGCGATGAATAATGGGATTGGGAACCTGCAATATTTACAAGAATATAGAGGTGAAATATAAGTATGAAAAAAGAAATCTAGGTATGCTTTGAAGCCCAGAAGGGTTTTGCCCTTGATTGGGATACTTAGCTTTGAATTATGTTTTGCAAAGATGTCTCAGATAATTTGATATACAATGGCATAGGACCTTGTACATTGGATGATTGAATTTAGAAGAGAACATTCAGTCAAAAAGGGATATTCAGTAGGATTAGGAAGATAGTCGGTAGGTTTAGGAAGACGAGTGAGTATAGGATTTGGACCAAAAGTTCTTTAGCAATAGACTTTTGGTTATAGAGTGAATGTAAATGTCAGCACATATGAAGAGTCAGACACTATGTTGAACTGGGGAAAATATGTAGAAAAGCAGATATCAATGGAAACATTACGAAAGCAGGCAAAGTATAAAGTGAGGGATAGAATTAGACATTTTCAACAGGGTTGAGTTTCAATATATAAATTAGGAAAAAACAAATATGTAGTCACCAATAGGAGAGACAATTGACAGCATTAGGAAACCTGGACATGGATGTTTTTAGAAATCCATGTTCACTTTCCATTTAGGCTTTGGTACAATCATAAGTGTGACCTTTCCATTTTTTGTCCAGAATATTACTGTGATAATGAGGTGACATGAGTATTTCTTTCACCATTTCTGGGAGCAATATATTGAAGATGTAAAATTAGAATCGGGGGTACAAATAGGTGTACCCTGTTTCTATGAACATAGAGAAAAACCACGAATAGACCATACTGTGAATAAATAATATAACTTTTTTGATCTTTGAATAATGAATTGAACTGATATCTGAAAAATTAAAGGAAATTGTATATTGATATACAATCATTCATTCCAACCAGTTATATATCTAATGGAAATATTAGTGTTTTGGTTTATCATGAAGAGTGTGTGAGTTTTGCTTCAAAATGATTATGGAAATTCAAAATAATGTGTTTGGAAAGAAGTCTCATGAAAAGACCAGTCAAGAAACCCTGACAATACATGTGTTCTGAAGCAAGAAGTGATTAATGTTGAAATAAATGCCTATTAATTTGTGAACTTGGGGATGAAATGTATATCCTATGATGTGCAAAAACTGAAGAAACAATAATGTACCAGTGTCGAATACAAATGAATGACAAATTACATATCATGTCCCATAGGAGTCTACTTGCATTGATGTTAGACTGGGTCAGATACTGTAGAATAATTAGGATTTGTATGCACCCTTCACTGAAGTTAGTAGTCAGTACTAGGAAACAAATATGTATTTCAGGTGGATGAATATTTCTGATTATAATCTTGTGAAAAGTTGATTATAAATCAACATACATGACCATGAATGAATTTAGAGAGTGTATACTAGACACATATATTTCATATTTGGAAAACTTTGGAGAGTATATCTATATCTATATCTATACACACACACACACACACACACACACACACAACACTCACAGACATTAAAAAGTACCAATATAAATGCCAATCGAAATTCATCAGTAAATATATATCATCCACAGATGCAAAAATATTTATGTTACTGAACATGAGTTTATGTATAATGTTTTTCTTCTAGGACGCTCTCTTATAGGTTGAATTTTCATTTCCAACAGCATTTAGGAGGAGTGAACACTTCTCACAATTTGTATCTGCCAAGACATCCACCTTACAAAAATGTACGTGTGATACCTGGTAGGATTCTATATATGCATATAAATATACATGTGTGAATAAGCTACAGAAATTGGAAACAAGTATTCACATATTTGTTAAGTTTAAAAACACATGGAGAATATTTCAATTAAAATTTGACTAGATGTATAATTCCTACCTTATATAATGCAAATGTCAAGTCCAACTATAGAACATGTCTCCTCTGAAGTGCTTGTATTTCTATTGTGTTTGGTTAATTTTCCCCATTATATTAGGATGAATAGTCTGAGTCTACTAGGTATGGGTTAGTGTCAGGGATTCAGTACTTCGAATGAAAAATTGGAAAATGAATCCAATGTGTATGTAAATATATGCTGCACAAATATCCTCCCGCTCTCATCCAAAACAATGCCTTGACATTACCTTCACCCCAAGTAAGACACAATTAGAGGAGAAGAGTTACACAATCAGTGAATACATATCTGGAATGGAAAATGCTCAGGAGTTCACAACCTTGGAGGTGGTTTGGGAGTTTCCAAAAGTAAGGGACATGGTAAACACTCCACAAACATGTAACTCTGCTGGCCTAAAAACTTTTTGAGAAACTGCCTCTGAGCTTCCACAATTGAAATATATGTTGTTTTCATGAGATTTGGCTTCTTTTGTAGTGAGACCATCAAAGCTGGGTCTGCATCTATGTGACCTGGAGGACATGGTTTCTTATTTTCCAATGAACAAGATGAAGCAGTGCTGAATCCTCTCTTTATAGGTAAACTGAGGCCACTGGGGACGAAGTGTCTCCCCGTCTCCCCGTGTGGACTGTGAAGCCATTTGGTCCTCCTCCACTTTTTTTGGTTTTTATTCTGCTGCACTGTGAGTTTGGTATTTGTTTCACGAAATACTAGCAGCTAAACTGGGACACAGTGCTGGAGGGAGTTCTGTCACGTGTGGTGGGTCAGGGTCTGCAAGAGAATGCACCAACTAGGCTTCTATCTCTCACAGCTTGCCCCATTGCCCCCTTGTCCATATCAACCTGATTCTTAATTTTCCTCTTAAAACTCTCCATATAACAAGATGCCTTTACATATAAGGGTCTGCTGGCAGCACCATGTCAGTTACAAGCCATTTGGAATCCAATGGTAGATGCACATGGTCCTACCACGGATGTTTTATCAAACGCCTCCCCACCACTGCTCTAGTCCCACTACTCAGCAGGCTCCAAATTACTGGCATCTCTGTTCTACACCATTTTCATGAAACTCAGTAAATCAAGGCACTGTCTGGTATACTCATGATCAGCAACAGGACATCCAATGTTTCTCCAGTGCCACCTGGTCATAGGAATTTCAAAAATTTTATGGTATTTATCTAGCCATTTTTCAAGCATGAAGTTGGAGGCACTGTGGGTATCAATTCATTAGGCAAACATTAAATGGTGAGGACGCTCATTTCAATGAAATATCTGGAGAACTGTCACAGGCAAGGCTTCCCAAAGAATGGACAAAACGTCACATTAGGCCAGGCCCATTGAGGTTAACAATGTGAGGTCCATGTGTGTTTTGACTCTCAATTATGGCTGCCATTTCTTTAAGAATAAAATCATGTGATATCCTTGCTGAGATTCCCAGGCCTCAGTGGAAATCTACCCGGGGCCTAGGTCTCAGTTTTCAAGAGCGACTTTCATGCGTGGCCTCTTAAAATCCCAACAAAATTCATGGCAATGCTTCTCTGAGTTCAGTTCCAAAACCCAGTGTCTAAGGGGAATCACACCAGAGTTCAAGCCCACGTGGACCCAGTCATTTTTTCCAATGCCACACAAATGACCAACATTAAAACCAAAACACTTCCACATGGCCCTCACATTTTTCCATATAGTCAATCATCTTAACCTCTGGCTGGAGGTTTCCATGAGGGGTGCAGCCCAAGACAGTGTCCAAAATCAGCTCGTTTGCCCCTCATTTGCCTAAAGTCAGGGTAGCCTGGACACCGTTGCTGTGAACCAGGAGTGAACAAATAAGCCTGCCATTAATACTTCTATGTTTCTCCAATTTGATCGCTACTGATTTTAGGTATCGATTCTTTAGGTGATTTAGAGTCATGCGAAAACACAAGCACCTCTGCAGGGCTTTGAAGAACTCATTTGACTCACAGAATCCCTATTCATATTTGTTGGAGTGCAGGAACCTAACAGAGGAAGGCAAGAGTCTTCATCCACAATGAATGATATTTTTTGCCATTTAGTTTTGGAAGCTCACATGGGATCATTCTTAAGATCCATCAGGTGCTGAGAATCTAAGTCACAGCCACACACAGGTCCAAGAGGCTGATAAAGACACATCCCTTTCCAAAGCAATTAAGCAAAGAGCCACAGGTGAGGCCCATTCATTTCCATTTGAAAACTGTTTTCTTCAGGCTTCACAAAGGGGTGGCCTGATGCAAAGTCCTTCCTGACATTCAGTGCAACACAACAATAAGTAAGCAAAAAGCCCAAGGCAGTGTTTCTGCACTGAGACTTTACTGGTCACACTGATATCTGAGTTTTCTGAGATGCTCGCCATTCTCTTCAACTATCCTTTACATGGCCATGTCACAGAGCTTGGAGGTGGTACATATTTTGGACACAAATCCCTGAGCCCATTCTGGAGAGTGGCCAGAATTCAGGAAGAAAACAACAACTTAGAAATATAGCAGTTGTTGCACATCGATAAGACAAGCTGCAGTCCATTCATATATTGGGCAGGATGAATTATAGGGAAGATTTATACTAGACAGGACACATCCATTAATGCATTCTCTTTTCTAATGTCTACAACAACGGACACAGTGGGATACACATAAACAGAAACACTCGCCTTGTCAAATGACTTACTAGAAACTGTCTGCTCCAAACCAAACAAACCGCCTTTTCGGTCTATTCTCAGAACATGAGACAAAACAACAAACCCACACCCACTCCCACAAAGGCACCTCCTTCCCCCAAGTAGGTCTGTGACTATCCAGAGTGTCCTCTGACTGGTGGGCCATACTATGTTCCCCCAAAATGGCCTGTCTTCTCTCAGATCTTGTTTCCTTGACCAACTCTGTGAAGAAGTCAGGAAAAAGTGGTTAGCCACTACCTGTTTTCTCAGGAAAGGTCCATCTTCAGAGCTCTCCTGGCATTTGGCCATCCTCACATCATTAGGTACCAAGAAAACTGACTCTGTCCTTGGTAAATCCAAACAAGTGAGCCCACTGGGCCTGGGACTGGGACTGCCTCTGCGTCCCTGGCTTCTTGGATACCAAGTTCAGAGAGTTCCATCACCAAGGAAATGAGGTATGTCACATTCTTTGGAACTGAATGAGGTCACTGCCTTGGCAACCACTTTGTCCTAACGGTTGCTTCCAAGGGTTACATAAGATGGAGGTTTCCCCTACTTCCTGTGGCACTTTCATAAGGTAGAATGTATATCAACCATTGGCACCCTGGAACAGCTCTCCACTCAGGCCTGGATTGTTCCACCTTGTCTACAGTAAGAAGAGAGAGGCAGATTCAGACACATCCCTTCATCCTGACCAGGTTGTTTGCCATGGAAGATGACTTTTGCTCTCTCAAGTGCTTCATACCTGCCTACAACTTCTCCAGGTATCATTTGTGCATGGACATTTGAGGTTCTCATCTGGTGGAAGATCCCCAACTTTCCTGTATTGTAAGAACCCCTCTGTCCCTGCTCTTCTGTAAAATGATTGAGGGAACAGTGTATACTTGGGGTTAAAAACAGGTTTGATTTGGTGACGAATGATTCTGTGCGATGAATAATGGCATTGGGAACCTGCAATATTTACAAGAATATAGAGGTGAAATATAAGTATGAAAACAGAAATCTAGGTATGCTTTGAAGCCCAGAAGGGTTTTGCCCTTGATTGGGATACTTAGCTTTGAATTATGTTATGCAAAGTTGTCTCAGATAATTCGAATTACAATGGCATAGGACGTTGTACATTGGATGATAGAATTTAGAAAAGAACATCAGGTCAAAAAGGGATATTCAGTAGGATTAGGAAGATAGTCGGTAGGTTTAGGAAGAAGAGTGAGTACAGGATTTGGACCAAAAGTTCTTTAGCAATAGACTTTTGGTTATAGAGTGAATGTAAATGTCAGCACATATGAAGAGTCAGTCACTATGTTCAACTGGGGAAAATATGTAGAAAAGCAGATATCAATAGAAACATTACGAAATCAGGCAAAGTATAAAGTGAGGGATAGAATTAGACATTTTCAACAGTGTTGAGTTTGAATATATAAATAGGAAAAAACAAATATGTAGTCACCAATAGGATTGACAATTGACAGCATTAGGCAACCTGGATATGGATGTTTTTAGAAATCCATGTTCACTTTCCATTTAGGCTTTGGTACAATCATAAGTGTGACCTTTCCATTTTTTGTCCAGAATATTACTGTGATAATGAGGTGACATGAGTATTTCTTTCACCATTTCTGGGAGCAATATATTGAAGATGTAATATTAGAATCGGGGTACAAAGAGGTGTACCCTGTTTCTATGAACATAGAAAAAAAGCATGAATAGACCATACTGTGAATAAATAATATAATTTTTTCAACTTTAAATAATGAATTGAACTGATATCTGAAAAATTAAAGGAAATCGTATATTGATATACAATCATTCATTCCAACCAGTTATATATCTATTGGAAATATTAGTGTTTTGGTTTATCATGAAGAGTGTGTGTGTTTTGCTTCAAAATGATTGTGGAAATTCAAAATTATGTGTTTGGAAAGAAGTCTGATGAAAGGACCAGTCAAGAAACCCTGACAATACATGTGTTCTGAAGCAAGAAGTCATTAAAGTTGAAACAAATGCCTATTAATTTGTGAACTTGTGGATGCAATGTATATCCTGTGATGTGCAAAAACTGAAGAAACAATAATGTACCAGTGTCGAATACAAATGAATGACAAATTACATATCATGTCCCATAGGAGTCTTCTTGCATTGATGTTAGACTGGGTCAGTTACTGTAGAGTAATTAGGATTTGTATGCACCCTTCACTGAAGTTAGTAGTCAGTACTAGGAAACAAATATGTATTTCAGGTGGATGAATATTTCTGATTATAATCTTGTGAAAAGTTGATTATAAATCCACATACATGTACATGAATGAATTTAGAGAGTATATAATAGACACATTTTTTCATATTTTGAAAAATTTGGAGAGTATATATATATCTATGTCTATACACACACACAGACATGCACACACAGAGACACACACACACACACACAGACACACACACACACACAACATTCACAGACATTAAAAAGTACCAATATAAATGCCAATCGAAATTCATCAGTAAATATATATCATCCACAGATGCAAAAATATTTATTTTACTGAACATGAGTTTATGCATAATTTTGTTCTACTAGGACGTTCTCCTATAGGTTGAATTTTCATTTCCAACAGCATTTAGGAGGAGTGAACACTTCTCACAATTTGTATCTGCCAAGACAGCCACCTCACAAAAATGTATGTGTGATACCTGGTAGGATTCTATATATGCATATAAATATACATGTGTGAATAGGCTACAGAAAAGGGAAATAAGAATTCATATATTTGTTAAGCTTAAAAACACATGGAGAATATTTCAATTAAAATTTGACGAGATTTATAACTCCTACCTTATATAATGCAAATGTCAAGTCCAACTATACAACATGTCTCCTCTGAAGTGCTTGTATTTCTATTGTGTTGGGTTAAATTTCCCCATTATATTAGCATGAATAGTCTGAGTCTACTAGGTAAGTTTTAGTGTCCGGGATTCAGTACTTCTAATGGAAAATTGGAAAATGAATCCAATGTGTATGTAAATATATGCTGCACAAATATCCTCACGCTCTCATCCAGAACAATGCCTTGACATTACCTTCACCCCAAGTAAGACACAATTAGAGGAGAAGAGTTACAAATTCAGTGAATACATATCTGGAATGGAAAATGCTCAGGAGTTCACAACCTTGGAGGTGGTAGAGGAGTTTCCAAAAGTAAGGGACAGGGTAAACACTCCACAAACATGAAGCTCTGCTGCCCTAAAAACTTTTTGAGAAACTGCCTCTGAGCTTCCGCACTTGAAATATATGTTGTTTTCATGAGATTTGGCTTCCTTTGTAGTGAGACCATCAAAGCTGGGTCTGCATCTATGTGACCTGGAGGACATGGTTTCTTATTTTCCAATGAACAAGATGAAGCAGTGCTGAATCCTCTCTTTTTAGGTAAATTAAGGTCACTAGAGACTAAGTGTCTCCCTGTCTCCCCGCGTGGACTGTGAAGCCATTTGGTCCTCCTCCACTTTTTGTGGTGTTTAGGCTGCTGCACTGTGAGTTTGGTATTTGTTTCACGAAATACTAGCAGCTAAACTGGGACACAGTGCTGGAGGGAGTTCTGTCACGTGTGGTGGGTCAGGGTCTGCAAGAGAATGCACCAACTAGGCTTCTATCTCTCACAGCTTGCCCCATTGCCCCCTTGTCCATATCAACCTGATTCTTCATTTTCCTCTTAAAACTCTCCATATAACAAGATGCCTTTACATATAAGTGTCTGCTGGCAGCACCATGTCAGTTACAAGCCATTTGGAATCCAATGGTAGATCCACATGGCCCTACCACGGATGTTTTATCAAACACCTCCCCACCACTGCTCTAGACCCACTACTCAGCAGGCTCCAACTTACTGGCATCTCTGTTCTACACCATTTTCATGAAACTCAGTAAATCAAGGCACTGTCTGGAATACTCATGATCAGCAATAGGACATCCAATGTTTCTCCAGTGCCACCTGGTCATAGGAATTTCAAAAATTTCATGGTATTTATCTAGCCATTTTTCAAGCATGAAGTTGGAGGCACTGTGGGTTTCAATTCATTCAGCAAACATTAAATGGTGAGGAAGCTCATTTCAATGAAATCTCTGGAGAAATCTCACAGGCAAGGCTTCCCAAAGAATGGACAAAAGGTCACATTAGGCCAGGCCCATTGAGGTCTACAATGTGAGGTGCATGTGTGTTTTGACTCTCAACTATGGATGCCATTTCTTTAAGAAAAAATCATGTGA
Organism: Callospermophilus lateralis; assembly: GCF_048772815.1. NCBI lineage: Eukaryota > Metazoa > Chordata > Mammalia > Rodentia > Sciuridae > Callospermophilus > Callospermophilus lateralis. Next base: position 490,993 of record NW_027514563.1, on the reverse strand, counting down.
TGTCCTTGCTGAGATTCCCAGGCCTCTGTGGAAATCTACCCGGGGCCTAGGTCTCAGTTTCCAAGAGCGACTTTCATGCGTGGCCTCTTAAAATCCCAACAAAATTCATAGCAATGCTTCTCTGAGTTCAGTTCCAAAACCCAGTGTTTAAGGGGAATCACACCAGAGTTCAAGCCCACGTGGAACCAGTCATTTTTTCCAATGCCACACAAATGACCAACATTAAAACCAAAACACTCCCACATGGCCCTCACCTTATTCCATATAGTCAATCATCTTAACATCTGGCTGGAGGTTTCCATGAGGGGTGCAGCCCAAGACAGTGTCCAAAATCAGCTCGTTTGCCCCTCATTTGCCTAAAGTCAGGGTAGCCTGGACACCGTTGCTGTGAACCAGGAGTGAACAAATAAGCCTGCCGTTAATACTTCTATGTTTCTCCAATTTGAGGGCTACTGATTTTAGGTATCGATTCTTTAGGTGATTTAGAGTCATGCGAAAACACAAGCACCTCTGCAGGGCTTTGAAGAACTCATTTGACTCACAGAATCCCTATTCTCATTTGTTGGAGTGCAGGAACCTAACAGAGGAAGGCAAGAGTCTTCATCCACAATGAATGATATTTTTTGCCATTTTGGTTTTGGAAGCTCACATGGGATCATTCTTAAGATCCATCAGGTGCTGAGAATCTAAGTCACAGCCACACACAGACCAAGAGGCTGATAAAGACACATCCCTTTCCAAAGCAATTATGCAAAGAACCACAGGTGAGGCCCATTAATTTCCATTTGAAAACTGTTTTCTTCAGGCTTCACAAAGGTGTTGCCTGAGGCAAAGACCTTCCTGACATTCAGTGCAACACAACAATAAGTAAGCAAATAGCCCAAAGCAGTGTTTCTGCACTAAGACTTTCCTGGTCACACTGATATCTGAGTTTTCTGAGATGCTCGCCATTCTCTTCAACTATCCTTTACATGGCCATGTCACAGAGCTTGGAGGTGGTACATATTTTGGACACAAATCCCTGAGCCCATTCTGGAGAGTGGCCAGAATTCAGGAAGAAAACAACAACTTAGAAAGATAGCAGATGTTGCACATCGATAAGACAAGCTGCAGTCCATTCATATATTGGGCAGGATGAATTATAGGGAAGATTTATACTAGACAGGACACATCCATTAATGCATTCTCTTTTCTAATGTCTACAACAACGGACACAGTGGGATACACATAAACAGAAACACTCGCCTTGTCAAATGACTTACTAGAAACTGTCTGCTCCAAACCAAACAAACCGACTTTTCGATCTATTCTCAGAACATGAGACAAAACAACAAACCCACACCCACTCCCACAAAGGCACCTCCTTCCCCCAAGTAGGTCTGTGACTATCCGGAGTGTCCTCTTACTGGTGGGCCATACTATGTTCCCCCGAAATGGCCTGTCTTCTCTCAGATCTTGTTTCCTTGACCAACTCTGTGAAGATGTCAGGAAAAAGTGCTTAGCCACTACCTGTTTTCTCAGGAAAGGTCCATCTTCAGAGCTCTCCTGGCATTTGGCCCTCCTCACATCATTAGGTACCAAGAAAACTGACTCTGTCCTTGGTAAATCCAAACAAGTGAGCCCACTGGGCCTGGGACTGGGACTGCCTCTGGGTGCCTGGCTTCTTGGATACCAAGTTCAGAGAGTTCCATCACCAAGGAAATGAGGTATGTCACATTTTTTGGAACTGAATGAGGTCACTGCCTTGGCAACCACTTTGTCCTAACAGTTGCTTCCAAGGGTTACATAAGATGGAGGTTTCCCCTACTTCCTGTGACACTTTCATAAGGTAGAATGTATATCAACCATTGGCACCCGGGAACAGCTCTCCACTCAGGCCTGGATTGTTCCACCTTGTCTACAATAAGAAGAGATAGGCAGATTCAGACACATCCCTTCATCCTGACCAGGTTGTTTGCCATGGAAGATGGCTTTTGCTCTCTCAGGAGCTTCATACCTGCCTACAACTTCTCCAGGTATCATTTGTGCATGGACATTTGAGGTTCTCATCTGGTGGAAGATCCCCAACTTTCCTGTATTGTAAGAACCCCTCTGTCCCTGCTCTTCTGTAAAATGATTGAGGGAACAGTGTATACTTGGGGTTAAAAACAGGTTTGATTTAGTGACGAAAGATTCTGTGCGATGAATAATGGGATTGGGAACCTGCAATATTTACAAGAATATAGAGGTGAAATATATGTATGAAAAAAGAAATCTAGGTATGCTTTGAAGCCCAGAAGGGTTTTGCCCTTGATTGGGATACTTAGCTTTGAATTATGTTCTGCAAAGATGTCTCAGATAATTTGATATACAATGGCATAGGACCTTGTACATTGGATGATTGAATTTAGAAGAGAACATCCAGTCAAAAAGGGATATTCAGTAGGATTAGGAAGATAGTCGGTAGGTTTAGGAAGACGAGTGAGTATAGGATTTGGACCAAAAGTACTTTAGCAATAGACTTTTGGTTATAGAGTGAATGTAAATGTCAGCACATATGAAGAGTCAGACACTTTGTTGAACTGGGGAAAATATGTAGAAAAGCAGATATCAATGGAAACATTACGAAATCAGGCAAAGTATAAAGTGAGGGATAGAATTAGACATTTTCAACAGGGTTGAGTTTCAATATATAAATTAGGAAAAAACAAATATGTAGTCACCAATAGGAGTGACAATTGACAGCATTAGGCAACCTGGACATGGATGTTTTTAGAAATCCATGTTCACTTTCCATTTAGGCTTTGGTACAATCATAAGTGTGACCTTTCCATTTTTTGTCCAGAATATTACTGTGATAATGAGGTGACATGAGTATTTCTTTCACCATTTCTGGGAGCAATATATTGAAGATGTCAAATGAGAATCGGGGGTACAAATAGGTGTACCCTGTTTCTATGAACATAGAGAAAAACCACGAATAGACCATACTTGAATAAATAATATAACTTTTTTGAACTTTAAATAATGAATTGAACTGATATCTGAAAAATAAAAGGAAATTGTATATTGATATATAATAATTCATTCCAACCAGTTATATATCTAATGGAAATATTAGTGTTTTGGTTTATCATGAAGAGTGTGTGAGTTTTGCTTCAAAATGATTATGGAAATTCAAAATAATGTGTTTGGAAAGAAGTCTCATGAAAAGACCAGTCAAGAAACCCTGACAATACATGTGTTCTGAAGCAAGAAGTGATTAATGTTGAAACAAATGCCTATTAATTTGTGAACTTGTGGATGAAATGTATATCCTATGATGTGCAAAAACTGAAGAAACCATAATGCACCAGTGTCGAATACAAATGAATGACAAATTACATATCATGTCCCATAGGAGTCTACTTGCATTGATGTTAGACTGGGTCAGATACTGTAGAATAATTAGGATTTGTATGCACCCTTCACTGAAGTTAGTAGTCAGTACTAGGAAACAAATATGTATTTCAGGTGGATGAATATTTCTGATTATAATCTTGTGAAAAGTTGATTATAAATCAACATACATGAACATGAATGAATTTAGAGAGTGTATACTAGACACATATATTTCATATTTGGAAAACTTTGGAGAGTATATCTATATCTATATCTATACACACACACACACACACACACACACACAACTCTCACAGACATTAAAAAGTACCAATATAAATGCCAGTCGAAATTCATCAGTAAATATATATCATCCACAGATGCAAAAATATTTATGTTACTGAACATGAGTTTATGTATAATGTTGTTCTTCTAGGACGCTCTCTTATAGGTTGAATTTTCATTTCCAACAGCATTTAGGAGGAGTGAACACTTCTCACAATTTGTATCTGCCAAGACATCCACCTTACAAAAATGTACGTGTGATACCTGGTAGGATTCTATATATGCATATAAATATACATGTGTGAATAGGCTACAGAAATTGGAAACAAGTATTCACATATTTGTTAAGTTTAAAAACACATGGAGAATATTTCAATTAAAATTTGACTAGATGTATAACTCCTACCTTATATAATGCAAATGTCAAGTCCAACTATAGAACATGTCTCCTCTGAAGTGCTTGTATTTCTATTGTGTTGGGTTAATTTTCCCCATTATATTAGGATGAATAGTCTGAGTCTACTAGGTATGGGTTAGTGTCAGGGATTCAGTACTTCGAATGAAAAATTGAAAATGAATCCAATGTGTATGTAAATATATGCTGCACACATATCCTCCCGCTCTCATCCAAAACAATGCCTTGACATTACCTTCACCCCAAGTAAGACACAATTAGAGGAGAAGAGTTACACAATCTGTGAATACATATCTGGAATGGAAAATGCTCAGGAGTTCACAACCTTGGAGGTGGTTTAGGAGTTTCCTAAAGTAAGGGACATGGTAAACACTCCACAAACATGTAACTCTGCTGGCCTAAAAACTGTTTGAGAAACTGCCTCTGAGCTTCCGCACTTTAAATATATGTTGTTTTCATGAGATTTGGCTTCCTTTGTAGTGAGACCATCAAAGCTGGGTCTGCATCTATGTGACCTGGAGGACATGGTTTCTTATTTTCCAATGAACAAGATGAAGCAGTGCTGAATCCTCTCTTTATAGGTAAACTGAGGCCACTGGGGACTAAGTGTCTCCCCGTCTCCCCGCGTGGACTGTGAAGCCATTTGGTCCTCCTCCACTTTTTGTGGTTTTTAGGCTGCTGCACTGTGAGTTTGGTATTTGTTTCACGAAATACTAGCAGCTAAACTGGGACACAGTGCTGGAGGGAGTTCTGTCACGTGTGGTGGGTCAGGGTCTGCAAGAGAATGCACCAACTAGGCTTTTATCTCTCACAGCTTGCCCCATTGCCCCCTTGTCCATATCAACCTGATTCTTAATTTTCCTCTTAAAACTCTCCATATAACAAGATGCCTTTACATATAAGGGTCTGCTGGCAGCACCATGTCAGTTACAAGCCATTTGGAATCCAATGGTAGATCCACATGGCCCTACCACGGATGTTTTATCAAACACCTCCCCAGCACTGCTCTAGACCCACTACTCAGCAGGCTCCAACTTACTGGCATCTCTGTTCTACACCATTTTCATGAAACTCAGTAAATCAAGGCACTGTGTGGTATACTCATGATCAGCAATAGGACATCCAATGTTTCTCCAGTGCCACCTGGTCATAGGAATTTCAAAAATTTCATGGTATTTATCTAGCCATTTTTCAAGATTGAAGTTGGAGGCACTGTGGGTTTCAATTCATTCAGCAAACATTAAATGGTGAGGAGGCTCATTTCAATGAAATCTCTGGAGAAATCTCACAGGCAAGGCTTCCCAAAGAATGGACAAAAGGTCATATTAGGCCAGGCCCATTGAGGTCTACAATTTGAGGAGCATGTGTGTTTTGACTCTCAACTATGGCTGCCATTTCTTTAAGAATAAAATCATGTGATATCCTTGCTGAGATTCCCAGGCCTCTGTGGAAATCTACCCGGGGCCTAGGTCTCAGTTACCAAGAGCGACTTTCATGTGTGACCTTTTAAAATCCCAACAAAATTCATAGCAATGCTTCCTTGACTTTCAGTTCCAAAACCCAGTGTTTAAGGGGAATCACACCAGAGTTCAAGCCCACGTGGAACCAGTCATTTTTTCCAATGCCACACAAATGACCAACATTAAAACCAAAACACTCCCACATAGCCCTCACCTTATTCCATATAGTCAATCATCTTAAACTCTGGCTGGAGGTTTCCAAGAGGGGTGCAGCCCAAGACAGTGTCCAAAATCAGCTCGTTTGCCCCTCATTTGCCTAAAGTCAGGGTAGCCTGGACACCGTTGCTGTGAACCAGGAGTGAACAAATAAGCCTGACGTTAATACTTCTGTGTTTCTCCAATTTGAGGCCTACTGATTGTAGGTATGGATTCTTTAGGTGATTTAGAGTCATGCGAAAACACAAGCACCTCTGCAGGGCTTTAAGAACTCATTTGATCCAAAGAATCCCTATTCTCATTTGTTGGAGTGCAGGAACCTAACAGAGGAAGGCAAGAGACTTCATCCACAATGAATGATATTTTTTTGCCATTTTGGTTTTGAAAGCTAACATGGGATCATTCTTAAGATCCATCAGGTGCTGAGAATCTAAGTCACAGCCACACACAGGTCCAAGAGGCTGATAAAGACACATCCCTTTCCAAAGCAATTAAACAAAGAGCCACAGGTGAGGCCCATTCATTTCCATTTGAAAACTGTTTTTTCAAGCTTCACAAAGGGGTGGCCTGAGTCAAAGACCTTCCTGACATTCAGTGCAACACAACAATAAGTAAGCAAAAGGCCCAAAGCAGGGTTTCTGCACTGAGACTTTCCTTGTCACACTGATATCTGAGTTTTCTGAGATGCTCGCCATTCTCTTCAGCTATCCAGTACATGGCCATGTCACAGAGCTTGGAGGTGGTACATATTTTGGACAAAAATCCCTGAGCCTATTCTGGAGAGTGGCCAGAATTCAGGAAGAAAACAACAACTTAGAAAGATAGCAGGTGTTGCACATCGATAAGACAAGGTGCAGTCCATTCATATGTTGGGCAGGATAAATTATGGGAAGATTTATACTAGACAGGACACATCCATTAATGCATTCTCTTTTCTAATATCTACAACAACGGATACAGTGGGATACACATAAACAGAAACACTCGCCTTGTCAAATGACTTACTAGAAACTGTCTGCTCCAAACCAAACAAACCGCCTTTTTGATCTATTCTCAGAACATGAGACAAAACAACAAACACACACCCACTCCCACAAAGGGACCTCCTTCCCCCAAGTAGGTCTGTGACTATCCGGAGTGTCCTCTGACTGGTGGGCCATACTATGTTCCCCCGAAATGGCCTGTCTTCTCTCAGATCTTGTTTCCTTGACCAACTCTGTGAAGATGTCAGGAAAAAGTGGTTAGCCACTACCTGTTTTCTCAGGAAAGGTCCATCTTCAGAGCTCTCCTGGCATTTGGCCATCCTCACATCATTAGGTACCAAGAAAACTGACTCTGTCCTTGGTAAATCCAAACAAGTGAGCCCACTGGGACTGGGACTGGGACTGCCTCTGGGTGCCTGGCTTCTTGGATACCAAGTTCAGAGAGTTCCATCACCAAGGAAATGAGGTATGTCACATTCTTTGGAACTGAATGAGGTCACGGCCTTGGCAACCACTTTGTCCTAACAGTTGCTTCCAAGGGTTACATAAGATGGAGGTTTCCCCTACTTCCTGTGACACTTTCATAAGGTAGAATGTATATCAACCATTGGCACCCAGGAACAGCTCTCCACTCAGGCCTGGATTGTTCCACCTTGTCTACAATAAGAAGAGAGAGGCAGATTCAGACACATCCCTTCATCCTGACCAGGTTGTTTGCCATGGAAGATGACTTTTGCTCTCTCAGGAGCTTCATACCTGCCTACAACTTCTCCATGTATCATTTGTGCATGGACATTTGAGGTTCTCATCTGGTGGAAGATCCCCAACTTTCCTTTATTGTAAGAACCCCTCTGTTTCTGCTCTTCTGTAAAATGTTTGAGGGAACAGTGTATATTGGGGTTAAAACAGGTTTGATTTGGTGATGAATGATTCTGTGCGATGAATAATGGGATTGGGAACCTACAACATTTACAAGAATATAGAGGTGAAATATAAGTTTGAAAAAAGAAATCTAGGTATGCTTTGAAGCCCAGAGGGTTTTGCCCTTGATTGGGATACTTAGCTTTGAATTATGTTCTGCAAAGATGTCTCAGATAATTTGATATACAATGGCATAGGACCTTGTACATTGGATGATTGAATTTAGAAGAGAACATCCAGTCAAAAAGGGATATTCAGTAGGATTAGGAAGATAGTCGTTAGGTTTAGGAAGACGAGTGAGTATAGGATTTGGACCAAAAGTTCTTTAGCAATAGACTTTTCGTTATAGAGTGAATGTAAATGTCAGCACATATGAAGAGTCAGACACTATGTTGAACTGGGGAAAATATGTAGAAAAGCAGATATCAATGGAAACATTACGAAATGAGGCAAAGTATAAAGTGAGGGATAGAATTAGACATTTTCAACAGGGTTGAGTTTCAATATATAAATTAGGAAAAAACAAATATGTAGTCACCAATAGGATTGACAATTGACAGCATTAGGCAACCTGGACATGGATGTTTTTAGAAATCCATGTTCACTTTCCATTTAGGCTTTGGTACAATCATAAGTGTGACCTTTCCATTTTTTGTCCAGAATATTGCTGTGATAATGAGGTGACATGAGTATTTCTTTCACCATTTCTGGGAGCAATATATTGAAGATGTAAAATTAGAATCGGGGGTGCAAAGAGGTGTACCCTGTTTCTATGAACATAGAGAAAAACCACAAATAGACCATACTGTGAATAAATAATATAACTTTTTTGAACTTTAAATAATGAATTGAACTGATATCGGAAAAATAAAAGGAAATTGTATATTGATATACAATCATTCATTCCAACCAGTTATATATCTAATGGAAATATTAGTGTTTTGGTTTATCATGAAGAGTGTGTGAGTTTTGCTTCAAAATGATTATGGAAATTCAAAATAATGTGTTTGGAAAGAAGTCTCATGAAAAGACAAGTCAAGAAACCCTGACAATACATGTGTTCTGAAGCAAGAAGTGATTAATGTTGAAACAAATGCCTATTAATTTGTGAACTTGTGGATGAAATGTATATCCTATGATGTGCAAAAACTGAAGAAACAATAATGTACCAGTGTCGAATACAAATGAATGACAAATTACATATCATGTCCCATAGGAGTCTACTTGCATTGATGTTAGACTGGGTCAGATACTGTAGAATAATTAGGATTTGTATGCACCCTTCACTGAAGTTAATAGTCAGTACTAGGAAACAAATATGTATTTCAGGTGGATGAATATTTCTGATTATAATCTTGTGAAAAGTTGATTATAAATCAACATACATGAACATGAATGAATTTATAGAGTGTGTACTAGACACATATATTTCATATTTGGAAAACTTCGGAGAGTATATCTATATCTATATCTATACACACACACACACACACACACACAACACTCACAGACATTAAAAAGTACCAATATAAATGCCAATCAAAATTCATCAGTAAATATATATCATCCACAGATGCAAAAATATTTATGTTACTGAACATGAGTTTATGTATAATGTTGTTCTTCTAGGACGCTCTCTTATTGGTTGAATTTTCATTTCCAACAGCATTTAGGAGGAGTGAACACTTCTCACAATTTGTATCTGCCAAGACGTCCACCTTACAAAAATGTACGTGTGATACCTGGTAGGATTCTATATATGCATATAAATATACATGTGTGAATAGGCTACAGAATTTGGAAACAAGTATTCACATATTTGTTAAGTTTAAAAACACATGGAGAATATTTCAATTAAAATTTGACTAGATGTATAACTCCTACCTTATATAATGCAAATGTCAAGTCCAACTATAGAACATGTCTCCTCTGAAGAGCTTGTATTTCTATTGTGTTTGGTTAATTTTCCCCATTATATTAGGATGAATAGTCTGAGTCTACTAGGTATGGGTTAGTGTCAGGTATTCAGTACTTCGAATGAAAAATTGGAAAATGAATCCAATGTGTATGTAAATATATGCTGGACAAATATCCTCCCGCTCTCATCCAAAACAATGCCTTGACATTACCTTCACCCCAAGTAAGACACAATTAGAGGAGAAGATTTACAAAATCAGTGAATACATATCTGGAATGGAAAATGCTCAGGAGTTCACAACCTTGGAGGTGGTTTAGGAGTTTCCAAAAGTAAAGGACATGGTAAACACTCCACAAACATGGAGCTCTGCTGGCCTAAAAACTTTTTGAGAAACTGCCTCTGAGCTTCCGCACTTGAAATATATGTTGTTTTCATGAGATTTGGCTTTCTTTGTAGTGAGACCATCAAAGCTGGGTCTGCATCTATGTGACCTGGAGGACATGGTTTCTTATTTTCCAATGAACAAGATGAAGCAGTGCTGAATCCTCTCTTTATAGGTAAACTGAGGCCACCTTGGACGAAGTGTCTCCCCGTCTCCCCATGTGGACTGTGAAGCCATTTGGTCCTCCTCCACTTTTTTTGGTGTTTAGGCTGCTGCACTGTGAGTTTGGTATTCGTTTCACGAAATACTAGGAGCTAACCGGGGACACAGTGCTGGAGGGAGTTCTGTCACGTGTGGTGGGTCAGGGTCTGCAAGAGAATGCACCAACTAGGCTTCTATCTCTCACAGCTTGCCCCATTGCCCCCTTGTCCATATCAACCTGATTCTTAATTTTCCTCTTAAAACTCTCCATATAACAAGATGCCTTTACATATAAGGGTCTGCTGGCAGCACCATGTCAGTTACAAGCCATTTGGAATCCAATGGTAGATGCACATGGTCCTACCACGGATGTTTTATCAAACGCCTCCCCACCACTGCTCTAGACCCACTACTCAGCAGGCTCCAACTTACTGGCATCTCTGTTCTACACCATTTTCATGAAACTCAGTAAATCAAGGCACTGTCTGGTATACTCATGATCAGCAACAGGACATCCAATGTTTCTCCAGTGCCACCTGGTCATAGGAATTTCAAAAATTTTATGGTATTTATCTAGCCATTTTTCAAGCATGAAGTTGGAGGCACTGTGGGTATCAATTCATTAGGCAAACATTAAATGGTGAGGACGCTCATTTCAATGAAATATCTGGAGAACTGTCACAGGCAAGGCTTCCCAAAGAATGGACAAAACGTCACATTAGGCCAGGCCCATTGAGGTCAACAATGTGAGGTCCATGTGTGTTTTGACTCTCAATTATGGCTGCCATTTCTTTAAGAATAAAATCATGTGATATCCTTGCTGAGATTCCCAGGCCTCAGTGGAAATCTACCCGGGGCCTAGGTCTCAGTTTTCAAGAGCGACTTTCATGCGTGGCCTCTTAAAATCCCAACAAAATTCATGGCAATGCTTCTCTGAGTTCAGTTCCAAAACCCAGTGTCTAAGGGGAATCACACCAGAGTTCAAGCCCACGTGAACCCAGTCATTTTTTCCAATGCCACACAAATGACCAACATTAAAACCAAAACACTCCCACATGGCCCTCACATTTTTCCATATAGTCAATCATCTTAACCTCTGGCTGGAGGTTTCCATGAGGGGTGCAGCCCAAGACAGTGTAAAAAATCAGCTCGTTTGCCCCTCATTTGCCTAAAGTCAGGGTAGCCTGGACACCGTTGCTGTGAACCAGGAGTGAACAAATAAGCCTGCCATTAATACTTCTATGTTTCTCCAATTTGATCGCTACTGATTTTAGGTATCGATTCTTTAGGTGATTTAGAGTCATGCGAAAACACAAGCACCTCTGCAGGGCTTTGAAGAACTCATTTGACTCACCGAATCCCTATTCATATTTGTTGGAGTGCAGGAACCTAACAGAGGAAGGCAAGAGTCTTCATCCACAATGAATGATATTTTTTGCCATTTAGTTTTGGAAGCTCACATGGGATCATTCTTAAGATCCATCAGGTGCTGAGAATCTAAGTCACAGCCACACACAGGTCCAAGAGGCTGATAAAGACACATCCCTTTCCAAAGCAATTAAGCAAAGAGCCACAGGTGAGGCCCATTCATTTCCATTTGAAAACTGTTTTCTTCAGGCTTCACAAAGGGGTGGCCTGATGCAAAGACCTTCCTGACATTCAGTGCAACACAACAATAAGTAAGCAAAAAGCCCAAGGCAGTGTTTCTGCACTGAGACTTTACTGGTCACACTGATATCTGAGTTTTCTGAGATGCTCGCCATTCTCTTCAACTATCCTTTACATGGCCATGTCACAGAGCTTGGAGGTGGTACATATTTTGGACACAAATCCCTGAGCCCATTCTGGAGAGTGGCCAGAATTCAGGAAGAAAACAACAACTTAGAAAGATAGCAGTTGTTGCACATCGATAAGACAAGCTGCAGTCCATTCATATATTGGGCAGGATGAATTATAGGGAAGATTTATACTAGACAGGACACATCCATTAATGCATTCTCTTTTCTAATGTCTACAACAACGGACACAGTGGGATACACATAAACAGAAACACTCGCCTTGTCAAATGACTTACTAGAAACTGTCTGCTCCAAACCAAACAAACCGCCTTTTCGATCTATTCTCAGAACATGAGACAAAACAACAAACCCACACCCACTCCCACAAAGGCACCTCCTTCCCCCAAGTAGGTCTGTGACTATCCGGAGTGTCCTCTGACTGGTGGGCCATACTATGTTCCCCCAAAATGGCCTGTCTTCTCTCAGATCTTGTTTCCTTGACCAACTCTGTGAAGAAGTCAGGAAAAAGTGGTTAGCCACTACCTGTTTTCTCAGGAAAGGTCCATCTTCAGAGCTCTCCTGGCATTTGGCCATCCTCACATCATTAGGTACCAAGAAAACTGACTCTGCCCTTGGTAAATCCAAACAAGTGAGCCCACTGGGCCTGGGACTGGGACTGCCTCTGCGTGCCTGGCTTCTTGGATACCAAGTTCAGAGAGTTCCATCACCAAGGAAATGAGGTATGTCACATTCTTTGGAACTGAATGAGGTCACTGCCTTGGCAACCACTTTGTCCTAACAGTTGCTTCCAAGGGTTACATAAGATGGAGGTTTCCCCTACTTCCTGTGACACTTTCATAAGGTAGAATGTATATCAACCATTGGCACCCGGGAACAGCTCTCCACTCAGGCCTGGATTGTTCCACCTTGTCTACAATAAGAAGAGAGAGGCAGATTCAGACACATCCCTTCATCCTGACCAGGTTGTTTGCCATGGAAGATGACTTTTGCTCTCTCAGGAGCTTCATACCTGCCTACAACTTCTCCATGTATCATTTGTGCATGGACATTTGAGGTTCTCATCTGGTGGAAGATCCCCAACTTTCCTGTATTGTAAGAACCCCTCTGTCCCTGCTCTTCTGTAAAATGTTTGAGGGAACAGTGTATACCTGGGGTTAAAAACAGGTTTGATTTGGTGATGAATGATTCTGTGCGATGAATAATGGGATTGGGAACCTGCAATATTTACAAGAATATAGAGGTGAAATATAAGTAGGAAAACAGAAATCTAGGTGTGATTTGAAGCCCAGAGGGTTTTGCCCTTGATTGGGATACTTAGCTTTGAATTATGTTCCGCAAAGATGTCTCAGATAATTTGATATACAATGGCATAGGACCTTGTACATTGGATGATTGAATTTAGAAGAGAACATCCAGTCAAAAAGGGATATTCAGTAGGATTAGGAAGATATTCGTTAGGTTTAGGAAGACGAGTGAGTATAGGACTTGGACCAAAAGTTCTTTAGCAATAGACTTTTGGTTATAGAGTGAATGTAAATGTCAGCAAATATGAAGAGTCAGACACTATGTTGAACTGGGGAAAATATGTAGAAAAGCAGATATCAATGGAAACATTACGAAAGCAGGCAAAGTATAAAGTGAGGGATAGAATTAGACATTTTCAACAGGGTTGAGTTTCAATATATAAATTAGGAAAAAACAAATATGTAGTCACCAATAGGATTGACAATTGACAGCATTAGCCAACATGGACATGGATGTTTTTGAAATCCATGTTCACTTTCCATTTAGGCTTTGGTACAATCATAAGTGTGACCTTTCCATTTTTTGTCCAGAATATTGCTGTGATAACGAGGTGACATGAGTATTTCTTTCTCCATTTCTGGGAGCAATGTATTGAAGATGTAAAATTAGAATCGGGGGTACAAATAGGTGTACCCTGTTTCTATGAACATAGAGAAAAACCACGAATAGACCATACTGTGAATAAATAATATAACTTTTTTGAACTTTAAATAATGAATTGAACTGATATCTGAAAAATAAAAGGAAATTGTATATTGATATACAATCATTCATTCCAACCAGTTATATATCTAATGGAAATATTAGTGTTTTGGTTTATCATGAAGAGTGTGTGAGTTTTGCTTTAAAATGATTATGGAAATTCAAAATAATGTGTTTGGAAAGAAGTCTCATGAAAAGACCAGTCAAGAAACCCTGACAATATATGTGTTCTGATGCAAGAAGTGATTAATGTTGAAACAAATGCCTATTAATTTGTGAACTTGTGGATGAAATGTATATCCTATGATGTGCAAAAACTGAAGAAACAATAATGTACCAGTGTCGAATACAAATGAATGACAAATTACATATCATGTCCCATAGGAGTCTACTTGCATTGATGTTAGACTGGGTCAGATACTGTAGAATAATTAGGATTTGTATGCACCCTTCACTGAAGTTAGTAGTCAGTACTAGGAAACAAATATGTATTTCAGGTGGATGAATATTTCTGATTATAATCTTGTGAAAAGTTGATTATAAATCCACATACATGAACCTGAATGAATTTAGAGAGTGTATACTAGACACATATATTTCATATTTGGAAAACTTTGGAGAGTATATCTATATCTATATCTATACACACACACACACACACACACACACACACACACACACAACACTCACAGACATTAAAAAGTACCAATATAAATGCCAATCGAAATTCATCATTAAATATATATCATCCACAGATGCTTCTTCCAGACCCAGTCTCCTCTCCAAACACTCCTCCCTTAACACCTGTTAGTCTAGTCTATTATAATACCCCAGAGGAAAAAGGGACTCTTGCCGCAAAATGGGAAGGCCCCTATCCTGTCATTCTCTTTACCCTTACCTCCGCCAAACTCTCCTTACCAGACAACTGTCTCACTCCCTGGATTCACATGTCTAGGTTGAAGCCACATCACCAGGAGGCCCCACCTGCTGAAGACAGGGCCACCCCAGAGGAACTCCAAGAATCACCTACTGAACCTCCCCTTTACTCCTGCTCTCCACACCCATCTCACCGATTTTAGTTGTGGCTCACACGGTTTTCCTTGCAGCCCAATTCCTCTTAAAGAAGGCACAATGAGCTCTCCCAACACCCTAGTCTTCTCTAACTGCTTGTTTTTTGTGCTCTGCTTATTTTCTGTGCTCTGTCAGGACTGGTCTTTACCCTCCTCACCTACCATGCATTTATTCACTTTTCGGGAACGATACTCAGAACATGGCATGCAGAAGGTCTGCGCAGTGGATGCAACTACTTGCTTCATCCACAACTGCACCTCTATTTCCCTAAAATTGTCACCTTCAAGGACCTTCGTCCCTGGTAGCTGGAACTGGCCTTTCATTTGCTTCCTTTTTGATCAAACAAAAGACTATTGTCATTGGTGGCCTGAGATATATAATGGGTGCCTCTATTGGTCATGCATGTTCCATGATGAACGTGGTAGCTATTCTTACCACTCATTTGGTTACCCTGAAGGGTGGACTTCTAGTTACATAAAGTGGCATAAAGGCTCTTCATCCAGTAACAATGGATGGTATACTTTAGATAAACCTGACCCCAAGGCCAAACGATGGGGCTATGTTGAGTTTGCTGTCTATGCTCGGACAACCTCAGTCAGACCCACAGGGTGGATGACTATTGGCCGCACCCTGATTACGCAACCTAAGGCAACCATCCAGGTAGTCGAACACATTAAGGACTCAGAATCAAAACTTTGAGATCATATCCATAGCTCATCCAAAGAGGATTCAGAGCCTTCAACCCTCTCAGGTCCCCCTCCCACATGGCTCAATTTGCTACACCAAACTTTTTGATTATTAAACTCCACCCCTCTTTCTGTGCCTACTTCTCAGTGCTTTCTCTGTGCTTCACTTAGTCGTCCACTTCTAGCAGCAGTCCCATTAGCGGCAGGAAATATTCCAGCAAAACCCTACAATTTCTCTAAAAAGGACAACCCCTACATGTGACACGTATCCCACTGTGGGAAAGTTATTCCACCAATACTTTATTTCCTTTCATCTGTTTCCACCTGCCAATAATGAATCCTTTACCCATTTGTTCCTTGAGCTACAGCACCCCATAGAGCCCTGTGTTTATGCAACCTGGACATTTCCTCTGGTGTAATGGTTCTTTAAGTACCTCAACCATCAATGTCTCTGGCGCCTGTTTCTTGGTTACTGTAGTTCCTCAGCTATCTTTGTATACTCCCACCGAATTCTGACAGTTGGCCCTACCTTCCCGCACCCGTAGGGTAGTCTTTCTGCCGGTTCTGGTAGGCCTCATTTTAACAACCTCAGTGACAGGTCTCGGACTCTCTGGTGGAGCTATAGGTCATGCTCTATGGGATCCAATGACCTTCAACAAAAACTGCAGGAAACACTCAATACCATGGCTGAGTCTCTGGGTTCCTTGCAGCGGCAGGTTACTTCATTGGCACAAGTGGCTTTACAGAACCAAAGGGCAATTGATCTTCTCACTGCAGAAAAAGGGGTTACATGCCTATTCCTCAGAGAGGAATTTTGCTATTATGTTAATGAATCTGGGCTAATAAAAAAAATGTTGTTAAATTGCAGGAATTATCGACCCAATTGCTCAAACCTACCTCCTCCAATCCCATAACGGGGTTCTTCCAATCCTATCTTGCCATGTACTTACTACATATCTTGGATCCCCTTATTTGGATGCTCCTTTTTTGTGCTCTCTTGCCCTGCATAATGAAGTGCCTTCAAACCCAACTGCATAAAATTCCTAATCAAACTTTCAACCAGCTTTTGCTTAGTCACTACCAGCCTCTGATGACCGATGAATCCCCAACATCTCCAAGAGAACAGTTCACTCAGTGATGAAGCTCACTACCAGGCACGATGGAATGCAACGGGTATTAGACAGCGGGAGACAACGAGCTCGGAGAACCTCTTAATCTGCCATCCTGGATTCATAGTCTTTACCACCTTCTAAGCTTTCTCATGGTTCTTGGCCTCTTCTATGTCAGTCCCCCCACATGGAACTTCTGCCAAAAATTGACATTTGCTTTAATTTTTATCTTCATTCTGTTTTTATTCGCTCTGATCTTCTTCAGGTGCTGGCGACACCATGTCCAGGCAACGCTTCCAGTATTTCCTTGAGTCTCTGTTACAGGACCAGTGGCTGATACCAACAATCTCTTCCATCCAGGACTGGTTCCATGCCATCGACATCTTTGGTTTCAGGGAACATTCATTGACTTCACCCCTATGAAAATAGCTGTCTATAGCCACTGGGTTTTATTTCTGGCTGCCATGATATCCCCATACCTGCCCCCTGAGCATTCCTCCACTTCTCTTTCTAGGCCCCACACCACCCCCACACAGCAGGAAGCAGCCAGATCTGACAAACGACACCCCACTTCCTAAGAAAACAAAAAGGGTGGAATGTTGGGAAAAGAATAAATGGCAGCCATACCCCAGAGAAAAACCCCAACATGGCGCCTAAGGACTTCTTCTTCCTACCTTCTTCATTTCTGCAGTGGCGCAAAAAGTTCCCGCCCTTGTGAACTCTCCCGCCAGCGCCAATTTCAAATCTCGCTTGTGGGGAACCTTAGCCCCAATGAGAACTAATTCCTGGGCTCTGGAGCTGATATTTGAAAGAACTTGTCAATAAACGGGTTGCTGCCATTTATGTAAGCCATACCATCTCCCCCTTAGTTCTATATAAGCACACAGCTTTTAGCAATAAATTTGGAATTCTCCCGGTGAAGTGTCATTGCGTGGGGAATTATTTCACTCATGTTCAGCAACAGGATATCCAAAGGTTCTCCAGTGCCACCTGGTAATGGGAATTTCAGAAATTTGATAGTATTTATTTAACCATTTTTGAAGGATGAAGTTGGAGTCACTGTGCGTTTCAATTAATGCAGGAACCATTATGTGGTGAGGAAGCTCATTTAAATGAAATCTCTGGAGAAATCTCACAGGCAAGGCTTCCCAAAAAGTGGCCAAAAGGTCACATGAAGCCAGGATCATTGAGGTCTACAATATGAGTTCCATTTGTGTTTAGACTCTCAATTATGGCTGCCAAGTCTTTCAAAATAAAATCATGTGATATCCTGGCTGAGATTCTCACTGCACTGTGGAAAGACACCCTGGCCCTCGATCTCAGTTTTCAAGGGCGCATCTCATGCGTGGCCTCCTAAAATCCCAACACATTTCATGGCAATACTTCTTTGAGGTAAATTCCAGAACTCAGTCTCTAAGAGGAATCATGCCAGAATTCAAGCCCAGGTGGATCCAGTTATCTCTTCCAACCGCCAAACAAATGACCACAATTAAAACCAAACACTCCCACATGGCCCTCATCTTCTTCCATATAGACACTTATAATAACCTCTGGCTGGAGTTTTTCATGAGGGGTGCAGCCCAAGACAGTGTCAAAAAAAAGCTCCCTTGCCCCTCATTTGCCTAAAGTCAAGGTGGCCTGGACACCCATCCGGTGAACCAGGAGTGATCAGATAGGCCAGCTGTTAATACTGCTCTGCATCTCCAATTTGAGGCCTACTGACTGTCAGGTATAGATTCTTTATATGATTTGGAGCCATGAGAAAACCCAAAAACCTATGGGTTAGCCTCTGCAGGGCTGTGCATAACTCATTTGAACCAAAGGATCCGTATTCTCACTTGATGGTGGTCAGGAACCTTACAAATGAATGCGAGAGACTTCATTCACAATAATTGCTCTTTTGGCCATTTTGGTTTTGGATGCACACATGGGATCTCTCTTTACATCCATCAGGTGCTGAGAATCTAAGCCACAACCTCACACAGGGCCAAGAGGCTGATTCAGACACATCCCTTTCCAAAGCAATTAAGCAAAGAGCCACAGGTGATGCCTATTCATTTCCATTTGAAAACTGTTTTCTTCAGGCTTCACAAAGGGGTGGCCTGAGGCAAAGACCTTCCTGACATTCAGGAAAACAGAACAATTGATAAGCAAAAGGCCGAAAGCATGGTTTCTCCACTGAGACTTTCTTGGTCACACTGATATCTGAGTTTTCTGAGATGCTCGCCATTCCCTTCAGCTATCCAGGACATGGCAATGTCACAGAGCTTGGAGGTGGTACATATTTTGGACACAAAACCATGAGACTATTCTGGAGAGTGGTGAGAATTCTGGAAGAAACAGGAACTTAGGAAGGTAGCAGGTGTTGCCCATGGATAAGGCAAGCTGCAGTCCATTCATAAATTGGGCAGGATGAATGCCGGGAATCTTTCTACTATACAGGACATATGAATTGTTGCATTCTATTTTCTAATGTCTACAACCACGGACACAGTGGGATACACAGAAATAGAAACACTTGCCTTGTCCAACGACTTACTAGAAGAAGACCACTCCAAATCAAACAAACCGTCTTTCCTACCTATTCTCAGATCATGAGACAAAACCACAAAATCACACCCACCCCACAAAGACACCTCCTTCCCCCATGTAACTCTGTGACTATCCGGAGTTTCCTCTGAGTGGTGGGCCATACTATGTTCCCCCAAAATGGCCTGTCCTATCTCAGATCTGGTCTCCTTGGCCAACTCTGTGAAGTTGTCAGGAGCCTGCGGTGAACCACTACCTACTTTCTCAGGAAAGGCCCCTATTCAGAGCTCTCCTGGTATTTGGCCATCCTCACATATGTTGGTACCAAGAAAGACTGACACTCTCCTTGGTAAATTCAAACAAGTGAGCCTACTGGGTCTGGGACTGGACTGGCTCCGGGTGCCTGGCTTCCTGGATCCCAAGTTAAGAGAGTTCCATCACCAAGGAAGTGAGGTAGATCACTTCTTCAGGAACTGAATGAGGTCATTGCCTTGACAACCACTTTGTCCTAACAGTTGCTTTCAAGAGTCCCATGAGATGGAGGCTGCCCCTACTTCCTGTGACACTTTCACAAGTTAGAATGGTATATAAACCATGGGCACCCGGGAACAGCTCTCCACCTAGGACTGGTTTGGTCCATCTTCTCTACATTAAGAAGAGAGAGGCTGATTCATACACATCCCTTCATGCTGACAAGGTTGTTTGCCATAGAAGATGACTTTTCTCTCTCAGGTCTTTCGTAGCTGCCTACATCTTCTCAAGGGATCATTTCTGCATGGACCTTTGATGTTCTCAACAGGTGGAACATGCCCTACATTCCTGTATTTTAAGAGCAACCCTGTCCCTGCTGTTCTGTAAAGTTCGATTGAGAGAACAGTGTATGGTTTGGGTTAGTAACATGTTCAATTTGGGGTTAGGAATCCTTCTGCATGACGAATAATGGTATTGGGAAACTATGATATTTACAAGAATATATAGGTGAAATATAAGTATAAAAACAGAAATCTAGGGAAGATATGAAGTCCAGAAGGGCATTGGGCCCTTAATTGGTACACTTAGCTTTGAATTATTTTCTGCAAAAATGTCTCAGATAAATCTATATACAATGGCATAGGAGCTTGTACCTTGGATGATTGAATGTCGAATAGAACACCCACTCAAAAAGGGATTGTCGGTAGGATTAGAAAGATAGTCAGTAGGTTTACAAAGAAGAGTGAGAATAGGATTTAGACCAAAAGTTCTTAAGCAATAGGGTTTCAGGTAGACAGTGAATGTAAATGTCAGCACAAGTGAAGAGTCAGTCACAATGATGAACAGGGGAAAATATGTAGGAAAATAGATATAAATAGAGACATTACTAAATCAGGCAAAGTATAAAGTGAGTGATAGGATTAGACATGTTCAACAGGCTTGAGGTTGAATATATAATCTTAGGAAGAAACAAAAATGTAGTCACCAATAAGATTGACATTTGAGAGCATTAGGCCACCTGGACATGGAAGGTTTTAGTAATCCATGCTCACTTTCCATTTAGGCTTTGGTACAACCTTAAGGGTGACCTTTGATTTTTTTGTCCAGAATATTACTGTGATAAAATGTATATATAGATCAGGTGACATGAGTATTTCTTCCACCATTTTTTGAGGAATATTTTGAAAACGTATAAATTAGTATTGAGGGTAAAAATAGGTGTACCCTGTGACTATGAATATAGAGATAATGCATGAATAGACAATACAGTTAATAAATAATATAACTGGTTCCACTTTAAATAATGTATTGAATTGATATCTGAAAATACATAAGAAATCATATATTGATATATAATCATTCATAACAACTAGTTATACGTCTAATTGTAATCCTAGGGTTATGGTTTATCATGAAGAGTGTGTGAGTTTTGCTTCAAAAGTGATTATGGAAATCAAAAATAATGTGTTTGGAAAGAAGTCTCATGAAAAGACCAGTTTGAAACATGGCGGAACACGTGTTTTCTGAAGCAGAAAGTGAATGAAAGTGAAATAAATGCCTATAAATTTGTGAACTTGTGGATGAAATATATATCCAATAATGTGCATAAACTGAAGAAATAGTAATGTACTAGTTTTGAATAAAAATGAACTTCAAAATACTTATCATGTCCCATAGGAATCTACTTGCATTGATGTGAAAATGGATCAGTTACTGTAGAAATATTAGGATTTATATGCACCATTCACTGAAGTTAGTTTTCAATACTAGGAAAAAAATACGTATATCAGGTGAATGAATATTTCTGAGAATAATCTTGTGAAAAGTTGATTATAAATCCATATACATAATCATGAATGAATTTAGGGAGTGTATAATAAGACACATATATTAAATATTTTGAAATATCTGGAGAGAATATATATATATATATATATATATATATATATATATATCCACACACAGATTTTAAAAATTAGCAATATATATGCCAATCGAATTACACCGTGAAATATGTATCATCCACAGATCCAAAAATATTCATTTTACTGGTTATGGATTTATGTATAACTTTTTTCAACTAGGAAGCTCACCCATAGGTTGAATTTTCAGGTCAAACAGCGTTTAAGAGGAGTGATCTCTTCTCACACTTTGTATCTACCAAGGCATGTAACTCAAAAGAATGTACGTGTGATACCAGGTAGGATTCTATATGTGCATATAAAAATACATGTGCTGAATAGAATACAGAGAAAGGGAGACAGGAATTCACATATTTGTTAACTTTAAAAGCACATGGAAAACTATTTCAACAAAAAATTGACTAGATTTATAACTCCTACCCTATATAATGCAAAAGGCAAGTCCAAGTATACAACATGCCTCCTCTGAACTGCTTGTATTTCTATTCTGTTTCCGTTATTTTTCTCCATCATATTAGGATTAGTATTCAGAATCTAGCAGAGCATGTGTTAGTGTCAGGGATTCAGTATTTCAAATGTAAAATAGAAAAATGAATCCAATGTGTATGCAAATATGTGCTAAACAAAATCTTCCCACTCTCATCCAGAACAATTCCTTGATATTTTTTTCGCCCAAAGTAAGACACAATTAGAGGAGAAGAGTAATAAAATCTGTGAATAATATGCTCAGGAGTTTACAACCTTGGAAGTGGTAGAGGAGTTTCCCTAGTATGGGACAGGGTAAACACTCCATAAACATGGAGCTCTGCTGGCCTAAATACTTCTTGAGAAACTGCCTCTGAGTTTGGGCACTTGAAATATATGTTGTTGTCAGGAGCTTTGGCTTCTTTTTAGTGAGACTATCAAAGCTGTGTCTGCATCTATGTGACCTGGAGGACATGGTTTCTTATTTTCCAATGAACATGAGGCAGCAGTGCTGAATTCTCTCTTTGTAAGTAAACTGTGGCCACTGGGGGCTAAGGGTATTCCCATGTGGACTGGGAAGCCATTTGGTCATCCTCCACTTTTCGTGGTGTTTCTTGCTGCTGCACTGGGACTTTGGCATTTGCTTCATGAAATAAAAGAAGTTCAACTGGGACACAGTTCTGGAGGCAATTCTTTCATGTGTGGTTGGTCAGGGTCTGCAGGAGAATGCACCAACCAGGTTTCTATCCCACATAGCTTGGCCCCATGTCCATAGTAACCTGATTCTAAACATTGCCCGGAAACATCTCCATATAACCAGAAGCCTTTACATGGAAGGGTTTGCTGGCTTCACCATGTAAGTCACAAGCCATTTGGGATCCAATGGCAGATCCACATGGCCCCACCACAAATTTTTTATCACACACCTGCCTACCACTGCTCTAGGCCCACTACTCAGCAGGTTCCAACATATTGGCATCTCTGTTCTACACCATTTTCATGAAACCCACTCAATCAAGGCACTGTCTTGCATATTTACGATCAGCAACAGGACATCCAAAGTTTCTCCAGTGCCACCTGGTCATGAGAATTTCAAAAATTTCATGGTATTTATCTAGGCATTTTTCAAGGATGACGTTGCAGGCACTGTGGGTTTCAATTCATTCAGGAACCTTTAAATGGTGAGGAAGCTCATTTCAATGAATGCTCTGTAGAACTCTCACAGGCAAGGCTTCCCAAAGAGTGGCCAAAATGTCACATGAAGCCAGGCCTCTTGAGGTCTACAATGTGACGTCCATGGGTGTTGTGACTCTCAACAATGGCTGGCAAGTCTTTCAGAATTAAATCATGTGATCTTCTGGCTGAGATACCCAGGGCTCTGTGGAAAGCCACCCTGGGCCTAGATCTCAGTTTCCAAGGGTGATTCTCATGGGTGGACTCCTAAAATCCCAACAAAATTCATGGCAATACTTCTCTGAATTCAGTCTCTAAGGGGAATCACACCAGAGTTCAAGCCCAGGTGGTCCCAGTCATGTCTTCCAACCGGACACAAATGACCAAAATTAAAACCAAAACCCTCCCATATGGCCCTCATCTTCTTCCATATAGACACTAATCACAACCTCTGGCTGAAGGTTTCCATGAGTGGCGGAGTCCAAGAGAGTGTCCAAAATAACTCCCTTGCCCCTCATTGGCGTAAATTCAGGGTGGTCTGGACACCCTTCATGTGAAACAGGAGTGATCAAATATGCTAGACGTTAATACTTCTATGCTTCTCCAATTTGTGGAAAACTGAGTGTCAGGTATATATTTTTATGTGATTTGCAGTCATGAGAAAACACAAGCTCCTCTGCAGGTCTTTGAAGAACCCATTTGACCCAAAGGATCCCTATTCTCACTTGATGGAGTTCAAGAACTTTAAAGAGGAAGGGGACAGACTTCATCCACAAGGACTGCTTTTTGGCCATTTTGGTTTTGGATGCACACATGGGATCTCTCTTTACATCCACCACGTGCTGAGTATCTAAGCCACAACCTCACACAGGGCCAAGAGGCTGATTCAGACACATCCCTTTTCAAAGCAATTAAGCAAAGAGCCACAGGAGATCCATATTCATTTCCATTTGAAAACTGTTTTCTTCAGGCTTCACAAAGGGGTGGCATGAGGCAAAGACCTTCCTGACATTCAGGGCAACAGAACATTAGGTTAGCAAACGGCCCAAAGCAGTGTTTCTCCACTGAGACTTTCCTGGTCACACTGATATCTGAATTTTCTGAGACGCTCGCCATTCCCTTCAGCTATCCAGTACATGGCCATGTCACAGAGCTTGGAGGTGGTACATAACTTGGTCACAAAATCATGAGCCTATTCTGGAGACTGGCCAGAATTCAGGAAGAAAACAGGAACTTAGGAAGATAGCAGGTGTTACCCATCCATAAGGCAAGCCGCATTCCTTTCATACATTGGGCAGAAAGAATTCTGGTAAGCTTTCTACTAGCCTGGACACATCCTTTGATGCATTGCATTCTCTTTTCTAATGTCTACAACCATGGACACAGTGGGATACACAGACATAAAAACACTCGCCTTGTCAAATCACTTGTTAGAAATCGTCCACTCCAAACCAAACAAACTGCCTTTCCTACCTATTCTCAGAACATGAGACAAAATCACAAACACACACTCACACCCACAAATTCACCTCCTTTCCCAAAGTAGGTCTCTGACTATCGGGTGTGACCTCTGACTGGTGGGCCGTACTATGTTCCCATCAAATGGCCTGTTCTGTCTCAGATCTGGTTTCCTTGGCCAACTCTGTGAAGTTGTCAGGAGACAACGGTGAGCCACTTCCTGCTTACTCAGGAAAGGCCACTCTTCAGAGCTTTCCTGGCATTTGGCCATCCTCACATCAGTAGATACCAAGAAAGACTGACTCTGTCTTTGGTAAATCAAAAGAAGTGAGACCACTGGGACTGGGCCTGGGACTAGATTTGTGTGCCTGGATGCCTGGATCCCACGTTCAGAGAGTTCCATCACCAAGAATGTGAGGTGAGGTCACTTCCTTCAGGAACTGAATGAGGTCAATGCCTTGGCAAGCACGTTGTCCTAACATTTGCTTCCAAAGGTCCCATGAAATGTAGGCTGTCCCTAATTCCTTTGACACTTTCACAAGTTAGAATGGTATATCAAACATTGGTAACCGGGAACAGCTCTCCACAGAGGCCTCGTTTGGTCCTTCTTCTCTACATAAAGAAGAGAGAGGCTGATTCAGACACATCCCTTCATGCTGACCAGGTTGTTTGCAATGAAAGATGACTTTTGCTCTCTCAGTTCCTTCATAGGTGCCTACAACTTCTCTAGGGATCATTTGCGCATAGACCTTTGAGTTTCTCAGCAGTTGGAAGATCCCCTACATTCCTGTATTTTAAGACCAACTCTGTCCTTGCTCTTCTCTAAAGTTAGATTGAGGGAACAGTGTATGGTTACGGTTAATAACAGGTTTGATTTGGAATAGAAATCATTCTGCTGGATGAATAATGGTATTGGGAACCTGCGATATTTTCAAGAATATATAGGTAAAATATATGAATCTGAAAACAAAAATCTAGGTAAGATTTGAAGCCCAGAAGGGCATTGGGCTTTTGATTGGGTATTAAGCATAGGACCTTGTAACTTGGATGATTGATTTTCAAAGAGAACTTCCAGTCAAAATGGATAGTCAGTAGTATTAGGAAGATAGTCGGTATGTTTATAAAGGCGAGTGAGTATAGGATTTGGACCAAAAGTTCTTTAGCTATAGGGTTTCGGGTATTGAGTGAATGTAAATGTCAGCACATGTGAAGAATTAATCACAATGATGAACTGGGGAAAATATGTAGGAATGCAGATATCAATAGAGACTTTAGGAAATCTGGCAAAGTATAGTCGGTAGTGAAATGTTAATAAAATAGATTCTTGTCACTTCCTGTTTTACTGTATGCTTAATAAAACACTGTTGAAATCTTGAGAAGTGATTTCTAATCTTTTTCCCAGAATGTGCTGTCCCCAACTGCCAAACTTCAGAATGTACTCCCTCACCCAGTTGCACGCAAACTGCTCACCCGCCCAGGCCCATCAATAAATTTTCCTCCCTGCCCTCTTCAAGGAAATTATATAAGCTCTGCTTAAGCTGTTCTCAGGGTTCTCTGCTCTATTCAAATGAGCTCTGAGCCCCAGCATGCTGGACCCCCAATAAACCCTTTGTTTTTGCATGAGAGAGTCTCTTGGTGGTCTCTTCCCCCAATGCTCTTCCGATATTTATATATGGAGGTTCCACCAAATCCAGCAGTGGTGAACGAGAGACCCCAATGGGCTACTCTCAGGGTAAGTAAGGCACCTCTTTCTGGTTTCAGGTTTCAGGTTAGGGCTTGGCAAAATGGCTGTCGATGAAGTGTGTGAGCTCTCTTTGATGGTGGCTGGCAGACGTGTCACAGAGCCACAAGCCAAGTCCCTGGGGGACGCCACAGAGGACTCGGGAATCAAGGAATAATAGTCTCCTCGACTCAGTGATACTTTGTTTCAGATTCGGTATTGCCAGCCCATCGGGTTTTGCCACCTGCTCAGTCTTGGTCTCAGTGTTGGACGTCCATTGCCTGTCTTTATTGTTTTCTCTTGTCTGTGTCCTGTGTCGTTGCTTTTACTGTTTGTGTATCTTTTATTATGGGACAGATCACTTCAATGCCTCTGTCCCTGACCCTTGATCTATGGACCAAAGTCCGCTTAAGGGCTCAGAATGTTTCTTTTTTAGTAAAACGCTGGACCTGGCAGACTCTGTGTGCCACAGAATGGCCCACCTTTGGATTCGGATGGCCCCTAGAAGGATCTTTCTACTTCCCACTAATTTAAAAAGACAGAGATATTGTCTTACAGCCAGGGCCACATAGCCATACTGATAAACAGGAATATACCTTAACTTGGCAGGACCTCTGCAAATCTCCTCCTCCGTGGGTGAAGCCTTTCCTTGCTGTGTCCCCGTTCCTACTCCTTCCCCCACGATCTCTCAACCCCTCTGCTCCTCCTCCTCCTCCACCCTCTGTTCTCCCTGAGTCACAAGATTTGACTCTACTGGACTCTCGTCCCCCTCCTTATCTTCTACCCTTGTCCCACAACCCCCAACACCCTCTAAGTGATTCTCCAGCTGCTGACTCAGCCTCTCCGCAATTGGAGGACGCTAAGCCAGCCCAGGGCCCTCCAGATAACTCCCCTGCGTCACACACAGCCCCTCCTCCCCTGGAGGAAGCTGGAGTTGCTAAAGGAACTCGCCGGTGGCAAATGATTGAAAACCCTGGAACTCCCGTGTTGCTTCCCTCCATCCCTAAGGACCAATGATTGACGATGGCCATAGGGAAAAAATGCAAGCCTACCAGTATTGGCCTTCTCCTCTTCAGACCTATATAAATGGAAAAATAACAATCCCCCTTTTACCGAGGACCCAACCTGGCTCTCAGGTCTGGTGAAGTCATTGATGTTTTCACACCAACCTACTTGAGATGACTGCCAACAACTCCTAGGGACTCTCTTCTTGACAGAGGAACAAAAGAGAATCCTCCTGGATGCTAGAAAAAAGTATCCTCGGACCAAATGCGTGACCGACAAAACTTCCCAATATATTCAAAGCCGGCTTTCTCTTGAAACGACCCAACTGGGACCCCAACACCTTTGAAGGTAGGGAGCATCTGTCCACTTATCGCCGGGCTCTAATAGTGGGTATCTTAGTGGCCGCTAGGTGACCAACTAATTTGGCCAAGGTAAGAGAGATTATTTAAGGGCCTGATGAATCTCCCTCTATGTTCTTAGAGATAATTATGTAGGCATATAAGAGACATACTCCTTTCGATCCTCAGGCAGAGGATCAAAAGGCATCTGTCACAATGGCCTTTATTGGGAAAGCTGCCCTGGATATTAAAAGAAAGTTACAATGCTTAGATGGATTACAAGATATGACTTTGAGGGATTTATTCAGAGAACCCGAGAAGGTATACTTTAAGAGAGAAACTGAGGAAGAGAAGGGAGCTGAGTGAGGATAAAAGAAACAAAAGACAGACTAAGGCATTGACTAAGGTCCTGGTCACAACAACAAATAGGCCAGAAATTAAGAAACAGAGAGACAGGAAGGGATACCTGGGCACACACTAGAGGCCACCCCTGGCCTGAGATCAATGTGCCTACTCTAAAGAAAAAGGACACTGGGCCAAAGAGTGCCCTAGAAAGAGACAGCCATGCCAGCCAGATATTCTGACTCTGGAGGAATACTAAGAATGTCCGGGCTCAGATCCTCTCCCTGACCTCAAGGTAACTTTTGAAGTGGAGGGGAACACAATAAACTTTGAAGTAGATGCAGGGTGAATATACTCAGCCCGTAAGGCCCATTGGGCCCTCTACCGAATAAAAGGTCTCTAATTCAAGAGTCTAA
The DNA here is from genome assembly GCF_048772815.1 of Callospermophilus lateralis. Lineage (NCBI taxonomy): Eukaryota > Metazoa > Chordata > Mammalia > Rodentia > Sciuridae > Callospermophilus > Callospermophilus lateralis. Next base: position 462,341 of record NW_027514563.1, on the reverse strand, counting down.
CAGAAGTAAATATCGGGCTTTGACAACTACGAGGACCATGGACCAGGGAAAAGGAAAAATCCATCACTCCTTCCTAGTAATCCCAGAATGCCTGGCCCCATTGATGGGCAGAGTTCTGCTCACCAAGCTCTGGGCCAAAATAACTTTTAACCCTGAAGGCCCTCAAGTGGAATTTTTTAATTCTTCAGTAACTACTCCTATAATCATGGCTCTAACTATGTCAGTAGCAAATGTTCATCAACTCACTCACCTTTGTTCAAAGAAACTGCATTCATTCGTGAAGGATCAAGAACACAGTTTTCCACTAACCTACTCACAGCAAAAGGAAATAACTGAATGGGTAACAAAAGCCTGTCAGGTCCATTAATTGGTTAAAGCTTACACTTCCAAGCTTCCTGCAGGAAAGCACCTATGAGGAACCAGACGAGGACAATTCTGGGAAGTGGACTTTACTGAAATTAAGCCAGTAAGGTATGGACTTAAATAACTCCTAGTCTTTGAACATACATTTTCAGGATGTATTGAAGCCTTCCCCACACACACACACAAAAAGAAATAAAAAAGAAAAAAAAAGAAACATTGCAAATGGTTGTAAAGAAGATCCTGGAAGATATTTATTCTCCCCTTGACGACCAGTAGTCTTAACCCTAATCAGCCCCTTAAGCTGCGATGGCTGATCACAAATCCTACTGGACACGAAGTATGGCCTATCTCGAATACAGCCCCCTTACGAACCTGGTGGCCATCTCTCCACCCAGTCATTTGTCAGCTGGCTATAGGTCTTTCCTATTGGGATATCCCTGATTAACAGGATCCCACTAAAATTCCATTAAATCCCTTCCGTACCATAGATAATGGAAACAAACATTATAGATGTAGGGACACGTGAGCCAGATGCAGGTTGGCTAGCCTAGATTACTATGTTTGCCCGGCAGACTATCAAAGCCACAAACAGTCACGGCTGTGGGGGGGGGAGAGCAGACTTCTATTGTAAGTCATGGGGATGTGAGCATACAGGGACTGTCAGATGGAACCCAAACTCCTCATCAAATTCTGTACACAGCATTGGCCATATTACGAATTAGATAACCAAAACCGATGGCCCCCAGAGGGGTCTCTAGATCCTCAAATTCTGTGTGACCTTTTTAACTTCTGCAAGTGCTCAAAAGGGTGAAAGGAGATTCCGCTATGTGGAGGCCTTCTCTCTCCTTTGCTCACATCCTGAACTATGCTTCTCCAATAGATGCTCACCGTCAGCCTTGTGCTCCAGACTCTCCGCTGTCACTCCCACCTCAGCAACTTGATTTCTCCCCTCCAATATCTAGATCAAAAACCCAAATCTCGACTGGTTCTCAGACCATTGCTCCCTTGCTGAGGTCGCAGGTACTGAGGTACCACTCCATTCACTCACTCCTCTCCTCTCCTGTCAGTGCCCGCACCGGGTCCCACCCAGTCCTCTTACCACCTAATGCAAAGCTCAAACCCGCTGAGAAGAATCCTCAGACCCTAATACAAGATGTAATGAAAATGGCCTTTAATGTTGCTTTGTCATCACTGAAAACAGGTTACTAAGAATTTAAAGTCCCTCACAGGCTTTTTGGAATCTCACTCCCGTCTCCCCCTCTGTTCTATCTGTTCTACTGCTCAAGTTTTTGTTGCTATTAAGATCCCAAAGCCCTCTCCCAATATTCTTTTCATCTCTCCTTCCTCATTCTCAGATCCACAGAGCTGCTCTTATCCCTGCCTTCCAAATTGTCCCCCTCTGTACCAGGCCCACAGAAAAGTCTTAACTGACCTTCTCCAGAAGTCTTCACCATGGCTGATTTAGGACTTTCAGCAAAAGAGTCCCTATAAAAGAGTTCACTGTAAATAAACTTCCTATTTTTGTGTTTCCCTGGTCTCCTTGGCAACTGGCTAAAAAATTCTGCACTCCTGATCTAGACACACCCTTACTAGTTTTTCACAAACTGGGCTGTATGGAAACAGCTGGAAGGGGGAAAAAAAGAAAGGGAAGACACCCCCACCCAGGTGTCCTTGAAAAGTTAACTTGCCCAAACTGAGGAAAAAACAAAAACAAAAACTGCTTTTTGTGAACTTCTGCAGACTGTGAACTTCTGAGCCCCTTCCCTTACGTGTTGGGTACAAAATTCTGAAACTACGTAACTTGGGTTTCAGGGGATTAATTGATTACAACAGAAGCAATGCCCTCTGAATCTGGTTGAAACCAAAAAAGACTGTTTCCGTGTCTTTGGTGCTATCTTAGGTGCCTTGCCTTGTCTGTCCCTACAACAGTATAATTCTATATACTAAAACATTGTTTATGTTTTCATGAAATGGTCAACAGATGTGATTAATTGTGAAATGGTGCAGATGTTTCCCAGAGTGCTCTAATATGACGCAGGTTCATTTGAAGATCAAAGAGGGGGACATACAACGCGGTTCCGCTGGGAACATATATCCCTCACCTTAGCCATTCTATTACGAATAGGAGTTGCTGCAGGGTTGGGCACAAGAACCACTGCTCTGGTCCATGGGACACAACAAGTGACCCAATTAGAAGCAGCAATAGATCAAAACTTAAAGATTTTAGAAACCTCCATCACAGCTTTGCAGGAATCTTTAACCTCTCTCTCTGAAGTTGTTTTACAGAAAAGGCGAGGGTTGGACCTCCTTTTCATGACAGAAGGGGGCCTTTGTGCTTCATTGAGGGAAGAATGTTGTTTTTATGTCGACAATACTGGAGTTGTAAAAAAATCTATGAGTAAATTAAAAAGATGCCTTGAAGAGCAACAACGAGAGAGAGAGGCACAAAAAGGGTAGTTTGAGTCTTTTTTTACACAGTCCCCCTGGTTAATTACGTTTTTATCAACCCTGGCCGGTCCAATAATAATCCTCATAGTATTACTAAGTATAAAACCCTGTTTCCTCAATCATGTAATTTCTTTTCTCCAAGCTCAAATTGGACAAATTAAAATTATGGTAATACCCCACTAGCAGACATAGAATGTGACACCCCACAACAATCACTTTTATGATTAAAAGTAGCCAGAAAAAGAAGTGGGGAATGAAAGGTTAATAAAATATGTACTTGTCACTTCCTGTTTTTCTGTACACTTAACGAAACACTGTTGAAATCTTGAGAACTCTTTGCTAATCTTGTTCCCAGAATGTGCTGTCCCCAATTGCCAAACTGCAGAATCTACCCCCTCACCCGGTTGAATAGAAACCTGAACTGTACTTGGATCATTGAATGTAGAAGAGAACATCCATTCAAAAAGTTATAGTCAGTTGGATTAGAAAGATAGTCGGTAAGTTTAGGAAGAAAAGTGAGTATAGGATTTGGAACAAAAGTTCTTTAGCAATAGGGTTTTGGTTAGAGAGTCAATGTAAATGTCAACACAAGTGAAGAGTCAGTCACAATGATGCACAGGGCAAAATATGTAGGAAAGCAGATATCAATTTTTATTGTAGGTAGTTCAAAACATTACATAGTTCTTGATATATCATATTTCACACTTTGAATCAAGTGGGATATGAGCTCCCATTTTTACCCCATATACAGATTGCAGAATCACATCAGTTGCAGAACCATTGATTTACATATTGCCATTCTGGTGTCTGTTGTATTCTGCTGCCTTTTCTATCCTCTACTATCCCCCTTCCCCCCTCCCCTCCCCTCTTCTCTCTCTACCCCCTCTACTGTAGTTTATTTCTCCCCCTTATATTTTCCTCCTTTCCCCTCACATCCTCTTGTATGTAATTTTGTATACCCCTAAGGGTCTCCTTCCATTTACATGCAATTTCCCTTCTCTCTCCCTTTCCCTCCCACCTCTCATACCTGTTTAATGTTAATCTTCTTCTCATGCTCTTTGTCCCTACTCTGTTCTTAGTTACTCTCCTTATATCAAAGAAGACATTTGGCATTTGTTTTTAAGGGATTGGATAGCTTCACTTAGCATAATCTGCTCTAATGCCATCCATTTCCCTCCAAATTCTATGATTTTGTCATTTCTTAATGCAGAGTAATACTCCATTGTGTATAAATGCCACATTTTTTTTATCCATTCGTCTATTGAAGGACATCTAGGTTGGTTCCACAGTCTTGCTATTGTGAATTGTGCTGCTATGAACATGGATGTAGCAGTGTCCCTATAGTGTGCTCTTTTTAGGTCTTTAGGGAATAGACCGAGTAGGGGAATAGCTGGATCAAATGGTGGTTCCATTCCGATCTTTCCAAGAAATCTCCATACTGCTTTCCAAATTGGCCGCACCAATTTGCAGTCCCACCAGCAATGTACAAGAGTACTTTTTTCCCCACATCGTCGCCAGCACTTGATGCTGTTTGACTTCCTAATGGCTGCCAATCTTACTGGAGTGAGATGGTATCTTAGGGTGGTTTTGATTTGCATTTCTCTGACTGCTAGAGATGGTGAGCATTTTTTCATATACTTGTTGATTGATTGTATGTCCTCCTCTGAGAAATTTCTGTTCAGGTCCTAGGCCCATTTGTTGATTGGGTTATTCGTTATCTCATTGTCTAATTTTTTTAGTTCTTTGTATATTCTGGATATTATGGCTCTGTCTGAAGTGTGAGGAGTAAAGATTTGTTCCCAGGACGTAGGCTCCCTATTTACCTCTCTTATTGTTTCTTTTGCTGAGAAAAAACTTTTTAGTTTGAGTAAGTCCCATTTGTTGATTCTAGTTATTAACTGTTGTGCTATGGGTGTCCTATTGAGGAATTTGGAGCCCGACCCCACAGTATGTAGATCATAGCCAACTTTTTCTTCTATCAAATGCCATGTCTCTGATTTGATATCAAGTTCCTTGATCCACTTTGAGTTAAATTTTGTGCATGGTGAGAGAAAGGGATTCAGTTTCATTTTGTTGCAAATGGATTTCCAGTTTTTCCAACACCATTTGTTGAAGATGCTATCCTTCTTCCATTGCATGCTTTTAGCCCCTTTATCGAATATAAGATAGTTGTAGTTTTATGGATTGGCTTCTGTGTCCTCTATTCTGTACCATTGGTCCACCCACCGGTTTTGTTACCAGTACCATGGTGTTTTTGTTACTATTGCTCTGTAGTATAGTTTGAAGTCTGGTATAGCTATCCCGCCTGATTCACACTTCCTGCTTAACATTGTTTTTGCTATTCTGGGTCTTTTATTTTTCCATATGAATTTCATAATTGCTTTCTCTATTTCTACAAGAAATGCCGTTGGGATTTTGATTGGCATTGGATTAAACCTATAGAGAACTTTTGGTAATATCGCCATTTTGATGTTGTTACTTCTACCTATCCATGAACAAGGTATTTTTCCATCTTCTAAGATCTTCTTCTATTTCTTTCTTTAGGGTTCTGTAGTTTTCATTGTATAAGTCTTTCACCTCTTTTGTTAGGTTGATTCCCAAGTATTTTACTTTTATTGAGGATATTGTGAATGGGGTGGTTGTCCTCATTTCCATTTCAGAGGATTTGTCGCTGATATACAGGAATGCCTTTGATTTATGCGTGTTGATTTTATAGCATGCCACTTTGCTGAATTCATTTATTAGCTCTAATAGTTTCTTTGTAGACCCTTTTGGGTCTGCTAGGTATCGAATCATGTCATCTGCAAATAGTGATAATTTGAGTTCTTCTTTTCTATTTTTATGCCTTTATTTTCTTTCGTCTGTCTAATTGTTCTGGCCAGTGATTCGAGAACTATGTTGAACAGAAGTGGTGAGAGAGGGCATCCCTGTCTTGTTCCAGATTTTAGAGGGAATGCCTTCAGTTTTTCTCCATTCAGAATGATGCTAGCCTGAGGCTTAGCATAGATTGCTTTTACAATATTGAGGTATGTTCCTGTTATCCCTAGTTTTTCTAGAGTTTTGAATATAAAGGGATGCTCTACTTTGTCGAATGCTTTTTCCGCATCTATCGAGATGATCATATGATTCTTATTTTTAAGCCTATTGATGTGGTGAATAACATTTATTGATTTCCGTATATTGAACCAACCTTGCATCCCAGGGATAAATCCTACCAGATCATGTTGCACAATTTTTTTGATATGTTTTTGTATCCGGTTCGCCAGAAGTTTATTGAGGATTTTTGCATCTAGGTTCATTAGAGATATTTTTCTGTAGTTTTCTTTCTTTGAAGTGTCTTTGTCTGATTTAGGAATCAGGGTGATGTTGGCCTCATAGAATGAATTTGGAAGTTCTCCCTCTTTTTCTATTTCCTGAAATAGCTTGAAAAGTATTGGTATTAGTTCCTCTTTAAAGGTTTTGTAAAACTCTGCTGTATACCCATCCGGTCCTGTGCTTTTCTTAGTTGGTAGTCTTTTGATGGTATCTTCTATTTCCTCAATTGATATTGGTCTGTTTAGGTTGTCAATATCCTCCTGACTCAATCTGGGCAAATCATATAACTTAAGAAATTTATCGATGCCTTCACTATCTTCTATTTTGTTGGAGTATAAGGATTCAAAATAATTTCTGATAATCTTCTGTATTTCTGAAGTGTCTGTTGTGATATTGCCTTTTTATCCCGTATGCTGGTAATATGAGTTCTCTCTCTTCTTCTCTTCGTTAGCATGGCTAAGGGTCTGTCGATATTTTTTATTTTTTCAAAGAACCAACTTTTAGTTTTGTCAATTTTTTCTATCGTTTCTTTCGTTTCGATTTCATTAATTTCAGCTCTGATTTTAATTATTTCTTGTCTTCTACTTCTTTTGCTGTTGTTTTTCTCTTCTTTTTCTAGGATTTTGAGTTGAAGTATTAGATCATTTATTTGTTGGTTTTTTCTTTTTTTAAGGAATGAACTCCAAGCAATAAATTTTCCTCTTAGAACTGCTTTCAATGTGTCCCATAGATTCCAATATGTTGTGTCTGTGTTTTCATTTATCTTTAAGAATTTTTTAATTTCCTCCTTGATGTCTTCTATAACCCATTGATCATTCAGTAACCTATTGTTCATTCTCCAAGTGATGCATGATTTTTCCTTACTTCTTTTATCGTTAATTTTCAATTTCATTCCATTATGATCAGATAAGATGCATAGTATTATCTCTACTCCTTTATATTGTCTAAGAGTTGCCCTGTGACATAATATATGATCTATTTTTGAGAAGGATCCATGTGCTGCTGAGAAAAAAAGTGTAACTGCTTGATGTTGGGTGGTATATTCTATATATGTCAATTAAGTCTAGGATATTAATTGTGTTATTGAGCTCTATAGTTTCCTTATTCAACTTTTGTTTGGAAGATGTGTCCAGTGGTGAGAGAGGTGTGTTGAAGTCTCCCATGATTATTGTATGGTGGTCTATTAGACTCTTGAACTTGAGAAGTGTTTGTTTGATGAACATAGCTGCACCATTGTTTGGGGCATATATATTTATGATTGTTATGTCTTGTTGGTGTATGGTTCCCTTGAGAAGTATGTAGTGTCCATCTTCATCCCTTTTGATTAACTTTGGCTTGAAATCAATTTTATTTGATATGAATATGGACACTCCTGCTTGTTTCCGAAGTCCATATGAGTGATATGATTTTTCCCAACCTTTCACCTTCAGTCTAAGTATGTCTTTTCCTATCAAATGCGTCTCCTGAAGGCAGCATATTGTTGGGTCTTGTTTTGTGATCCATTCTACTAGCCTGTGTCTCTTAATTGGTGAGTTTAAGCCATTAACATTTAGGGTTATTATTGAGATATGGGTGTTCTTCCAGCCATATTGGTTTATTTATGTTACTAAACATGGTTTGTTTTCCTCTTTGATTATTCCCCCCCCTTTACTGTACTACCTCCCGCTGTTGGTTTTCATTGACATTTTCCATTTCCTCTTCCTGTAATATTTTGCCAAGGATGTTTTGAAGAGATGGTTTTCTAGCTGCAAATTCTTTTAACTTTTGTTTATCATGGAAGGTTTTAATTTCATCTTCCATCCTGAAGCTTAATTTCACGGGATACACAATTCTTGGTTGGAACCCATTTTCTTTTAGAGTATGAAATATGTTATTCCAGGATCTTCTAGCTTTCAGAGTCTGTGTTAAAAGATCAGCTGTTATCCTGATTGGTTTACCCCTAAATGTAATCTGCTTTCTTTCTCTTGTAGCTTTTAAAATTCTCTCCTTATTCTGTATGTTGGGCATCTTCATTATAATGTGTCTAGGTGTGGATCTCTTATGATTTTGCACATTCGGCGTCCTCTAGGCTTCTAGGATTTGGGATTCTGTCTCATTCTTCAAGTCTGGGAAGTTTTCTCATATTATTTCATTGAATAGATTGCTCATTCCTTTGGTTTGGACCTCAATACCTTCCTGTATCCCAATGACTCTTAAGTTTGGTCTCTTTATGTTATCCCATATTTCTTGAATGTTCTGCTCATGGTTTCTTAACAGCTTTGCTGAGCTGTCTATGTTCTTCTCCAGTTGAAATACTTTGTCTTCATTGTCTGATGTTCTATCTTCTAAGTGTTCTACTCTGCTGGTAGTATTCTCAATTGAGTTTTTAAGTTGGTTTATTGTTTCCTGCATTTCCAGGATTTCTGTTTGTTTGTTTTTTATAACCTCTATCTCCCTGAATAATTGATCTTTTGCTTCTTGGATTTGTTTATGTAATTCATTGTCGAAGTGGTTGAAGTGGTCTTTCATTGTCTGATTTTGCTGTCTAATGTCTTCCTTCAGACTCCAGATCATCTGAAGCATGTATATCCTGAATTCTTTATCTGACATTCCATCTGCTGCAGATATTACCTCTTCTAAAGTTGAATTGACCTGCATTGCTTGTGGTCCTTTTTTTCCTTGTCTTTTCATACTGCTCGCGTTTCTTTCTGCTTGGTGAAACTGTTGTGTTATTGATTTTTCCCCCTATATATTTATATTGCTTTTGTATAGCTGCATCGTCTCCCTTGCAGGCTTTGGCGGTGGTTCTGCCCCTCCTTCAATTGAGGCAATGTGCCTACCACGCCAGGAGGCCGCTGTGCCTGTACATTCGATGGGCCTGTTCTTTCGGTGGTCACAGGTCCGCCTACCTTGCAGGAGTGAGCAGCGGTTTTGCGCCTCCGCTGGCCACTAGGCCTGTTCTGTCTGTCGGTTGCAGGTCTGTCTCCCTAAAAGGCGCTGGTGGCGGCTCTGCCCCTCCCCCAACCGGGGTGATGTATCTGGCGGGCCACTGGGCCTGTTTTGTCGGTGGTCACGGTTCCGCCTACATTGCACGCGCGTGGAGCAGCTGTGTCCCTCTGAGAGTTGCTGAGCCTGACCTGCCGGTGGATGGCAAGTGTGCCTACCTTTCAGGCGCAGGGGTGGCTCTGCCGCTTCGCAGGTCACTGGTCCTGATCTGCTGGTGAGTTGCAGGTCTGTCTAACTTGCAGGCGCCCGGCGGCTCTGCTCCTCCCCCAACCGGGGCGGGGCGATGTGTCTGGCCGGCCGCTGGGCCTGTTCCGTTGGTGGTCACGGTTCAGCCTACCTAGCAGGCACGTGGGGCAGCTGTGTCCCTCCGCAGGTTTTTGGGCCTGACCTGCCGGTGGGTCGCAGGTCTGCCTACCTTGTAGGCTCGGGGGGTGACTCTGCCGCTCTGTGGATTGCTGTGCCTGTTCTGCTGGTGGATCGCGGGTCCGCCTACTTTGCAGGCACCTGGCGGCTCTGCCCCTCCCCCAACCGGAGCTATGTGTCTGGCGGTCCACTGGGCCTTTTTTGTCGGTGGTCACGGTTCCGCCTACCCTGCACGCGCGTGGAGCAGCTGTGTCTCTCTGAGAGTTTCTGGGCCTGACCTGTCGGTGGGTGGCAAGTGCGCCTACCTTGCAGGCCCGGGGGTGGCTCTGCCGCTCCGCGGGTTGCTGGGCCTGATATGCTGGTGAGTTGCAGGTCTGTCTAACTTGCAGGCGCCCGGCGGCTCTGCTCCTCCCCCAACCGGGGTGGGGCAATGTGTCTGGCCGGCCTCTGAGCCTGTTCTGTTGGTGGTCAGGGTTCTGCCTACCTAGCAGGCTCGTGGGGCAGCTGTGCCCCTCTGCAGTTTCTTGGGCCTGACCTGCCGGTGGGTGGCAAGTGCGCCTATCTTGCAGGCCCGGGGGTGGCTCTGCCGCTCCGCAGTTGCTGGGCCTGATCTGCTGGTGAGTCGCAGGTCTGCCTACCTTGCAGGCGCCCGGCTGCTCTGCCCCTCCCCCAACCGGGGCGGGGCGATGTATCTGTCCGGCCTCTGGGCCTGTTCTGTCGGTGGTCAGGGTTCTGCCTACCTAGGAGGCTCGTGGGGCAGCTGTGCCCCTCCGCAGTTTGTTGGGCCTGACCTGCCGGTGGGTGGCAAGTGTGCCTACCTTGCAGGCCCGGGGTTGGCTCTGCCGCTCCGCGGTTGCTGGGAGTGATCTGCTGGTGATTCGCAGGTATGCCTAACTCGCAGGCGCCCGGCGGCTCTGCCCCTCCCCCAACCTGGGCGGGGCGATGTGTCTGTCCGGCCGCTGGGCCTGTTCTGTTGGTGGTCACGGTTCAGCCTACCTAGCAGGCACGTGGGGCAGCTGTGTTCCTCCGCAGGTTTTTGGGCATGACCTGCCGGTAGGTCACAGGTCTGCCTACCTTGTAGGCTCGGGGGGGTGGCTATGCCGCTCTGTGGATTGCTGTGCCTTTTCTGCTGGTGGGTCGCGTGTCCGCCTACCTTGCAGGCGCCCGGCGGCTCTGCCCCTCCCCCAACCGGAGGGATGTGTCTGGCGGTTCACTGGGCCTGTTTTGTCGGTGTTCACAGTTCCGCCTACCTTGCACACGCGTGGAGCAGCTGTTTCATTAGTGCCTGGGCACACTCTTCTTGTTGGCCTCCCTCAGGCCCTAAGTTTGTAGAGCTTGGGGCTGAGAACCCCCAGCCAATTTGCTTACCTTCTGGTAGCCACGCCCCCGTATCTGGTGCAAGAGACCTAAGTTGTCAGCACTGGTGGGAGCGGTAGCCGTGAGTCCCACGCCGAGGCGAGTCGGTGCAAGAGACCTCAGTTGTCAGCCCTGGTGGGAGCGGTAGCTGGGAGTCCCGCGCCGCGCAGCTTTCGCCGGCTCCTGTGCCAGCGCTGCCTCCGGGTTTTCTTGACTACCACGCCGGCAGGTCGCTGGACCTGTTCCGGGCCCAGGCGGCGGCTCTGTTCGGCCCCTCTGGCCTCCACAGTATTCAGCAGGACCCGGACCGAGAAACAGTTTCCGCGGGTTCTTTATCACCGGGCCAAAACAGTTCCGGGAGCCAGAATTCGGCCTCTCCGGACTTGGTGCATGCTCCGACAGGAGCAGGCTCCAATAAGCAGTTTCCGCGGGTTCTATAGCCCTGGGCCAGAGCAGCTCCGGGAGCCGGAACTCCGACACTCCGGGCTCGGTGCGTGTTCTGATAGGAGCAGGCTCCAAGAAGCAGTTTCCGTGGGTTATTTAGCACTAAGTCTGAGCAATTTGTCTGCGAGATGCAGACAATTGTCAGCCTGAAATTACCTGTTCTATAGCTGAAAGAGCTGCAAACAGTCGAAAACAAGGATGGTGACATCAGCTCTCCAAGATGGTGGCCGCTGGCTTCCTCCGTGGTCTGACAGGTGTGGAGAACCAAACTGGACCGTTTCCTTTCCCCGTCTCCAACCCAGAATTCAGCTCCGAGCTCAGCAAATGCCTAGCTGGCAGGAGCCCACAGAATCAGGATCGCTGTATCTCTGCGCCACCAGCCTGTCGTTTCCCAGCGCGCGCCGCAGACTCCAGCCATGGGGTGATCTGCCGAACACCTTTCAAGGTAGGGAGCATCAGTCCACTTATCGCCGGGCTCTAATAGTGGGTATCTTAGTGGCCGCTAGGTGACCTACTAATTTGGCCAAGGTAAGAGAGATTATTTAAGGGCCTGATGAATCTCCCTCTATGTTCCTAGAGATAATTATGTAGGCATATAAGAGACATACTCCTTTCGATCCTCAGGCAGAGGATCAAAAGGCATCTGTCACAATGGCCTTTATTGGGAAAGCTGCCCTGGATATTAAAAAAAAGTTACAATGCTTAGATGGATTACAAGATATGACTTTGAGGGATTTAGTCAGAGAACCCGAGAAAGTATACTTTAAGAGAGAAACTGAGGAAGAGAAGGGAGCTGAGTGAGGATAAAAGAAACAAAAGACAGACTAAGGCATTGACTAAGGTCCGGGTCACAACAACAAATAGGCCAGAAATTAAGAAACAGAGAGACAGGAAGGGATACCTGGGCACACACTAGAGGCCACCCCTGGCCTCAGATCAATGTGCCTACTCTAAAGAAAAAGGACACTGGGCCAAAGAGTGCCCTAGAAGGAGAAAGCCATGCCAGCCAGATATTCTGACTCTGGAGGAATACTAAGAAAGTCCGGGCTCAGATCCTCTCCCTGACCTCAAGGTAATTTTTGAAGTGGAGGGGAACACAATAAACTTTTAAGTAGATACAGGGGGAATATAATCAGCCCGTAAGGCCCATTGGGCCCTCTACCGAATAAAAGGTCTCTAATTCAAGAGTCTAACAGAAGTAAATATCGGGCTTTGACAACTACGAGGACCATGGACCAGGGAAAAGGAAAAATCCATCACTCCTTCCTAGTAATCCCAGAATGCCTGGCCCCATTGATGGGCAGAGTTCTGCTCACCAAGCTCTGGGCCAAAATAACTTTTAACCCTGAAGGCCCCCAAGTGGAATTTTTTAATTCTTCAGTAACTACTCCTATAATCATGCCTCTAACAATGTCAGTAGCAAATGTTCATCAACTCACTCACCTTTGTTCAAAGAAACTGCATTCATTCGTGAAGGATCAAGAACACAGTTTTCCACTAACCTACTCACAGCAAAAGGAAATAACTGAATGGGTAACAAAAGCCTGTCAGGTCCATTAATTGGTTAAAGCTTACACTTCCAAGCTTCCTGCAGGAAAGCACCTATGAGGAACCAGACGAGGACAATTCTGGGAAGTTGACTTTACTGAAATTAAGCCAGTAAGGTATGGACTTAAATAACTCCTAGTCTTTGAACATACATTTTCAGGATGTATTGAAGCCTTCCCCACACACACACAAAAAAAAAAGAAATAAAAAAGAAGAAAAAAGAAACATCGCAAATGGTTGTAAAGAAGATCCTGGAAGATATTTATTCTCCCCTTGACGACCAGTAGTCTTAACCCTCATCAGCCCCTTAAGCTGCGATGGCCTATCACAAATCCTACTGGACACAAAGTATGGCCTATCTCGAATACAGCCTCCTTACGAACCTGGTGGCCATCTCTCCACCCAGTCATTTGTCAGCTGGCTATAGGTCTTTCCTATTGGGATATCCCTGATTAACAGGATCCCACTAAAATTCCATTAAATCCCTTCCGTACCATAGATAATGGAAACAAACATTATAGATGTAGGGACACGTGAGCCAGATGCAGGTTGGCTAGCCTAGATTACTATGTTTGCCCGGCAGACTATCAAAGCCACAAACAGTCACGGCTGTGGGGGGGGAGAGCAGACTTCTATTGTAAGTCATGGGGATGTGAGCATACAGGGACAGTCAGATGGAACCCAAACTCCTCATCAAATTCTGTACACAGCATTGGCCATATTATGAATTAGATAACCAAAACCGATGGCCCCCAGAGGGGTCTCTAGATCCTCAAATTCTGTGTGACCTTTTTAACTTCTGCAAGTGCTCAAAAGGGTGAAAGGAGATTCCGCTATGTGGAGGCCTTCTCTCTCCTTTGCTCACATCCTGAACTATGCTTCTCCAATAGATGCTCACCCTCAGCCTTGTGCTCCAGACTCTCCGCTGTCACTCCCACCTCAGCAACTTGATTTCTCCCCTCCAATATCTAGATCAAAAACCCAAATCTCGACTGGTTCTCAGACCATTGCTCCCTTGCTGAGGTCGCAGGTACTGAGGTACCACTCCATTCACTCACTCCTCTCCTCTCCTGTCAGTGCCCGCACCGGGTCCCACCCAGTCCTCTTACCACCTAATGCAAAGCTCAAACCCGCTGAGAAGAATCCTCAGACCCTAATACAAGATGTAATGAAAATGGCCTTTAATGTTGCTTTGTCATCACTAAAAACAGGTTACTAAGAATTTAAAGTCCCTCACAGGCTTTTTGGAATCTCACTCCCGTCTCCCCCTCTGTTCTATCTGTTCTACTGCTCAAGTTTTTGTTGCTATTAAGATCCCAAAGCCCTCTCCCAATATTCTTTTACATCTCTCCTTCCTCATTCTCAGATCCACAGAGCTGCTCTTATCCCTGCCTTCCAAATTGTCCCCCTCTGTACCAGGCCCACAGAAAAGTCTTAACTGACCTTCTCCAGAAGTCTTCACCATGGCTGATTTAGGACTTTCAGCAAAAGAATCCCGATAAAAGAGTTCACTGTAGATAAACTTCCTATTTTTGTGTTGCCCTGGTCTCCTAGGCAACTGGCTAAAAAATTCAGCACTCCTGATCTAGACACACCCTTACTAGTTTTTCACAAAATATTTGAAAAAAAGGCCTCTGGCCTTGAGCTGGGGCTTCACAGAGATGGCTACATTTCTAAGATAAAGAAGTTACAAACTGGGCTGTATGGAAACAGCTGGAAGGGGGAAAAAAAGAAAGGGAAGACACCCCCACCCAGGTGTCCTTGAAAAGTTAACTTGCCCAAACTGAGGAAAAAACAGAAACAAAAACTGCTTTTTGTGAACTTCTGCAGACTGTGAACTTCTGAGCCCCTTCCCTTACGTGTTGGGTACAAAATTCTGAAACTACGTAACTTGGGTTTCAGGGGATTAATTGATTACAACAGAAGCAATGCCCTCTGAATCTGGTTGAAACCAAAAAAGACTGTTTCCGTGTCTTTGGTGCTATCTTAGGTGCCTTGCCTTGTCCGTCCCTACAACAGTATAATTCTATATACTTAAACATTGTTTATGTTTTCATGAAATGGTCAACAGATGTGATTAATTGTGAAATGGTGCAGATGTTTCCCAGAGTGCTCTATCATGACGCAGGTTCATCTGAAGATCAAAGAGGGGGACATACAACCCGGTTCCGCTGGGAACATATGTCCCTCACCTTAGCCATTCTATTACGAATAGGAGTTGCTGCAGGGTTGGGCACAAGAACCACTGCTCTGGTCCATGGGACACAACAAGTGACCCAATTAGAAGCAGCAATAGATCAAAACTTAAAGATTTTAGAAACCTCCATCACAGCTTTGCAGGAATCTTTAACCTCTCTCTCTGAAGTTGTTTTACAGAACAGTCGAGGGTTGGACCTCCTTTTCATGACAGAGGGGGGCCTTTGTGCTTCATTGAGGGAAGAATGTTGTTTTTATGTCGACAATACTGGAGTTGTAAAAAAATCTATGAGTAAATTAAAAAGATGCCTTGAAGAGCAACAACGAGAGAGAGAGAGGCACAGAAAGGGTAGTTTGAGTCTTCTTTTACACAGTCCCCCTGGTTAATTACGTTTTTATCAACCCTGGCCGGTCCAATAATAATCCTCATATTATTACTAACTATAAAACCCTGTTTCCTCAACCATGTAATTTCTTTTCTCCAAGCTCAAATTGGACAAATTAAAATTATGGTAATACCCCACTAGCAGACATAGAATGTGACACCCCACAAAGATCACTTTTATGATTAAAAGTAGCCAGAAAAAGAAGTGGGGAATGAAAGGTTAATAAAATATGTACTTGTCACTTCCTGTTTTTCTGTACACTTAACGAAACACTGTTGAAATCTTGAGAACTCTTTGCTAATCTTGTTGCCAGAATGTGCTGTCCCCAATTGCCAAACTGCAGAATCTACTCCCTCACCCGGTTGAATAGAAACCTGAACTGTACTTGGATCATTGAATGTAGAAGAGAACATCCATTCAAAAAGTTATAGTCAGTTGGATTAGAAAGATAGTCGGTAAGTTTAGGAAGAAAAGTGAGTATAGGATTTGGAACAAAAGTTCTTTAGCAATAGGGTTTTGGTTAGAGAGTCAATGTAAACGTCAACACAAGTGAAGAGTCAGTCACAATGATGCACAGGGCAAAATATGTAGGAAAGCAGATATCAATAGAGACATTAGGAAATCAGGAAAAGAATAAAGTGAGTGATGGGATTAGATATTTTCAACAGGGTTGAGGATGAATATATGAGCTTAGGATAAAACAAATATGAAGTCAACAATAGGATTGACATTTGATAGCATTAGCGTAGCCCAAGACAGTGTCCAAAATAAGCTCTGTTGCCCCTCATTTGCCTAAATTCCCAGTGGCCTGTACACCCTTCCTGTGTACCAGGAGTGATCAAATAGGCCTGCCCTTAATACTGCTCTGCTTCTCCAATTTGAGTCCTACTGAGTGTCGGGTACAGATTCTTTATGTGAATTGGAAAGATGAGAAAACTCAAGCACCTATTGGATAGCCTCTGAATAGATTTGAAGAACTCATTTGACCCAAAAGATCCCTATTCTCACTTGATGGAATTCAGGAACCTTACAGAGGAAGGCAAAATACTTCATCAACAATGACTGCTCTTTATGCCATTTTGGATTTTATGCACCCATGGGATCTTTCTTTAGATCCATCAGGTACTGAGAATCTAAGTCAAAGAATCACACTGGGCCAAGAGGCTGATTCACACACATCTCTTTTCAAATCAATTAAGGAAAGAGCCAAAGGTAAAGCATATTCATTTCCATTTGAAAAATCTTTCCTTCAGGATTCACAAAGGGTTGGCCTGAGACAAAGACCTTTCTGACTCTCAGGGCAACAGAACAATAGGTAAGCAAATGGCCCAAAGCAGGGATTCTCCACTGAGACTTTACTGGTCACACTGATATCTGAGTTTTCTGAGATGCTCGCCATTCCATTCAGCTATCCAGTATATGGCCATGTCACAGAGCTTGGAGGTAGTACATATCTTGGACACAAAACCATGAGCCTATTCTGGAGATTGGCCATAATTCAGGAAGAAAACAGCAACTTAGGAAGGTAGCAGGTATCGCCCATCAATAAGGCAAGCCGCATTCAATTCATAAATTGTGCTGGATGAATGCTGGGAAGCTTTCTATGAGACAGGACACATCCTTTGATGCATTCTCTTTTCTAATGTCTACAAGTACGGACACAGTTGGATACACAGACATAGAAACACTTGCATTGTCAAACGACTTACTAGAAACTGTACACTCCAAACCAAACAAACCGCCTTTTCTAACTATTCTCAGAACATGAGACAAAACCACAAACCCACACCCGCAATGGCACCTCCTTCCCCCAAATAGGTCTGTGACTCTCCGGAGTGTGCTCTGACTGATGGGCCATACTATGATGCTCCGAAATGGCCTGACCTGTCTCAGATCTGGTCTTCTTGGCCAACAATGTGAAGTTGTTAGAAGCCAGGAGTGAGCCACTATCTGCTTTCTCAGGAAGAGCCCCTCTTCCGAGCTTTCCTGGCATTTGGCCATCCTCACATCAGTAGGTATCAAGAAAGACTGACTCTGTCCTTTGTAAATCCAAAAAAGTGAGACCACTGGGACTAGAACTGAGACTGGCTCTGGGTGCCTGGCTTTCTGTATCCCAAGTTCAGAGAGTTCCATCACCATGGAAGTGAGATGAGATCACGTCCTTCAGGAACTGAATGAGATCACTGCCTTGGCAACCACTTTGTCATAACAATTGCTTCCAACGGTCCCATGAGATGAGGGCTGCCCCTACTTCCTGTGACACTTTCACAAGTTAGAATGGTATATCACCCGTAGGCAAAAGGGAACAGCTCTCCACACAGGCCGGGTTTGGTCCATCTTCTCTACATTAAGAAGAGATAGGCTCATTCTGACTCAACCCTTAATCCTGACCAGGTTGTTTGCCATGGAAGATGATTTTTACTCTCTCAGGTCTTACATAGCTGCCTACATCTTCTCCAGAGATCATTTCTGCATGGAGCTTTGAGGTTCTCAACAGATGGAAGATCCACTGCATTCCTGTATTGTAAGACCAACACTGTCCCTGCTCTTCTGTAAACATAGATGTGAATTGGAGTCATGAGAAAACCCACGAACCTATGGGATAGCCTCTGCAGAACTTTAAAGAATTCACTTCACCCAAATGATCCCTATTCTCACTTAATGGAGGTCAGGAACCTTACAGAGGAAGGCGAGAGACTCTATCCACCATGACAGTTCTTTTGTCCATTTTGGTTTTGGATGCACACATGGGATTTTTCTTTAGACCCATCATGTGCTGTGAATCTAAGCCACAGCCTCACATAGGGCCAAGAGGCTGATTCAGACACATCCATTTCCAAAGCAATTAACCGAAGAGGCACAGGTAATGACCATTCAATTCCATTTGAAAACTATTTTCTTCAGGCTTCACAAAGTGTGGCCTGAGGCAAAGACCTTCCTGACATTCAGGGCAACAGAATAGGTAAGCAAAAGGCCCAAAGCAGGGTTTCTCCACTGAGACTTTCTTGGGCATAGTGATATCTGAGTTTTCTGAGATACTCACCATTCCCATCAGCTATCCAGTACATGGCCATGTCACAGAGATTGAGGTGGTACATATCTTGGACACAAAATCATGAGCGTATTCTGGAGAGTGTCCAGAATTCAGGAAGAAAACAGGAATTTAGAAAGATAGCACGAGTTGCCCATCCATACGGCAACCTGCAGTCCATTCATAAATTGCACAGGATGAATGCTTTGAAGCTTTCTCGTAGACAGGACACATCCATTGATGCATTCTCATTTCTACTGTCTACAATCACGGACACAGTATGATATATAGACACAGAAACACTCACGTTGTCAAAGGACTTACTAGAAACAGTCCACTCGAAAACAAACAAACCAGCTTTCCTAACTATTCTCAGAACATGAGACAAAACCACAAACTCACACTCACACCCAAAAAGGCACCTCTTTCCCCCAAGTAGGTCTGTGTCTATCCGGAGTGTCCTCTGACTTGTGGGCCATACTATGTTCCCCAAAAATGGCGTGTCCTGTCTCCGATCTGGTCTCTTTAGCAAACTCTGTGAAGTTGTCAGGAGCCCGTGGTGAAAAACTATCTGCTTTCTCTGGAAAGGCCAGTCTTCATAGTTTCCAGGCATTTGGCTGTCCTCACATCAGTAGGTACCAAGAAAGAGTAACTCTGTCTTGTTAAATCCAAACAAGTGAGCCCACTGGGACATGGAGTGGGTTTGACTCTGTGTGCCTGGTTTCCTGGATCCCAAGATCACAGACTTTCATCACCAATAATGTAAGGTGAGGTCACTTCCTTCAAGAACTGAATGAAGTCACTGCCTTGGAAACCACTTTGTTTTAACAGTTGCTTCCAAGGTTCCCAAAAGATGGAGTCTGCCTCTACTTGCTGTGACTCATTCATAAGTTAGAATGGTATATCAACCATAGGCACCGGGGAACAGCTCTCCACACAGGCATGGTTTGGTCCATCTTCTCTACATTAGGAAGAGAGAGGCTAATTCAGACACATCCCTTCAACCTGACCAGGTTGTTTGCCATGGAAGATGACTTTTGCTCTCTCAGATCCTTCATACCTGCCTACACCTACTCAAGGGATTATTTCTGCAGGGACTTTTGAGGTTCTCAGCTGGTGGATGATACCCTACCTTCCTGGATTTTAAGACCAACTCTGTCCCTGCTCTTCTGTAAAGTGAGATTGAGGGAACAGTGTATGGTTAGTGTTAATAGCATGTTCGATTTGGGTTAGGAGTCATTCTGCTGGATGAATTACGGTATTGGGAACCTGTGATATTTATAAGAATATAAATGTGAAATATATGTATGAGTTCAGAGATCTGGGAAAGATTTGAAGCCCAGAAAGGCATTGGGCCCTTGATTGGTATACTTAGATTGAATTATGTTCTGCACCGAGGTCTCAGATAAATCAATATACAATGGCATAGGACCCTATACCTCGGATGATTGAAAGTAGAAGAGAACATCCAGTCAAAAAGGGATAGTCTGTAGGATTAGGAAGATAGTCAGTAGGTTTAGGAAGAAGAGTGAGTCTCGGAGTTGGACAAAAAGTTCTTTAGCAATTGGTTTTCAGTTAGAGGGTGAATGTAAATGTCAGCACATGTGAAGAGACAGTCACAATGATGAACTGGGAAAAATATGTAGGAAAGCAGATATCAATAGGGGCATTAGGAAATCAGGAAAAGTATAAAGTGAGTGATAGGATTAGATATTTTCAACAGGCTTGAGGTTAAATATATAATCTTAGGAAGAAACAAATATGTAGTAACCAATAGGATTGACATTTGAGAGCAGTAGGCACCCTGGACATAGATGCTTTTAGTAATCCATGGTCACTTTCCATTTAGGCTTTGGTACAATCATATGTGTGACCTTTGCATTTTGTGTCCAGAATACTACTGTGGTAAAATGTATATGTAGATCAGGTGACATAAGTATTTCTTCCACCATAAAGGGGAGTAATATTCTGGAAACTTATAAATTAGTACTGGGGATACAAATAGGTGTACCTTGTGTTGATGAATATTGAGATGATGCATGAATAGACCATATTGTGAATAAAGTATGTAACTGGATCCAACATTAAATAATGGATTGAGTTTGCATCTGAAAATATATTGGAAATCTTATATTGATATATATACCATCATTCCAACGAGTTATATATGCAATGGTATTATTAGGGTTATGGTTTGTCGTGAAGAGTGAGTTTTGCTTCAAAAATGATTATGGAATCGAAAATAATGTGTTTAGAATGAAGTCTAGTGAAAAGACCAGTAAAGAAACATGGAGGAATACATGTGTTCTGAAGTAGTAAGTAATTGAAAGTGAACCAAATGCCAAAAAAATTTGTGAAGTTCTTGATGAAAAAATACATCCTATGATGTCCATAAACTGAAGAAATAGTAATGTACCAGTGTTGAGTAAAAATGAACTTCAAATTACACATCATGTCCCATAGCAATCTACTTGCATTGATGTTAAACTGGGTCAGTTACTGTAGAAATATTAGGATTTTTAAGCACCATCCACTGAACTAAGTTTTCAGTAGTAGGAAACCAAAATATATTTCAGGTTTATGAATATTACTGAGAATAATCTTGTGAAAATTTGAATTTAAATGAACATAAATGAATATGAATGAATTTAGGGAGTGTATAATAAGACACATATTTTTCATATTTTTTTAAAATCCGTAGAATATACACACACACACACGCACACACACACACACACATGCACACACACACACATTAATATTTAGCAATATATATGCCAATCGATATTCATCATGAAATATAATTCATTCACAAATCCAAAAATATTCATTTTACTGAACATGGATTTATGTATAGTGTTTTTCACTAGGAAGCTCACCCATAGGTGGAATTTTCAGTTCCATCATTATTTAGGGAGAGTCATCTCTTCTCACAATTTTTATATTCCAAAGTCAGTGATCTTACAAGAATGTACGTGTGATACCAGGTAGGATATTGTATATGCATAAAAAAATTACATGTGCTGAATAGGATACAGAGAAAGGGAGACAGGAATTTACATATGTGATAACTTTAAAAAATCATGGAGAAATATTAAAATGAAAAGTTTACTAAATTTAAAACACATACTCTTGATAAAGAGGAAGACAAATACAAATATACACCATGCTTCCTATAAAAGGACTGTACTTCTATTCAGTTAGGTTTTTTTTTCTCCATGATATTAGGATTAGTAGTCAGAGTCTAGTAGGGTATGGGTTAGTGTCAGGGATTCAGTATTTCAAATGGAAAATAGGAAAATGAATCTATTGTGTATGCAAACATGTGATACACAAAAATCTTCCCTCTCTTATCCAGAAAAATACCTTGACATAACCATCGCTAAAAGTAAGACACAATTAGAGGAGAGGAGTTAGAAAACCTGTGAATACATATGTGGAATGAAAAATGCTCAGGAGTTCACAACACTGGAGGTGGTAAAACAGTTTACAAAAGTATGGGAGATGGTAAACACTTCAGAAACATGGAGCTGTGCTGACCTAAAGACTTATTGAGAAACTTCCTCTGAGGTTAGGCACAAGAAATATATGTATGGCAATATTTAAATCAATGGTTCTGCAACTGATGTGATTCTGCAATCTGGGTCTGCATCTATGTGACCTGGAGGACATGGTTCTTTATTTTGTAATGAACATGAGGCAGCAGGTCTGAAAACTCCCTTTGTAGGTAAACTGTTGCTACTGGGAGCTAAGTGTCTTCCCGTGTGGTCTGTGAAGCCATTTGGTCATCCTCCACTTTTCAGGGTGTTTCTTACTGCTGCACTGGGAATTTGGTATTTGCTTCATGAAATACAATATGTTCAACTGGGACACAATGCTGGAGGGAGTTCTGTCATGTGTGGTTGGTCAGGGTCGGCAAGAGAATGTACGAACCAGGCTTCTATCCCACATAGCTTTCCCCTTGACTATAGCAACCTGATTCTGAACATTGCCCTGAAACCTCTACATATAACAAGATGCCTTTACATATAAAGGTCTGCTGCCTGCACCATGTCAGTCGCAAGATTTGGAAGCCAATGGAAGATCCAGGTGGTCCTACCAAAAATATTTATTTACACACCTATAGTCCACTGCTCTACGCCCACTACCCAGCAGGCTCCAACTTACTGGCATCTCTGTTCTACACCATTTTCACGAAACTCAGTCAATCAAGGCACTGTTTGTTATACTCATGATCAGCAACAGGATATCTAAAGGTTATCCAGTGCCACCTGGTCATGGGGATTTCAAAAATTTCATGGTATTAATCTAGTCATTTTTCAAGGATGAAGTTGGAGGCACTGTGGGTTTCATTTAATTCAGGAACCATTAAATGGTGAGGAAGCTCATTTCAATGAAAGCTCTGGAGAACACTCACAGGCAAGCCTTCCCAAAGAGTGGCCAAAAGGACACATGAATCCAGGCCCATTGAGGTATACAATGTGAGGTCCATGTGTGTTTGGACTCTCAATTATGGCTACCAAGTCTTTAAGAATTAAAACATGTGATATCCTGGCTCAGAATCCCTGAGCTCTGTGGAAAGCCATCCTGGGCCTAGATCTCAGTTTCCAAAAGCGATTCTCATGCGTGGTCTCCTAAAATCCCAACACTATTCATGGCAATACTTCTCTGAGGTCAGTTCCAGAACTCAGTCTCTAAGGGGAATCACACCAGAGTTCAAGCCCTGGTGGACCCAGTCATCTCTTCCAACTACCACACAAATTACCACAATTAAAACAAGAACCCTCCCATATGGCCCTCATCTTCTTTCATATAGACACTCATCATAATCTGGCTGGAGGTTTCCATGAGGGGTGCAGACCAAGACAGTGTCCCAAATAAGCTCCTTTGCCCCTCATTTGCCTAAAGTCAAGGTGGCCTGGACACCCATCCGGTGAACCAAAAGTGATCAAATAGGCCTGCCGTTAATACCGCTCCAATTTGAGGACTACTGTCTGTGGGGTTTAGATTCTTTATGTGAATTTTAGTCATGAGAAAACCCAAGCACAATGGGCTAGCCTCTGCAGGTTTTGTAGAACTCTTTTGACCCAAAGGATCCCATTCTCACTTGATGGAAGTCAGGAACCTTACAGAGGAAGTCGAGAGACTTCATCCCAATAATTGCTCTTTTGGCGAATTTTCTTTTGGATGCACACATGGTAACTTTCTTTAGATCCATCAGGTGCTGAGAATCTAAGCCACAGCCACACACAGGGCCAAGGGCCTGATTCAGACACATCCCTTTCCAAAGCAATTAAGGAAAGTGCCACAGGTATGCCCATTCATTTCCATTTGAAAACTGTTTTCTTCAGGCTTCACAAAGGGGTGGCCTGAGGCAAAGACCTTCCTGACATTCAGGGCAACAGAACAATAGGTAAGCAAAAGGCCAAAAGCAGGGTTTCTCCTCTGAGACTTTTCTGGTCACACTGATATCTGAGTTTTCTGAGATGCTCGCCATCCCCTACAGCTATCCAGTACATGGCCATGTCACAGAGCTTGGAGGTGGTACATATCTTGGACACAAAACCATGGGCCTATTCTTGAGATTGGCCGGAATTCAGGACGAAAATAGAAACTTAGGAAGGTAGCAGGTGTTGCTCATCGATAAGGCAAGCTACAGTCCATTCATAAACGGGGCAATATGAATGCTGAGAAGATTTCTACTAGACACGACACATCCATTGATGGATTCTCTTTAATGTCTACAACCACGGAAACAGTGGAATACACAGACATAGAAACACTCGCCCTGTGAAAAGACTTACTAGAAACAGTCCACTTCAAATGAAACAAACCGACTGTCCTACCTATTCTCAGAAAATGAGACAAAACCACAAACCCACAACCACACCCACAAAGGCACCTCCTTCCCCTAAGTAGGTCTGTGACTATCCAGAGTGTCCTCTGACTTGTGGGCCATAATATGTTCCCCCAAAATGGCCTTTCCTGTCTCAGATCTTGTCTCCTTGGCCAACTCTGTGAACTTCTTAGGAGCCAACGGTGAGCTACTACCTGCTTTCTCATGAAAAGCCCTGCATCCGAGCTTTCCTGGCATTTGGCCTTCCTCACATCTGTAGGTACCAAAAAATACTGACCCTGTCCTTGGTAAATCCAAACAAGTGAGACCACTGGGACTGGGACTGGGACTGGCTCTGTGTGCCTGGCTTCCTGGATCCCACGTTCAGAGAGTTCCATCACCAAGAAAGTGAGGTGAGGTCACTTCCTTCCTGAACTGAATGAGGGCACTGTCTTGGCAGCCACTTTGTCCTAACTGTTGCTTCCAAGGGTCCCAAGAGATTGAGGCCGCCCCTACTTCCTGTGACATTTTCACAAGTTAGAATGGTATATCAACCAAAGGCACCCAGGAATAGATCTCCACACAGGCCTGGTTTGGTCCATGATCTCTACATTAAAAAAAAATCTGATTCAGACACAACCTTTTATCCTGACCGGGTTATTTGCCATGGAAGATGACTTTTGGTCTCTCAGGTCCTTTATTGCTTCCTACATCTTCTCCAGGGATCATTTCTGCATGGACCTTTGAGGTTCTCAGCAGGTGGAAGTTTTTCTACATTTCTGTATTGTAATATCAACTCCTGCCCTGCTCTTCTGTAAAGTTAGATTGAGGGAACAGTGTCCGGTTATGGTTAAAAACATGCTCGATTTGGGTTAGAAATCATTTTGCTGGATGAATGATCGTATTGGGAACTTGCTATGTGTAGAAGAATATATAGGTGAAATATATGTATGAAAAAAGAAATTTAAGTCTGATTTGAAGCAAAGAAGGGCATTGGGCCCTTGATAGTGATACGTGGTGTTGAATTACGTTCTGCAGAGTTGTCTCAGATAAATCGATATACAATGGCATAGCACCTTGTACGTTGCATGAATTAATGTAGAAGGAACATCACGTCAAAAAGGCATAGTCGGTAGTGAAAGGTTAATAAAATTAATAAAATAGGTACTTGTCACTTCCTGTTTTTCTGTATGCTTAACAAAACACTGTTGAAATATTGAGAAATGTTTGCTAATCTTGTTCTAGAATGTACTGTTCCCAACAGCCGAACTGCAGAATGTACTCCCTCACTCGGTGTCATGCAAACCGCCCACTCGCCCTTACCCATCACTGAACTTCCCTCTCTTCCCTCTCCAAGGAAAGTATATAAGCTCTGCTTAAGCTGTTCTCAGAGGTCTCTGCTCTATTTAATTTAGCTCTGAGCTCCAGCATGCTGGACCACAAATAAACCCTTTGCTGTTGCATGAGACAGTCTCTTGGTAGTATCTTCCTCTGACACTCGCCTGACCTTTACATATTGAGGTTCCACTGAGTTCCAGCAGTGGCGGATGAGAGACCCCAACGGGCTCCTCTCGGAGCAAGTAAGGCGCCTCTTTCTGGTTTCAGGTTTCTTGTTAGGGCTTGGCAAAATTGCTGGCGATGAAGAGCCTGGGCTCTCTCCGACAGTGGCTGAGAGACATGTCACAGAGACAAAGGGCACCTCTCTGGAGGACCCCGCAGAGAACTCGGGAAATCAAGGAACAATAGTCTTCTCGACTCAGTGATATTTTCTTTTAGATTCGTTATTGCCATACCATTGGGTTTTGCCGGCTACTCATTCCTGGTCTCAGTGTTGGACGTTCATTGCCTGTCTTTATGGTCTTGTCTTATCTGTGTTGTGTGTCCTTGCTTTTACTGTTTGTGGAACTTTCATTATGGAACAGAGCACGTCAATGCCTCTGTCCCTGACCCTTGATCACTGGACCAAAGTCCGCTTAAGGGCTCAGAATCTTTCTTTTTTTAGTAAAACGCTGGACCTGGCAGAATCTCTGTGCCTCAGAATGGCCCATCTTTGGAGTCGTATGGCCCCTAGACGGATCTCTCTACTTCCCACTAATTTAAAAAGTCAGAGGTATTGTCTTTCAGCCAGCGCCACATAGCCATATATCCGGATCAACAGCCATATATCCTAACTTGGCAGGACCTCTGCAAATCTCCTCCTCCATGGGTGAAGCCTTTCCTTGCCCCTACCTCTGCTCCTACTCCTTCCCCCATGATCTCTCAAACCCTCTCAACCTCCTCCTCCTCCACCCTCTGTTCTCCCTGAGTCACAGATTTGACTCTACTGGACTCTTCTCCCCCTCCTTATCCCCTGCCCTCGTCCCCTAACACACAACACACTCTAAGTGATTCCGCTGCTGCTGACTAAGCCTCTCTACCATTGGAGGAAGCTAAGCCGGTAATAGGATCTGACAATGGACCGATGTTCATGACCCAGGTAAGTCAGGGGTTAGCCAGGAACCTGGGGATTAATTGGAAGTTAAATTGTGCTTATAGACCACAGAGTTCAAGACAAGTAGAAAGAATGAATAGAACCATTAAAGAGACCTTAATGAAATTAAGCTTAGAGACCAGCATAAGATTGGACTATGCTCCTGCCTTATGCAATGTTTCATGCAAGAAAAAATCCCTTTGTTTCTTTGAGTAACCTTACCACATGTGAAATTCTTTATGGTGGCCCTCCTCCAGTAGGGGACCTAAGCCCAACTGTAAGACCTAAAGATCCTTTCCACACCCCCTTGCTTGACAGACTTAAAGATCTTGAAAGAACTCAGTAATACCTGTGAAAACAGCTGGCCACTGCCTACCCAACTGGGAACCAGGGGATTCCACATCCATATCAAGTAAGAGATTTCATCTATGTAAGATAATATCAGGTGTCATCCCTGGTACCCCGCTGAAAAGGACCATACCAGGTGCTATTATAACACCTACAGTGGTAAACGTAAACAGAATCACTTCCTGGATCCATACCTCTCATCTCAAGCCTTCTGCCTATACAGAATCTTTCTGGAAACTGAAAAAGACTGGTAACAGTTTCAAATTGTGTATTCGCAATGTGAATAAGGTTATATACTCTCCCCTTGGCTACAAGTAGTCCTAACCCTCATCAGCCCATTAAGCAGTGATGGCTGATCACAAATCCTACTGGAAAAGAAGTATGGTCTATCTCGTATACAGCCCCCTTAGGGACCTGGTGGCCATCTCTCCACCCAGACATTTGTTAGCTGGCTATAGGTATTTCCTATTGTGATATCCCTGATGAAGAGGATCCCACTAAAATACCATTAAATCCCTTCTGTACCATAGATAATGGAAACAAACATTATGGATGTAGGGACACGCGAGCCAGATGCAGATTGGCTAGTCTAGATTACTAAGTTTGCCTGGCAGACTATCAAAGCCACAAAGAGTAATGGCTGTGTGGGGGAAAAGCCGACTTTTTCTGTATGTCATGGAAATGTGTGCATACAGGGGCTGCCTGAAGAAACCCCAATTCTTCATCAAATTCAGTACACAGCATTGGCCACATTACCAATTAGACAACCAAAAACTATGGCACCCAGATGGGTCTCTAGATCCTCAAATTTTGCGTGACCTTTTTAACTTCTGCAAGTGCTTAAAAGAGTGAAAGGAAATTCCACTATGTGGAAGCCTTTTCCCTCCCTCACTCACATCCTGAACTATGCTTCTCCAATAGATCATTATCCTCAGCCTTCTGCTCCAGACCCTCTGATGTCACTCCCATCTCAGCAACTTGATTTCTCCCCTCCAATTACTAGATCAGAAACCCGAAGCTCCACCAGTTCTCAGACCATCGGCCCCTTGCTGAGGTAGCAGGTACATAGGTACCGCTCCACCGACTCATTCCTCTCATCTCCTGTCAGTGCCCTCACCGGGTCCCACCAGGTCCTCTTACCAGCTAACCCAATGCTCAAACGAGCTGAGGAGAGCCCTGAGACCCTTATCCAAGATGTAATATAATTGGCCTTTAAAGTTGCTTTGTCATCACTGAAAACAGGTTACTAAAATTTAAAGTCCCTCACAGGATTTTGGGATCCTCACTCCCGTCTTTCACTCTGCTCTACCTGATCTACTGCTCAAGTTTGCTGCTAGGAAATTCCCAATACCCTTTCGCATTATTCTTTTATATCTCTCTTTTCCCTCATTCGCAGATCCTCGGAGGTGCTCTCAGCCCCACCTTCCCCGTCTTTCCCCCTCTGTACCAGGCCAACAGAAAAGTCTTAAATGACCTTCTTCAGAAGTCTTCACCATGGCTGAGTTTTGAACTTTCAGCAAAACAGTCCCAATAAAGACTTTAATGTAGATAAACTTTCTCTTTCGTATTGCCCTGTTCTACTTGGCCACTGGCTAAAAATCTCAGTACTTCTAAGCTAGACAACCCCTAACTAGTTTTTCACAAAATATGTGAACAAGTCCTCTGGCCTTCAGCTGGGGCTTCACAGAGATGGCTACATTTCTAAGATAAAGAAATTACCAACCGGGCTCCATGGTAACAGCTGGCAGGGGGAAAATAAGAAATGGAAGAAAAAGCTCTCCTCCTCCCAGGTGTCCTTGAAAAGTTAACTTGCCCAGAACAGAAGGAAAAACAGAAACAAATACTGCTTTTTTAAACTTCTGAAGACTGTGAACTTCTGAGCCCCATCCCTTATATGTTGGGTACAAAATTCTGAAACTACCTAAACTTGAGTTTCAGGGGATTAATTGATTACAATAGAAGCAATGCCCTCTGAATACGGTTTCAACCAAATAGGACTGTTTCCCTCTCTTGAGTGCTATCTTAGGTGCCTTGCTTTGTCAGTGCCTACAACAGCATAATTCTATATACTTAAACATTGTTTATGTTTTCATGAAATGATCAAGATATGTGATAAATTGTGTAATGGTGCAGATGTTTCCCAGAGTGCTCTATCATGACGCAGGTTCATTTGAAGATCAAATAGGGGGGGCATACAACCGGTTCCACTGGGAACATATATCCCTCACTTTAGCCATCCTATTAGGAATAGGAGTTGCTGCACGGGTGGGCAGAGGAACCAGTGGCATTGTCCATGGGACACAAAAGATGACCCAATTAGAAGCAGCAATAGAGCAAAAGTAAGATATTAGAAACCTCATTCAGGGCTTTGCATGAAACTTTAACCTCTCTCTCTGAAGTTGTTTTACAGAACAGTTGAGGGTTGGACCTCCTCTTCATTAGAGAAGGGGGCCTTTGTGCTGCATTGAGGGAAGAATGTTGTTTTAATGCTGACTATACTGGAGTCGTAATAAAATCTATGAGTAAATTTAAAAGACACCTTGAAGAGCATCAACAAGTGAGAGAGGGCCCAAAAGGGTGGCTTGAGTCTTGGTTCACACAGTCCCCCCGGTTAACTACGTTTTTATCAACCCTGGCCGGTCCAATAATAATCCTCATATTATTGCTAACTATAAAACCCTGTTTGCTCAACCGTGTAATGTCTTTTCTCCAGGCTCAAATTGGAGGAGTTAAACTTATGGTAATACCCCACTAGCAGACATTGAATGTGACACCCTCCAATGATCATTTGTATGATTAAAATTAGCCAGAAGAAGAAGTGGGGAATGAAATATTAATAAAATAGGTACTTGTCACATCTTGTTTTTCTGTATGCTTAACAGAGCACTGTTGAAATCTTGAGAAATGTTTGCAAAACTTGTTCCCAGAATGTTCTATCCCCAGCTGCCAAATTGCAGAATGTACTCCCTCTCCCAGTTGCATGCAAACCGCCCACTCGCCCTGACACATCAATACAATTCCCTCCCTTCTCTCTCCAGGGAAAGTATATAAGCTCTACTTCAGCTATTCTCAGGGCTATCTGCACTATTCAGGTGAGCTCTGAACCCCAGCATTCTGGACACCCAATAAACCCTTTGATGTTGCATGAGATAGCCTGTTGGTACTCTCCTCCTCTGAAGCTGGCACCACGTTTACTTGGATGATTGAATGTAGAAGAGAACATCCAGTCAAAAAGGGATAGTCTGTAGCTTTAGGAAGATAGTCAGTAAGTTTAGGAAGAAGGGTGAGTATAAGATTTGGAACAAAAGTTTCTTAGCAATAGGATTTCGATTAGAGAGTGAATGTAAATGTCAGCACAAGTGAAGAGTCAGTCACAATGAAGAAGTGGGGAAAATATGTAGGAAAGCATATATCAATAGAGACATTACAAAATCAGGCAGAGAATAAAGTGTGTGATAGGATTAGACATTTTGAACAGGGTTGAGTTTAAATATATAATCTTAGGAAGAAACAAATATGTAGTCACAAATAGGATTGACATTTGAGAGCATTGGGCAAATTTCAGGTGGATGAATATTTTGAGAATAATCTTGTGAATAGTTGATTATAAATCCACATACATGAACATGAATGAATTTAGGGAGTGAATATAAGACACATATATTTCATATTTTGAAAAACCTGGAGAGTGTATATATATATACATATACATAAAACACACACACAGACAAAAAAGTAGCAATATATATGTCAATCAAAATTCATTATAAAATATATACCATCCACAGATCTAAAAATATTCATTTTACTGAACATGGATTTATGTATAATGCTGTTCAACTAGCAAGCTCACCCATAGGTTGAATATTCAGTTCCAACAGGGTTTAGTAGGAGTGATCTCTTCTAACAATTTGTATCTGCCAAGTCAGCCACCTCACAAGAATGTACGTTTGGTACCAGATAGGAATCTATATGTGCATATAAGAATACAGAGAAAGGGAGACAGGAATTCACATATTTGTTAACCTTAAAAATACTAGGACAACTATTTCAACAAACAATTGACTAGATTTATAACTCCAACTCTGTATCATGCAAAAGGCAAGTCCATCTATACACCATGCCTACTCTGTACTGCTTGTATTTCTATTCTTTATGGGTTATTTTTCTCCATCATATTAGGATTAGTAGTCAGAGTCTGGTAGGGTATGTGTTAGAGTCAGGTATTCAGTATTTTGAATTGAAAATAGGACACTGAATCCAATGTGTATGCAAATATATGCTACGGAAAAATCTTCCCACTCTCCTCCAGAACAATGCCTTGACATTACCTTCGCCCCAAGTAAGACACAATTAGAGGAGAAGAGTTAGAAAATCTGTGAATACATATCTAGAATGGAAAATGCTCCAGATTTCACATCTTTGGAGGTGGTAGAGGAGTTTCCAAAAGTAAGAGACAGGGTAAACACTCCACAAACATGGAGCTCTGCTGGCCAAAAGACTTTTTGAGAATCTGCCTCTGAGGTTGGGCACTTGAAATATATGTTGTTGTCAGGAGCTTTAGCTTTATTTGTAGTGAAACCATCAAAGCTGGATCTGCATCTATGTGACCTGGAGGAAATGGTTACTTATTTTCAAATAAAAATGAGGCAGCAGTGATGAATTCTCTTTTTGTAGGTAAACTTTGGCCACTGAGGGCTAAGGGTCTTCCCGTGTGGACTGTGAAACCAATGTCATCCTCAAATTTTCGTGGTGTTTCTTGCTGCTGCACTGGGAGTTTGGTATTTGCTTCATGAAATACAACGAGTTCAAATGGGACACAGTGCTGAAGGGAGTTCTGTCAGGTGTGGTTGGCAGGGTCTCCAGGAGAATGCACCAACCAGGGTTCTATCTCAAGTAGCTTGCCCCCTTGACAATAGCAACATGATACTGAACATTGCCCTGAAACCTCTCCATATAAAAATATGCCTTTACATATATGGGTGTGATGGTTGCACCATGTCAGTCACAGCCATTTGGAAGCCAATGGAAGATCCACATGGCCCCACCACAGATGTTTTATCACACATTTGCATAACACAGCTCTAGGCCCACTACTTACCAGGCCCCAACTTACTGGCATCTCTGTTCTACAACATTTTCATGAAACCCAGTCAATCAAGGCCCTGTCTGATATACTCATGATCATCAACAGGACATCAAAGGTCCTCCAGTGCCAGCTGGTCATCGGAATTTCTAAAATTTCATGGTAATTATCTAGCATTTTTTCACAGATGCATTTGGAGGCAATGTTGGTTTCAATTCATTCAGGAACCATTAAATGGTGAGGAAGCTAATTTCAGGGAAATCTCTGGAGCACTCTCACAGGCAAGTCTACCCAAAGAGTGGCCAAAAAGTCACATGAAGCCAGGCCCATGGAGGTCTACAAAGCAAGGTCCAAGTGTGTTTTGAATCTCAATTATGCCTGCCAAGTCTTTCAGAATAAAATCATGTAATATCCTGGCTGTGATTCCCAGTGTTCTGTGGAAAGCCACTCTGGGCCTTGATCCCAGGTTCCAATGGCAACTCTCATTCATGGCCTCCTAAAATCCCAACACAATTCATGTCAATACTTCTCTGAGGTCAGTTCCAGAACTCAGTCTCTAAGGGGAATCACAGCAGAATTCAAGCCCAGGCTTACCCAGTCATCTCTTCCAACTGCCACACAAATGACCACAATTATAACCAAAACACTCCTACATGGCCCTCATCTTCTACCATAAAGATACTCATCATAACATCTGGATGGAGGTTTTCATGAGAGGCACATCCGAAGACAGTGTCCAAAATAAGCTCCCTTGCCCCTCATTTGCCGAATGTCAGGGTGGCTTGGACACCCTTCCTGTGAACCAGGAGTGATCAAATAGGCCTGCCCTTAATACTGGTTCGCTTCTCCAATTTGAGGCTCTCTGACTGTTGGGTCTAGATTCTTTTTGTGAATTGGAGTCATGAGAAAAGCCAAGCCCCTCTGCAGAGATTTGAAGAACTCATTTCACCCAAAGAATCCCTATTCTGACATGATGGATTTCAGAAACCTAACAAAGGAAGGCAATATAATTCATGCACATTGATTGAACGTTTTTCCATTTTGGTTTAGATGCACATATGGGATCTTTCTTTACTTCCATCAGGTGCTGAGAATCTAAGTCACAGCCTAAAACAGGGCAAAGGGCCTGAATCAGACACATTGTTTTCCAATGAAATTAAGCAAAGAGCCAGAGGTGATGCACATTCATTTCCATTTGAAAACTGTTTTCTTCAGGCTTAACAAAGGGGTTGCATGAGACAAAGACCTTCCTGATATTCAGGGCAACAGAACAATAGGTAAGCAAAAGGCCCAAAGCAGGGTATCTCCACTGAGACTTTCCTGGTCACACTGATATCTGAGTTTTCTGAGATGCTGGCCATTCCATTCAGGTATCCAGTACATGGCCATGTCAAAGACCTTGGATTTGGTACATATCTTGGACACATAACCATGAGCCTATTCTAGAGAGTGGCCAGAATTCAGGAAGAAATCAGGGACTTAGGAAGGTATTAGGTGTTGCCCGTGCATAAGGCAAGCCACACTCCATTCATAAATTGGGCAGGATGAATGCTGGGAAGCTTTACACTAGACATGACACATCCATTGCTGCATTCTCTTTTCTCATGTCTACTACCACAGGCACAGTGGGATACACAGACATGGAAACACTCACCTCTTCAAACGACTTACCGGAAACAGTTCACTCCAAAACAAACAAACCGCCATTCCTACCTATTTTCAGAACATGAGACAAACCACAAACCCACACGCACTCCCAAAAAGGCACCTCCTTCCCCATAGGTGTATGACTAACCAGAGTGTCCTCTGACTGGTGGCCATACTCTGTTCTTCCGAAATGGCCTGTCCTCTCTCAGATCTGTTTTCCTTGGCCAACTCTGTAAAGTTGTAAGAAAAAAGTGGAGAGCCACTACCTGCTTTCTCAGGAAAGCTCCCTATTCAGAGCTCTCCAGGCATTTGGTAATCCTCACTTCAGTAGGTACCAAGAATGACTGACTCTATCTTTGGTAAATCCAAACAAGTGAGCCCACTGGGACTGGGACTGGGACTGCCTCTGGGTGCCTGGCTCCTTGGATACAAAGTTCAGAGAGTTCCATCACCAAGGAAATGAGGTATGTCACATTCTTTGGAACTGAATGAGGTCACTGCCTTGGCAAAGGTATATCTTATGATGTGCAAAAACTGAAGAAATAATAATGTACCACTGTCGAATACAAATGAATGACAAATTACATATCATGTCCCATAGGAGTCTACTTGCATTGATGTTAGACTGGGTCAGTTACTGTAGAATAATTAGGATTTGTATGCACCATTCACTGAAGTTAGTTTTCAGTACTAGGAAACAAATATGTATTTCAGGTGGATGAATATTTCTGATTATAATCTTGTGAAAAGTTGATTATAAATCCACATACATGAACATGAATGAATTTAGAGAGTGTATATTAGACACATATATTTCATATTTTGAAAAATTTGGAGAGTATATCTATATCTATATCTATATCTATATCTATATCTATATCTATATATACACACACACACACACAAACACACACACACAACACTCACAGACATTAAAAAGTACCAATATAAATGCCAATCGAATTCATCAGTAAATATATATCATCCACAAATGCAAAAATATTTATTTTACTGAACATGAGTTAATGTATAATGTTGTTTTACTAGGACGCTCTCCTATAGGTTGAATTTTCATTTCCAACAGCATTTAGGAAGAGTGAACTCTTCTTACAATTTGTATCTGCCAAGACAGCCACCTCACAAAAATGTACGTGTGATACCTGGTAGGATTCTATATATGCATATAAATATACATGTGTGAATAGGCTACAGAAAAGGGAAACAAGAATTCACATATTTGTTAAGTTTAAAAACACATGGAGAATATTTCAATTAAAATTTGACTAGATTTATAACTCCTCCCTTATATAATGCAAATGTCAAGTCCAACAATACAACATGTCTCCTCTGAAGTGCTTGTATTTCTATTGTGTTGGGTTAATTTTCTCCATTATATTAGGATGAATAGTCTGAGTCTACTAGGTATGGGTTAGTGTCAGGGATTCAGTATTTCGAATGGAAAATTGGAAAATGAATCCAATGTGTATGTAAATATATGCTGCACAAATATCCTCCTGCTCTCATCCAGAACAATGCCTTGTCATTACCTTCACCCCAAGTAAGACACAATTAGAGGAGAAGAGTTACAAAATCAATGAATACATATCTGGAATGGAAAATGCTCAGGAGTTCACAACCTTGGAGGTGGTAGAGCAGTTTCCAAAACTAAGGGACAGGGTAAACACTCCACAAACATGGAGCTCTGCTGGCCTAAAAATTTTTTGAGATACTGCCACTGAGTTTTGCACTTGAAATATATGTTGTTTTCAGGAGATTTGGCTTCCTTTGTAGTGAGACCATCAAAGCAGGGTCTGAATCTATGTGACCTGGAGGACATGGTTTCTTATTTCCAATGAACTAGATGAAGCAGTGCTGAATCCTCTCTTTGTAGTTAAACTGAGGCCACTGGGGACTAAGTGTCTCCCCGTGTGGACTGTGAAGCCATTTGGTCCTCTTCCACTTTTTGTGGTGTTTTGGCTGCTGCACTGTGAGTTTGGTATTTGTTTCACGAAATACTAGGAGCTAAACTGGGACACAGTGCTGGAGGGAGTTCTGTCACGTGTGGTGGGTCAGGGTCTGCAAGAGAATGCACCAACTAGGCTCCTATCTCTCACAGCTTGCCCCATTGCCCCCTTGTCCATATCAACCTGATTCTTAATTTTCCTCTGAAAACTCTCCATGTAACAAGATGCCTTTACATACAAGGGTCTGCTGGCTGCACCATGTCAGTTACAAGCCATTTGGAATCCAATGGTAGATCCACATGGCCCTACCACGGATGTTTTATCAAACACCTCCCCACCACTGCTCTAGACCCACTACTCAGCAGCCTCCAAATTTCTGGCATCTCTGTTCGACACCATTTTCATGAAACTCAGTAAATCAAGGCACTGTCTGGTATACTCATGATCAGCAACAGGACATCCAATGTTTCTCCAGTGCCACCTGGTCATAGGAATTTCAAAAATTTCATGGTATTTATCTAGCCATTTTTCAAGCATGAAGTTGGAGGCACTGTGGGTTTCAGTTCATTCAGCAAACTTTAAATGGTGAGGAAGCTCATTTCAATGAAATCTCTGGAGAACTCTCACAGGCACGGCTTCCCAAAGAGTGGACAAAAGGTCACATTAGGCCAGGCCCATTGAGGTCTACAATGTGAGGTCCATGTGTGTTTTGACTCTCAACTATGGCTGCCATTTCTTTAAGAATAAAATCATGTGATATCCTTGCTGAGATTCCCAGGCCTCTGTGGAAATCCACCCGGGGCCTAGGTCTCAGGTTCCAAGAGCGACTTTCATGCGTGGCCTCTTAAAATCCCAACAAAATTCATGGCAATGCTTCTCTGAGTTCAC
The DNA here is from genome assembly GCF_048772815.1 of Callospermophilus lateralis. Classification (NCBI taxonomy): domain Eukaryota; kingdom Metazoa; phylum Chordata; class Mammalia; order Rodentia; family Sciuridae; genus Callospermophilus; species Callospermophilus lateralis. The sequence continues at coordinate 425,667 of NW_027514563.1, read as the reverse complement.
TTCCAAAATCCAGTCTCTAAGGGGAATCACACCAGAGTTCACCCCACGTGTACCCAGTCATTTTTTCCAATGCCACACAAATGACCAAAATCAAAACCAAAACACTCCCACATGGCCCTCATCTTATTCCATATAGTCAATCATCTTAACCTCTGGCTGGAGGTTTCCATGAGGGGCGCAGCCAAGACAGTGTCCAAAATCAGCTCCTTTGCCCCTCATTTGCCTAAAGTCAGGGTAGCCTGGACACCGTTTCTGTGAACCAGGAGTGAACAAATAAGCCTGCCTTTAATACTTCTTTGTTTCTCCAATTTCAGGCCTACTGATTTTAGGTATCAATTCTTTAGGTGATTTAGAGTCATGCGAAAACACAAGCACCTCTGCAGGGCTTTGAAGAACTCATTTGACCCAAAGAATCCCTATTCTCATTTGATGGAGTGCAGGAACCTAACAGAGGAAGGCAAGAGACTTCATCCACAATGAATGATAATTTTTGCCATTTTGGTTTTGGAAGCTCACATGGGATCATTCTTAAGATCTATCAGGTGCTGAGAATCTAAGTCACAGCCACACACAGGTCCAAAGGCTGATAAAGACACATCTCTTTCCAAAGCAATTAAGCAAAGAGCCACAGGTGAGGCCCATTCATTTCCATTTGAAAACTGTTTTCTTCAGGCTTCACAAAGGGGTGGCATGAGGCAAAGACCTTCCTGACATTCAGTGCAACACAACAATAAGTAAGCAAAAGGCCCAAAGCAGGGTTTCTGCACTGAGATTTTTCTGGTCACACTGATATCTGAGTTTTCTGAGATGCTCGCCATTCTCTTCAGCTATCCAGTACATGGCCATGTCACAGAGCTTGGCAGTGGTACATATTTTGGACACAAATCCATGAGCCTATTCTGGAGAGTGGCCAGAATTCAGGAAGAAAACAACAACTTAGAAAGATAGCAGGTGTTGCACATCGATAAGACAAGCTGCAGTCCATTCATATATTGGGCAGGATGAATTATGGGAAGATTTATACTAGACAGGACACATCCATTAATGCATTCTCTTTTGTAATGTCTACAACAACAGACACAGTGGGATACACAGAAACAGAAACACTCGCCGTGTCAAATGACTTACTAGAAACTGTCCACTCCAAACCAAACAAACCGCCTATCCTATCTATTCTCAGAACATGAGACAAAACAACAAACCCACACCCACTCCCACAAAGGCACTTCCTTGCCCCAAGTAGGTCTGTGACTATCCGGAGTGTCCTCTGACTGGTGGGCCATACTATGTTCCCCCGAAATGGCCTGTCTTCTCTCAGACATTCTTTCCTTGACCAACTCTGTGAAGATGTCAGGAAAAAGTGGTTAGCCACTACCTGTTTTCTCAGGAAAGGTCCATCTTCAGAGCTCTCCTGGCATTTGGCCATCCTCACATCATTAGGTACCATGAAAACTGACTCTGTCCTTGGTAAATCCAAACAAGTGAGCCCACTGGGACTGGGACTGGGACTGCCTCTGTGTGCCTGGCTTCTTGGATACCAAGTTCAGAGAGTTCCATCACCAAGGAAATGAGGTATGTCACATTCTTTGGAACTGAATGAGGTCACTGCCTTGGCAACCACTTTGTCCTAACAGTTGCTTCCAAGGGTAACATAAGATGGAGGTTGCCCCTACTTCCTGTGACACTTTCATAAGGTAGAATGTATATCACCATTGGCATCCGGGAACAGCTCTCCACTCAGGCCTGGTTAGGTCCATCTTCTCTACGATAAGAACAGAGAGATTCAGATTCAGACACATCCCTTCATCCTGACCAGGTTGTTTGCCATGGAAGATGACTTTTGCTCTCTCAGGTGCTTCATACCTGCCTACAACTTCTCCAGGTATCATTTGTGCATGGACATTTGAGGTTCTCATCAGGTGGAAGGTTCCCAACTTTCCTGTATTGTAAGAACCACTCTGACAGCTCTTTTGCCCATTTTGGTTTGGGATGCACACATGGGATTTTTCTTTAGACCCATCATGTGCTGTGAATCTAAGCCACAGCCTCACATAGGGCTGAGAGGCTGATTCAGAAACATCCATTTCCAAAGCAATTAAGCAAAGAGGCACAGGTAATGACCATTCTTTTCCATTTGAAAACTATTTTCTGCAGGCTTCACAAATTGTGGCCTGAGGCAAAGACCTTCCTGACATTCAGGGCAACAGAATAGGTAAGCAAAAGGCCCAAAGCAGGGTTTCTCCACTGAGACTTTCTTGGGCATACTGATATCTGAGTTTTCTGAGATACTCGCCATTCCCTTCAGCTATCCAGTACATGGCCATGTCACAGAGATGGAGGTGGTACATATCTTGGACACAAAATCATGAGCGTATTCTGGAGAGTGTCCAGAATTCAGGAAGAAAACAGGAATTTAGAAAGATGGCAGGAGTTGCCCATCCATACGGCAACCTGCAGTCCATTCATTAATTGCACAGGATGAATGCTTTGAAGCTTTCTTGTAGACAGGACACATCCATTGATGCATTCTCTTTTCTAATGTCTACAATCACGGACACAGTATGATATATAGACACAGAAACACTCACCTTGTCAAAGGACTTACTAGACACAGTCCACTCCAAAACAAACAAACCAGCTTTCCTAACTATTCTCAGAACATGAGACAAAACCACAAACTCACACTCACACCCAAAAAGTCACCTCCTTTCCCCAAGTAGGTCTGTGACTATCCGGAGTGTCCTCTGACTTGTGGGCCATACTATGTTCCCCCAAAATGGCGTGTCCTGTCTCCAATCTGTTCTCTTTGGCCAACTCTGTGAAGTTGTCAGGAGCCCATGGTGAGAAACTACCTGCTTTCTCTGGAAAGGCCAGTCTTCATAGTTTCCAGGCATTTGGCTGTCCTCACATCAGTAGGTACAAAGAAAGAGTAACTCTGTCTTGTTAAATCCAAACAAGTTAGCCCACTGGGACATGGAGTGGGTTTGACTCTGTGTGCCTGGTTTCCTGGATCCCAAGATCACAGACTTTCATTACCAAAACTGTAAGGTGATGTCACTTTCTTCAAGATCTGAATGAAGTCACTGCCTTGGAAACCACTTTGTTTTAACAGTTGCTTACATGGTTCCCAAAAGATGGAGGCTGCCTCTACTTGCTGTGACTCATTCATATGTTAGAATGGTATATCAACCATAGGCACCGGGGAACAGCTCTCCACACAGGCATGGTTTGGTCCATCTTCTCTACATTAGGAAGAGAGAGGCTAATTCAGACACATCCCATCAACCTGACCAGGTTGTTTGCCATGGAAGATGACTTTTGCTCTCTCATGTCCTTCATAGATGCCTACATCTTCTCCAAGGATCATTTCAGCATGGACCTTTTAGGTTTTCAGCAGCTGGAAGATCGCCTATATTCCTGTATTGTAAGACCAACTCTGTCCCTGCTCTTCTGTAAAATTAGATTGAGGGAAAAGTGTATGGTTAGGGTTAATAACATGTTCAATTTGGGTTAGGAATCATTCTCTGGAATGAATATTTGTATTAGGAACCTGCGATATTTATAAGAATATATAGGTGAAATAAAAGTATGAAAACAGAAATCTAGGTAAGTTTTGAAGCCCAGAAGGGCATTGGGCCCTTGATTGGGATACTTAGCATTGATTTATGTCCTGCACAGTTGTCTCAGTTAAATCAATATACTATGGCATAGGACCTTCTAATTTGGATGATTGAATGTGGAAGAGAACATCCAGTCAAAAAGGGATATTCGGTAGGATTAGGAAAATAGTCGGTGGGTTTAGATAAAAGAGTGAGTATAGGATTTGGACCAAAAGTTCTTTAGCAATAGGGTTTCAGGTAGAGAGTGAATGTAAATGTCAGCACATGTGAAGAGTCAGTCACAATGATGAACTGGGTAAAATATGTAGGAAAGCAATATTTTGAAGACGTATAAATTAATTGGGGGTACAAATAGGTGTACCTTGTGCCTATGAATATAGAGATAATGCATGAATAGACCATACTGTGAATAAATAATATAACTGGTTCGAACTTTAAATAATGGATTGAATTGATTTCTGAAAATATAGAGGAAACCTAATATTGATATACAATCATCCATTCCAAACAGTTATGCATCTAATGGTGATATTAGATTTATGGTTTATCATGAAAAGTGTGTGAGTTTTGCTTCAAAACTGATTATGAAATTAAAAAAAAAATGTGTTTGCAGAGAAGTCTCATGAAAAGACCAGTCAAGAAACCGGGAGGAATACATGTGTTCTGAAGCAGGAAATGATTAAAAGTGAAAAAATACCTATAAAGTTGTGAACTTGTGGATGAAATATATATCCTATGATGTGCAAAAACTGCAGAAATATTAATGTAGCAGTGTGGAATATAAATGAACGTCAAAATACACATCATGTCCCATAGGAATCTACTTGCATTGATGTTAAACTGGGTCAGATACTGTAGAATTATTAGGATTTGTATGCACCATTCACAGAAGTGAGTTGTCAGTACAAGGAAACAAATATGTATTTCAGGTGGATGAATATTTCAAATAATAATCTTGAGAAAAGTTGATTATATTTCCTCATGCATGAACATGAATGAATGTATGAATGTAGAGAGTGTATATAAGACACATATATTTCATGTTTTGATAAATCAGGAGAGTATATATATATATATATATATATATATATATATATATATACCAAAAAAACACACAGAGAAACATAAAAAAGTAGCAATATATGCCAAATGAAATTTATAATGAAATATATAACATCTACTGATGCAAAAATATATACTTTACTGAACATGAAATTATGTATAATGTTGTTGTACTAGGAAGCTCACCCATAGGTTGAATTTTTAGTTCCAACAGCGTTTAAGAGGGGTAGTCTCTTCACACAATTTATATCTGCCGAGTCAGCAACCTCACAAAAATGTACGTGTGATACCAGGTAGGATTCTATATGTACATATAAAAATAAATGTGCTGTATAGGCTAGAGAGAAAGGGAGGCAGGGATTCACATATTTGTTAATTTTAAAAACACATGAAAAACTATTCCAAATAAAAATTCACTAGATTTATAACACCTAACATTTATTATGCAAAAGAAAATTTCAAAAATACACCATGCCTCCTCTGACCTGCTTGTATTTCTGTTCTATTTGGGTTATTTTTCTCCATCATATTAGGATTAGTAGTCAGAGTCTAGTAGGGTATGTGTTAGTGTCAGGGATTCAGTATTTTGAATGGAAAATAGGAAAAAGAATCCAATGTCTATCAAATATGTGCTACACAAAATATTTTCCCTCTCTCATCCAGAACAATGCCTTGACATTACCTTCGCCCCAAGTAAGACACAATTAGTGGAGAAGAGTTATAAAATCTGTGAATATATAACTGGAATGGAAAATGCTCATGAGTTCACAACCTTGGATGTGGTAGAGAAGTTTCCATAAGTAAGGGACAGGTTAAAAACTCCACAAACATGGAGCTCTGCTGGCCTAAAGGACTTCTTGATAAACTGCCTCTGAGGTTGGGCACTTGAAATATATGTTGTTTTCAGGAGCTTTAGCTTCCTTTGTCGTGAGACCATCCAAGCTGGGTCTGATTCTATGTGACCTGGAGGACATGGTTTCTTATTTTCTAATGAACATGAGGCAGCAGTGGTGAATTCTCTCTTTTAAGTAAAATGTGACCAGTGCGTGCTAAGTCTCTCCCCATCTGGGCTGTGAAGCCATTTGGTCATCCTCCACTTTTTCATGGTTTTTCTTTCTCCTGCATTGGGAGTTTGGTATTTGCTTCACGAAATACAAGGAGTTCAAAAGGGACACAGTGCTGGATGGAGTTCTGCCACATGTGGTGGGTCAGGGTCTGCAGGAGAATGCACCAACCAGGCTTCTATCCCACATATCCTTTTCCCTTGTCTATTGCAACCTGATTCTTAACATTGAGATGAAACCTCTCCATATAACAAGACGCCCTTACATATTAGTGTCTGCTGACCTCACCATGTCTGTCACAAGCCATTTGGAAGCCAATGGCAAATCCATATGGCCACATCAGAGATGTATTATGACACACATACACACCACTGCTCTAGGCACACTACTCAGCAGGCACCAACTTACTGGCATGTCTGTTCTAGATCATTTTCATGAAACACAGTCAATCAAGGCACTGTCTAGTATACTCATGATAAACAACAGGACATCCAAAGGTTCTCCAGAGACATGTTGTATAGTTGGACTTGACATTTGCATTATATAAGGTAGGAGTTATAAATCTAGTCAAATTTTAATTGAAATATTCTCCATGTGTTTTTAAACTTAACAAATATGTGAATTCTTGTTTCCCTTTTCTGTAGCCTATTCACACATGTATATTTATATGCATATATAGAATCCTACCAGGTATCACACGTACATTTTTGTGAGGTGGCTGTCTTGGCAGATACAAATTGTGAGAAGAGTTCACTCCTCCTAAATGCTGTTGGAAATGAAAATTCAACCTATAGGAGAGCGTCCTAGTAGAACAACATTATATATTAACTCATGTTCAGTAAAATAAATATTTTTGCATTTGTGGATGATACATATTTACTGATGAATTTCGATTGGCATTTATATTGGTATTTTTAATGTCTGTGAGTTGTGTGTGTGTGTGTGTGTGTGTGTGTGTGTATAGATATAGATATAGATATAGATATACTCTCCAAATTTTTCAAAATATGAAATATATGCGTCTAATATACACTCTCTAAATTCATTCATGTTCATGTATGTGGATTTATAATCCACTTTTCACAAGATTATAATCAGAAATATTCATCCACCTGAAATACATATTTGTTTCCTGAAAACTAACTTCAGTGAATGGTGCATACAAATCCTAATTATTCTACACTAACTGACCCAGTCTTACATCAATGCAAGTAGACTCCTATGGGACATGATATGTAATTTGTCATTCATTTTTATTCGACAATGGTACATTATTGTTTCTTCAGTTTTTGCACATCACAGGATATACATTTCATCCACAAGTTCACAAATTAATAAGCATTTGTTTCAACTTTCACCACTTCTTGCTTCAGAACACATGTATTGTCAGGGTTTCTTGACTGGTCTTTTCATGAGAGACTTCTTTCCAAACACATTATTTTGAATTTCCATAATCATTTTGAAGCAAAACTCACACATTCTTCATGATAAACCAAAACACAAATATTTCCATTACATATATACCTGGTTGGAATGAATGATTGTATATCAATATACGATTTCCTTTAATTTTTCAGATATCAGTTCAATTCATTATTTAAAGTTCAAAAAAGTTATATTATTTATTCACAGTATGGTCTATTCATGCTTTTTCTCTATGTTCCTAGAAACAGGGTACACCTCTTTGTACCCCTGATTCTCATTTTACATCTTCAATATATTGCTCCCAGAAATGGTGAAAGAAATACTCATGTCATCTCATTATCAGAGTAATATTCTGGACAAAAAAATGGAAAGGTCACACTTATGATTGTACCAAAGCCTAAATGGAAAGTGAACATGGATTTCTAAAAACATCCATGTCCAGGTTGCCTAATGCTGTCAATTGTCAATCCTATTGGTGACTACATATTTGTTTTTTTCCTAATTTATATATTCAAACTCAACCCTGTTGAAAATGTCTAATTCTATCACTCACTTTATACTTTGCCTGATTTCGTAATGTTTCTATTGATATCTGCTTTTCTACATATTTTCCCCAGTTCAACATAGTGACTGACTCTTCATATGTGCTGACATTTACATTCACTCAACAACCGAAAGTCTATTGCTAAAGAACTTTTGGTCCAAATCCTATACTCACTCGTCTTCCTAAACCTACCGACTATCTTCCTAATCCTACTGAATATCCCTTTTTGACTGGATGTTCTCTTCTAAATTCAATCATCCAATGTACAAGGTCCTATGCCATTGTATATCGAATTATCTGAGGCATCTTTGCAGAACATCATTCAAAGCTAAGTATCCCAATCCAGGGCAAAACCCTTCTGGGCTTCAAATCATACCTAGATTTCTGTTTTCCTACTTATATTTCACCTCTATATTCTTGTAAATATTGCAGGTTCCCAATACCATTATTCATCACACAGAATCATTCGTAACCCAAATCAAACCTGTTTTTAACCAGAAGTATACACTGTTCCCTCAATCATTTTACAGAAGAGCAGGGACAGAGTGGTTCTTACAATACAGGAAAGTTGGGGACCTTCCACCTGATGAGAACCTCAAATTTCCATGCACAAATGATCCCTGAAGTTGAAGGCAGGTATGAAGCACCTGAGAGAGCAAAAGTCATCTTCCATGGCAAACAACCTGGTCAGGATGAAGGGATGTGTCTGAATCTGAATCTCTTTCTTCTTTTTGTAGAGAAGATGGACCAAACCAGGCCTGAGTGGAGAGTTGTTTTGCGGGTGCCAATGGTGATATACATTCTACCTTATGAAAGTGTCACAGGAAGCGTGGGCAACCTCCATTTTATGTTACCCTTTGAAGCAACTGTTAGGACAAAGTGGTTGCCAAGGCAGTGACCTCATTCAGTTCCAAAGAATGTGACATACCTCATTTCCTTGGTGATGGAACTCTCTGAACTTGGTATCAAAGAAGCCAGGCACCCAGAGGCAGTCCCAGTCCCAGTCCCAGTGGGCTCACTTGTTTGGATTTACCAAGGACAGAGTCAGTTTTCTTGGTACCTAATGATGTGAGGATGGCCAAATGCCAGGAGAGCTCTGAAGATGGACCTTTCCTGAGAAAACAGGTAGTGGCTAACCACTTTTTCCTGACATCTTCACAGAGTTGGTCAAGGAAACAAGATCTGAGAGAAGACAGGCCATTTCGGGCGAACATAGTATGGCCCACCAGTCAGAGGACACTCCGGATAGTCACAGACCTACTTGGGGGAAGGAGGTGCCTTTGTGGGAGTGGGATTGGGTTTGTTGTTTTGTCTCATGTTCTGAGAATAGACAGGAAAGGCGGTTTGTTTGGTTTGGAGTGGACAGTTTCTAGTAAGTCATTTGACATGGCGAGTGTTTCTGTTTCTGTGTATCCCACTGTGTCCGTTGTTGTAGACATTAGAAAAGAGAATGCATTAATGGATGTGTCCTGTCTAGTATAAATCATCCCATAATTCATCCTGCCCAATATATGAATGGACTGCAGCTTGTCTTATTGATGTGCAACACCTGCTATCTTTCTAAGTTGTTGTTTTCTTCCTGAATTCTCTCCACTCTCCGAAATAGGCTCATGGATTTGTGTCCAAAATATGTACCACCTCCAAGCTCTGTGACATGGCCATGTCCTGGATAGCTGAAGAGAATGGCGAGCATCTCAGAAAACCCAGATATCAGTGTGACTAGGAAAGTCTCAGTGCAGAAACCCTGCTTTGGGCCTTTGCTTACTTATTGTTGTGTTGCACTGAATGTCAGGAAGGTCTTTGCCTCAGGCCACCCCTTTGTGAAGCCTGAAGAAAACAGTTTTCAAATGGAAATGAATGGGCCTCACCTGTGGCTCTTTGCTTAATTGCTTTGGAAAGGGATGTGTCTTTATCAGCCTCTTGGGCCTGTGTGTGGCTGTGACTTAGATTCTCAGCACCTGATGGATCTTAAGAATGATCCCATGTGAGCTTCCAAAACCAAAATGGCAAAAAATTTCATTCATTGTGGATGAAGTCTCTTCCCTTCCTCTGTTAGGTTCCTGCACTCCATCAAATGACAATAGGGATTCTTTGGGTCAAATGAGTTCTTCAAAGCCCTACAGAGGTGCTTGTGTTTTCGCCTGACTCTAAATCACCTAAAGAATCGATACCTAAAATCAGTAGGCCTCAAATTGGAGAAACAAAGAAGTATTAATGGCAGGATTATTTGTTCACTCCTGGTTCACAGAAACGGTGTCCAGGCTACCCTGACTTTAGGCAAATGAGGGGCAAACGAGCTGATTTTGGACACTGTCTTGGGCTGTGCCCCTCTTGGAAACCTCCAGCCAGAGGTTAAGATGATTGACTATATGGAATAAGATGAAGGCCATGTGGGAGTGTTTTGGTTTTAATTTTGGTCATTTGTGTTGCATTGGAAAAAATAACTGGGTCCACGTGGGCTTGAACTCTGGTGTGATTCCCCTTAGAGACTGGGTTTTGGAACTGAACTCAGAGAAGCATTGCCATGAATTTTGTTAGGAATTTAAGAGGCCACGCATGAAAGTCCCTCTTGGAAACTGAGACCTAGGCCCCGGGTGGATTTCCACAGAGGCCTGGGAATCTCAGCAAGGATATCACATGATTTTATTCTTAAAGAAATGGCAGCCATAGTTGAGAGTCAAAACACACATGGACCTCACATTGTAGACCTCAATGGGCCTGGCCTAATGTGACCTTTTGTCCACTCTTTGGGAAGCCGTGCCTGTGAGAGTTCTCCAGAGATTTCATTGAAATGAGCTTCCTCACCATTTAATGTTTGCTGAATGAACTGAAACCCACAGTGCCTCCAACTTCATGCTTGAAAAATGGCTAGATAAATACCATGAAATTTTTGAAATTCCTATGACCAGGTGGCACTGGAGAAACATTGGATGTCCTGTTGCTCATTATGAGTATACCAGACAGTGCCTTGATTTACTGAGTTTCATGAAAATGGTGTAGAACATATTTGTGTATGCAAATATGTGCTACACAAAATCTTCCTACTCTCATTCACAACAATACCTTGACACTATCTTTGCCCCAAGTAAGACAAAATAAAAGAAGAAGAGTTAGAAAATCTGTGAATACATATCAGGAATGGAACATGATTGCGAGTTCACAATCTTGGAGGTGGTAGAGGAGTTTCCAAAAGTAAGGGACAGGGTAAATATTGCACAAATATGGAGATGTGCCAGCCTAAAGACTTCTGGAGAACCTGCCTCTGAGGTTGGCCACTTGAAGTATATGTTGTTGTCAGGACCTATGGCTTCCTTTCTAGTGAGTCCACCAAAGCTGGGTCTCCATCTATGTGACCTGCAGAACATGGTTTCTTATTTTCCAAAGAAAGTGAGGCAGCAAGGCTGAATTCTCTCTTTGTAAGTAAACTCTTGCCACTGAAGGCTAAGTGTGGCCCCGTGTGGACTGTGAAGCCATTTGGTAATCCTCCACTTTTCATGGTGTTCTTGCTGCTGCACTGGGAGTTTGGTATTGGCTTCAGGAAATACAAGAAATTCAACTGGGTCACAGTGCTGGAGGGAGATCTGTCACGTGTTGTGCGTCAGGGTCTGCAGGAGAATGCACCAACCAGGCTTCTATCCCACATAGCTTGCCCCCTTGACCATAGCAACCTGATTCTGAACATTGACCTGAAACCTCTCCATTCAACAAGATGCCTTTACATACAAGGGTCTGCTGGCTGCACCATGTCAGTTACAAGTCTTTTGGCAGATCCACATAATCCCAACACAGAAGTTTTATCACAGATCTGCAAAACACTCCTCTAGGCCCACTACGCAACAGACTTTAACTTATTTGCATCACTGTTCTACACCATTTTCATGAAACCCAGTCAATCAAGGCACTGTCTGGTACACTCATGATCAGCAACAGGAAATCCAAAGTGTATCCAGTGACACCTGGTGATGGGAATTTCAAATTTTTATGATGTTTATCTAGCCATTTTTCAAGGATGAGGTTGGAGGCACTGTGGGATTTAATTCATTCTGGAAACATCAAATGGTGAGAAAGCCCATTTCAATGAAACATCTGGAGAACTCTCACAGGCAAGACTTCCCAAAGAGTGGCCAAATGATCAAATGAAGCCAGGCCCATTGAGGTCTACAATGTGAGGTCCATGTGTGTTTTTACTCTCAACTATGGCTGTCAAGTCTTAAAGAATAAAATCATGTGATATTCTGGCTCAGATTCCCAGTGCTCTGTGGGAAGCCCCCTGGACCTAGATCTCAGTTTCCAAAGGCCACTACCATGTGTGGCCTCCAAAAATCCCAACACAATTCATGGCAATACATCTCTGCAGTAATTTCCAAACTCAGTCTCTAAGAAGACTCACACCAGAGTTCAAGCCAAGGTGGACCCAGTCATCTCTTCCATCAGCCAAACAAATGACCACAATTAAAACCAAAATACTCCCACATGGCTCTCAAATACTTCCACATAGACACTCATCATTACCTCTGGCTGGAAGTTTCCATGAGGGGCGCAGCTGAAGACAGTATCCAAAATATGCTCCCTACCCTCATTTGTCTAAAGTCAGGGTGGCTTGACAACCTATCTGTGAACAAGGAGTGATCAAATAGGCCTGCCATTAATACTGCTCTGCTTCTCCAATTTGAGCCTAATGTCTGTGGGGTTTAGATTCTTTATGTGAATTGGAGTCATGAGAAAATCCAAGCACCTATGGGCTTGCCTCTGCAGGGCTTTGAAAAACTTTTTGAACCAATAGGATACCTATTCTCACTTGATGGAAATCAGGAACCTTACAGAGGAAGGCGAGAGACTTCATCCACAAGACTGCTCTTTTTCCATTTTGGTTTTGGATGCACACATGAGATCTTTCCTTAGATTCATCAGGTGGTGAGAATCTAAGTCACAGCCTCACACAGGGCCAAGAGGCTGATTCAGACACATCCCTTTCCATGGCAATTAAGCAAAGAGCCACAGGTGATGCTCATTATTTTCCATTAGAAAACTGTTTTCTTCAGGCTTCACAAAGGGGTGGACTGAGGCAAAGACCTTCCAGACATTCAGGGCAACGGAACAATAGGTAAACAAAAGGCCCAAATCAGTGTTTCTCCACTGACACTTTACTGGTCACACTGATATCTGAGTTTTCTGAGTTCCTCTCCATTCCCTTCATCTATCCAGTACAAGGCCATGTTACAGAGTTTGGAGGTGGTACATATCTTTTACACAAAACCATGAGCCTATTCTTGAGAGTGGCCAGAATTCAGGAAGAAAACAGGAACTTAGGAAGATAGCAGGTATTGCCCATTCATAAGGAAAGTCGTAGTCCATTCATAAATTTGGCAGGATGAATGCTGAGAAACTTTCTACTAGACAGAACACATCCATTGATGCATTCTCTTTTCTAATGTCTATAACCACAGACACAGTGGGATACACAAACCCACAACCACACCCACAAAGGCAACACTTTCCTCAAAGTTGGTCTGTGACTATCCAGAGTGTCCTCTGACTGGTGGGCCATACTATGTTCCCCAAAATTGCTTGTTCTGTCTCAAATCTGCTTTCCTTTGCCAACTCTTGAAGTAGTCAGGAGTCAGCGGTGAGCCAATACCTGCTTTATGAGGAAAGAACCATCTTCAGAGCTTCCCTGGCATTTGGCCATCCTCACATCAGTAGGTAAGTGCCGTAGCCCGGCTGGCTGGGCAAAATAACCGGGGGGGTGAAGAACAACTTGTGTAGACTGATGCAGCAGGCCTGGAAGCCGTTTATTGTTGAATAAGAGCGGTATTTATACATTTTACACAGCCTATCTAATTAGCATGAAATAGATACAGCAGTCAAACAATAAGGAATCTCCACACTTAATGGCTCGCTTTTGTTACTTCACAAACCACTCCCTCTGGCATTTTGCCAGGCGCCATCCAGACTTCTTTACAGGCTCTAACATTTCTCTGGCAAAATAACAGGTGCCAATCTGACTTGTTTACAGACGTTAACATTTCCCCCTTTTGTTTAATTTAAATAAGGACCATAGTGTTTTTTACAGAAACACCATAAATAACCTGCTAGAAACAGAAAGGGAGGATACAAAATGTTACAATACCAATCCAATTGATGGCTCCATGCAAGAAGCCCTTGGAAAACTTATACCAGCAATGACACCGTTAGCAAAGATACCGAGTTACAAGTTGTTGTAGATTACAGTCTGTTGTCTCAGTCCAGATAAAGCAGTGTCTCAATAGATTAACTCAGAGTTCAGGTAAATCACAGTCCAGGTAAGTTCTCCAGGCAGCTAGCTTAAGTTGTAGTAGCAGAAACAGCGATAGCTCCGAAGTCTCCTCGGGTTCTCAGCCGAAGTTTCCTCCAGTTCTCAGCAACATTGTAAATTCTTCCACCTTTGTTTTCACCGGCACTTGGACGAAGGCAGGAACTCCGGATGGCTAAAGAAAATCCTGTAGCATTTCACTAAGAAAACAACCTTCTGAACAATTTTAGTACATTATCTCAAGGTTTTTTACATTTGAAATAAGCCTTAATAGTACTCATTACTCATCAGCCTGCAGGTGTGGGAGACCCATTGTAGTTACTGGCCTTGGAAATGATCAAACTTCAGGGATGCCAGTGGCATCTTCTGCCAGCTGTAGCATCCTGGGCAGCCCCAGATGGCCCCAGGGAGAGTCCTGGGCTCAAACTTCTTCCGGACACAGGGAGCAAAAGCCTGCGAGACTGTGCCTCCAGGTCAGGTCTAGATTTGGGCTCACAGTGGTGATCCGCTCCCCCGGGCAGGGGGGCGGGGAAGAGCCCTCAACTGCCTCTTGGAAAATTCTTACTGCGCCATGATCGGCTTGGGCAGGTGGCAGCCGCCTTGTCATTTCACGCACCCTCCAGTATCGAAAAGTATTCAGTAATAGCCTTTTGCTGCAACTTTTTTCCTGATAATCCTTCTTCTTCTGAACTTTCTTTTTCTTTCTGACTAGAGTTTCTGGGCTTTTATCAACACATGCCCTAACTATTCTTGGTTCCACTGGGGTGCCTTTTTCTCTTATCAATTTACTTCTCACCCCTTCCATATTTTCATCACAAAGACAATACAACATTTCAAGACAAAACAAGACACAAACATACTGCATCAATCTTCTCCATTTTCTCGAAATGGTCATTTTTCCTATCGCCCTATCTGCCTAGGGACGAGCAGATTGCTCCCGTCCTATCTATGGACAGAAAGCTTTTTTCGACCCTTACCCGTGAGTGTCCCAGGGCTCCCCGTAACGGGCCACCATCTGCCGCAGTCCCGCTGCAGCAGAATAACCTGGGGGGTGACGAATAACTTGTGAATGTTGATGCAGCAGGAATGAGAGCCGTTTATTGTAAGATCTGAGCGATATTTATACATTTTACACAGCCTATCTCATTAGCATAAAATAGATACAGCAGTCAACCAATAAGGAATCTTCACACTTAATGGCTCGCTTTTGTTACTTCACAAACCACTCCCTCTGGCATTTTGCCAGGCACCATCCAGACTTGTTTACAGACTCTAACATTTCTCCAGCAAAATAACAGGTGCCAATCTGACTTGTTTACAGACCTTAACAGGTAAGAAGAAAGACTGACTCTGTCTTTGGTAAATTCAAACAAGTGAGACCACTGGGACTGGGATTGGTAATGGCTCTGGGTGCCTGGCTTCCTGGATCCCAAGTTCAGAGACTTTCATCACCAAGGAAGTGAGGTGTGGTCACTTCTTTCAGGAACTGAATGAGGTCACTGCCTTGGCTACCACTTTGTCCTAACAGTTGCTTCCAAGGGTTCCATGAGATGGAGGCTGCCCCTACTTCCTGAGACAATTTCATATGTTAGAATGGTATATCAACCATACGCACCTGGGAAGAGCTTTCCACACAGGCCTGGTTTGGTCTACTCTACATTAAGAAGAGTGAGGCTGATTCAGACACATTCCTTCATCCTTCCAGGTTGTTTGCCATGGAGATGTCTTTTGCTCTCTCAGGTCCTTCAAAGCTGCCTACATCTTCTCCAGAGATCATTTCTGCACGTACCTTTGATGTTCTCAGCAGGTGGAAGATCCCATACATTCTTGTATTGTAAGACCAACACTGTCGCTGCTCTTCAGCAAAGTTAGATTGAGGGAACAGTGTATGATTAGTGTTATTAACATGTTCGATATGGGTTAGGAACCATTCTGCTGCATGAATAATGGTATTGGGAACCTGTGATATTTACAAGAATATAGAGGTGAAATATATGTACGAAAACAGAAATCTATGTAAGATTTGAAGCCCAGAAGGTCATTTGTCCCTTGATTGGGATACTTAGCGTTGAATTACATTCTGCACAGATGTTTCAGATAAATCGATATACAATGGCATAGGACCTTTCACCTTGGATGATTGAATGTAGAAGAGAACATCCAGTCAAAAAGTGATAGTGGGTAGGATTAGGAAGATAGTCGGTAGGTTTAGGAAGAAGAATGAGTGTAGGATTTGGAACAAAAGTTCTTTAGAAGTAGGGTATCGCTAAGAGAGTGAATGTAAATATCAGCACATGTGACGAGGAAGTCACAATGATTAACTGGGGAAAATATGTAGGAAAGCAGATATCAATAGAGACATTACAAAATCAGGCAAAGTATAAAGTGAGTGACAGGATTAGACATTTTCAACATGGTTGAGTTTGAATATATAATCTTTGGAAGAAACAAATATGTAGTCACCAATAGGATTTTCATTTGAGAGCATTAGGCAACCTGGACATGGATGTTTTTAGTAATCCATGTTCACTTTCCATTTAGGTTTTGTACAATCATAAGTGTGACCTTTGCTTTTTGTGTCCAGAATATTACTGTGATAAAATGTATATGTAGATCAGGTGACATGAGTATTTCTTCCACCATTTCTGGGAGCTATATTTTGAGGACGTATAAATTAGTATTGGGGGTACAAAGAGGTGTACCTGTGTCTATGAATATAGAGATAATTCGTGAATAGACTGTACTGTGAATAAATAATATAACTGGTTCCACTTTAAATAATGGATTGAATTGATATCTGAAACTAAGTAAGAAATCTTATATTGATATAGAACCATTCATTCCAACCAGTTACACATCTAATGGTAATATTAGTGTTATGGTTTATTGTGACGGGTTTGTGAGTTTTGCTTCAAATGTGATAATGGAAATTGAAAATAATGTGTTTGGAAAGAAGTCTCATGAAAAGAGCAGTCAAGAAACATGGAGGAATACATGTGTTCTCAAGCAGGAAGTGATTGAAAGTGAAACAAATGCCTATAAATTTGCGAAATTTTGATGAGACATATATGCTATGATGTGCATAAACTGAAAAAATAGTAATGTACCAGTGTTGAATAAAAATGAACGTCAAAATGCACATCATGTCTACTTGCATTGATGTTCAACTGGGTCAGTTACTGTAGAAATATTAGGATTTTGGGGGGGGGATTAATAATACAATTTATTTTAGCACTAGCATGCCACAGAATGTAGAGGAAAGATCAATGGATTTTTAGTTATAGCACTAATAATCTAACATTTAGTGACTATTTTGGATAGTCTAAAATTACATAAGGCTATGTAACATAATTTTTTTTTATTTAACATTCATCAAAGCTTGGAATTTTCATAATATTTCTTCTTTTTTATTTTTTATTTTTTCAGTTGTTGATTGACCTTCATTTTGTTTATTTGTATGTGGTGCTGAGAATAGAACCATGTGCCTTACACATGCTAGAAAAGCATGTTACCACTGAGCCACAAACCCAGCCCCTCCACTTTTATCTTAACATCATACACTCATGTCCCTCTTCTTTACTCACTTTCTTCCCCATTTTCCCCCTTCTCTCCCTTCCTTTTTCGTTTCCCCTCCATATCAATTTTTCTCTCATGTCATTACAAACAGTAGTATGCTATGAAATTTAAGTTTAAGACTGTTTTTTATAGTCATTCTTTTTCTTGAGAAAATCTAAAAATTATAATCACCTGATAGATATATTACAATACATTTATTACACATATGTATCTATATTCATGCATATGCATTACATATATTATATATATATACATATATATTTAAAAGTACTTTGATTTTCCTGTTAGAAATAATATAGACCAAGTCTTTCTTAATTCTCAATTCTTCCATAATTAACATCTTACAGTGAAAATCAAATAAACATATTTAAGTAAAAAGGTATCATTCTTATTTATCAATACTGATAATTTAATGTTTTATATCACATTAAGCTGTAATATGGCATAATAACTCTTATGAATTAGAGAAATTTTATTTGAACAACCTATTATTTAAGGACTATATGCACTGACATTTTAAATGGCGTTCTTGTGATTTCTATTTCTATCAATTGTGTATTAATTGCCAAATACTTATTTTAGTACTTTTCATGTTCATAATTGATATAAAGTCAATTGTTTAATTCTTCTTGTAAGTAGTTACTTATTACAGTAGGGACATTATTAATAATACAACATCTTTATAAGAAAAATGGTACAAATTTATTTTCATGCAAAATTAAGAATAATTGCATGCTCTAAATGTTTGATTGTTGATACATATAATAAAGAGCTTTTGATGAGTCTCTTCCCCAGTAAAACATAAAATGCAAAAATAATGTCCAAATAAAGATAAGAAAAATACACATTATCAGCTAGAAACTATTAAATAAAAGATGAAAAGAACAATCCAACACATTGTACGAACTTGTCAGATGAGTTAGTATTCTGGAAGAATAGCCTAAGACTAGACCTTGTCCATGTCAAAATATTCACGAAAAAAATGAAGTATGAAAAGTGTAGAAAATGCTATGAATTTTTCATGAAGATAGGTGAATTATCCTTTCATCTCAATTTATGTGCATTTTCTGGTAAAATAAATTTGTGATATTTACAACTACACAAAACAAAGTTTCTGCATAGCAAAATGAATACATCTGAATCCATTTTTAGCTGATTTCTTCCCACTAAATTTTAAACCTTTATTTATTTATTTATTTATTTTTATTGGTTGTTCAAAACATTACAAAGCTCAAGATATATCATCTTTCATACATTTGACTCAATTGGGTTATGAACTCCCATTTTTTCCCCAAATACGAATTGTAGAATCACATCGGTTACACATTCACACTTTTACATAATGGCATATTAGTGACTGTTGTATTCTGCTACCTTTCCTATCCCCTACTATCCACCCTCTCCTCCCCTCCCATCTTCCCTCTCTACCTCATCTGCTATGGTTCAATTCTCTCCATTGTTTCCCCCCCCACTTCCCCTCACAACATTTTATATGCGATTTTGTGTAACATTGAGGGTCTCCTACAATTTTCATAAGCTTTCCCTTCTATCTCCCTTTCTCTCCCCCCATTCGTCTTTGTTTAATGTTAATATTTTCCTCATGCTCTTCCTCCCTGTTCTGCTCTTATTTGCTCTCTTTATATCAGAGAAGACATTTGGCATTTATTTTTTAAGGACTGGTTAGCTTCGCTTAACATAATATGCTCTAATGCCATCCATTTCCCTGCAAATTCTATGATTTTGTCATTTTTGTGCTGTGTAATACTCCATTGTGTATAGATGCCACATTTTTTTTATCCATTAATCTATTGAAGGGCATCTAAGTTGGTTCCACAGTCTAGCTATTGTGAATTGTGCCGCTATGATCATTGATGTGGCAGTATCCCTATAGTACGCTCTTTTAAGATCCTCAGGGAACAGTCCAAGAAGGGTGATAGCTGGGTCAAATGGTGGATCCATTTCCAGCTTTCCCAGGAATATCCATACTTCTTTCAAAATTGGCCTCACCAATTTGCAGTCCCACCAGCAGTGTACAAGTGTACACTTTTCCCCACATCCTCGCCAACACTTATTGTTGTTTGACTTCATAATGGCTGCTCATCTTACTGGAGTAAGATGGTATCTTAAGGTGGTTTTGATTTGCATTTCTCAGACTGCTAGAGATGGTGAGCATTTTTTCATGTACTTGTTGATTGATTGTATGTCCTCCTCTGTGAAGTGTCTGATTAGGTCCTCGGCCCATTTGTTGATTGGGTTATTTGTTATCTTATTGTTTAATATTTTGAGTTCTTTGTATATTCTGCATATTAGGGCTCTATCTGAAGTGTGAGGGGTAAAAATTTGTTCCCAGGATGTAGGCTCTCTATTTACCTCTCTTATTGTTTCTCTTCTTGAGAAAAAAACTTTTTAGTTTAAGTAAGTCCCATTTGTTTTTTTCTTGTTATTAACTCTTGGGCTATTGATGTCTTATTAAAGAATTTGGAGCCTGACCCCACAGTATATAGATCGTAGCCAACTTTTTCTTCTATGAGACGCAGTGTCTCTGATTTGATATCTAGCTCCTTGATCTATTTTGATTTAACTTTTGTGCATGGTGAGAAAACGGGATTCAGTTTCATTTTGTTGCATATGGATTTCTAATTTTCCCTGCACCATTTGTTGAAGATGCTATCCTTCATCCATTGCATGTTTATAGCCACTTTATCAAATATAAGAAAGTTGTAATTTTGTGGATTGGTTTCTCTGTCCTCCATTCTATACCATTTGTCCACCTGCCTGTTTTCGTACCAGTACCACACTGTTTTTGTTACTATTGCTTTGTAGTAAAGTTTGAACTCTGGTATCGCTATGCCTCCCGATTCACACTTCCTGCTTAGAATTTCTTTTGCTATTCTGTGTCTTTTGTTTTTCTATATGAATTTCATGATTGCTTTATCATTTCTACAAGAAATGCCATTGGGATTTTGATTGGCATTGCGTTAAACCTGTATAGAACTTTGGGTAATTTCGCCATTTTGATGAATTTAGTTCTGCCTATCCATGAACAGGGTACATTTTTCCATCTTCTAAGATCTTTTTCTATCTCTCTCTTTAGGGTTCTGTGGTTTTCACCTCTTTTGTTAGGTTGATTTCCAAGTATCTTATTTTCTTTGAGGATATTGTGAATGGAGTGGTTTTCCTCATTTCAATTTCAGAAGTTTTGTTGCTGATATACAGGAATGCCTTTGATTAATGCGTGTTGGTTTTATATCCTTCATTTATTAACTCTAGCAGTTTCTTTGTAGACCCTTTTGGGTCTGTTAAATATATTACCATGTCATCCACAAATAGCGATAATTCAAGTTCTTCTTTTCCTATTTTTATGCCTTTAATTTCTTTTGTCTGTCTAATTTCTCTGGCTAGTATTTCAAGAACTAAATTGAATAGAAGTGGTGATAGAGGGCATCCCTGTCTTGTTCCAGATTTCAGAGGGAATGCCTTCAGTTTTCTCCATTTAGGATGATCCTAGCCTGAGGTTTAGCATATATAGCTTTTACAATGTTGAGGTAAGTTCCTGTTATTTCTAGTTTTTCTAGTGTTTTGAACATAAAGGGATGCTGAACTGTGTCGAATGTTTTTACTACATCTATCGAGATGATCATATGGTTCTTGTCCTTAAGTCTATTGATGTGGTGAATAGCATTTATTGATTTCCGTATATTGAACCAGCCTTGCATTCCAGGGAAGAATCCTACTTGATCATGGTGCACAACTATTTTGATATGCTTTTGGATTCAATTCACACGGATTTCATTGAGAATTTTTGCATCCAAGTTCATTAGAGATATTGGTTGTAGTTTTCTTTTTTGAAGTGTCTTTGTCTGGTTTTGGGATCAGGGTGATTTTGGACTCCGAGAATGAATTTGGAAGAGCTCCTTATTTTTCTATTTCTTGATATAGCTTGAAAAGTATTGGTACTAATTCTTCTTTGAAGGTTTTTTTGAACTCTGCTCTATACCCATCAGGTCCAGGGCTTTTTTTGGTTGGTAGTATTTTGATGGCTTCTTCTATTTCTTCCTTTGTTTTTGGTCTGTTTAAATTGTGTGTGTCTTCCTGACTGAATCTGGGCAGATCGTATGACTTAAGAAATTTGTCGATATTTTAACTATCTTCTATTTTATTGGAATATAGGGTTTCAAAATACTTTCTAATTATCTTCTGTATTTGTGTACTGTCTGTTGTGATATTGTCTTTTTCATTCCATATGTTAGTAATTTCAGTTGTCTCTCTTCTTCTCATCCTTAGCATGGCTAAGGGCCTGTAAATCTTATTTATTTTTTCAAAGAACCAACTTTTAGTTTTATCAATTTTTTCAATGTTTTTTTTTGTTTCAATTTCGTTGATTTCTGCTCTAATTTTAATTATTTCTTGTCTTCTACTACATTTGCTGTTGTTTTGCTCTTCCTTTTCTAGGTTTTTGATGTGTACTGTGAGTTTATTTATTTGTTGTTTTATTCTTTTTTTGAGGAAAGAACTCCAAGAAATGAATTTCGCTCTTAAAACTGCCTTCTTTGTGTCCCATAGATTCCAGTACGATGTGTCTGTATTGTCATTTGATTCTAAAAATATTTTTATCTCCTCCTTTATGTCTTCTGTAACCCATTGATCATTCAGTAGAATATTGTTCATTTTCCATGTGATGTAGGATTTTTCCTTCCTTCTTTTATCATTGATTTCCAGTTTCATTCCATTATGATCAGATATGGTGCATGGTATTTTCTCCACGCCTTTATATTTACTAAGAGTTGCCCAATGGCATAATATATGGTCTAACTTGGAGTAGGATCCATGTGCTGCTGAGAATAAAGTGTATCCACTTGATGATGGTTGATGTATTCTATATATGTCGGTTACGTCAAGGTTATTGATTGTGCTGTTGAATTCTATAGTTTCTTTATTCAGTTTTTTATAGAGGATCTGTCTAATGGCGAGAGCGGTGTGTTGAAGTCACCCATAATTATTGTGTTGTAGTCTATTTGACTCTTGAACTTGAGGCGAGTTTGTTTTATGAGCATTGCAGCTCAATTGTTTGGTGCATACCAATTGATAATTGTTATGTCTTGTTGGTGGATGGTTCCTTTTAACAATATATAGTGTCCTACTTTATCCCTTTTGATTAATGTAGGTTTGAAGTTGATTTTATATGATATGAGTATGGCCACTCCTGCTTGCTTCCGAGGGCCATATGAGTGGTATGATTTTTCCCAACCTTTCACTTTCAGCCTGTGTATGTCTTTACCTTTCATATGAGTCTCTCGAAGGCAGCATATTGTTGGATTTATTTTTTTGATCCAGGTTACTAGCCTATGTCTCTTGATTGGTGAGTTTAGATTTTTAACATTTAAGGTTACAATTGAAATATGATTTGTACTTCCAGTCATGTTTATTTATTTATTTATTTTAATTTGGGTAGTTTTTACTTTTTGGTTTTTTTCTTACCCCTTTACTGAGATACCTCCCGCTGTTAGTTTTGGGCACTATTTTTCAATTCCTCTTCTTGTAGTATTTTGCTCAAAATGCTTTGCAGTGCTGGTGTTCTGTCTGCGAATTCTTTTAGCTTTTATTTATCAGGAAGGACTTAATTTCATTGTCAAATCTGAAGCTTAATTTTGTTGGATACAGTATTCTTGGTTGGAATCCATTATTTTTCAGTGTTTGAAATACATTGTTCAAAGATCTTCTCGCTTTCAATGTCTGTGATGAAAAATCAATTGTTAACCTTATTGGTTTACCCCTGAATGTTATCTGCCTACTTTCTTTCGTAGCTTTTAATATTCTCTCCTTGTTCTGTATGTTGGCTATCTTCATAGTTATATGTCTTGGAGTTTGTCTATTATGGTTTTGAATGTTTGAGGTCCTGTAGGCTTCCAGGATATGGCAATCCATTCCATCTTTCATCTCTTGGAAGTTTTCTAGAATTATTTCATTTAATATGTTGTTCATTCATTCGGTTTGAATTTCTATGCCTTCTTCTATCCCGATGACTCCCAATTTTTTTTTTTATGACATCCCATATCTCTTGAATAGTTGCTCATGGGATTTAAGCATGTTTTCTGTGTTGACTATATTCTTTTCAAGTTGACAAACTTTGTCTTCATTATCTGATGTTCTGACTTCTACTTGATCTAGTCTATTTGTAATATTCTTGTTTGAGTTTTTAATTTGGTTTATAGTTTCCTGCATTTCTAGAATTACTGTATGATTTTTTAAAAGATCTCTATCTCCTGGTAAAGCTTGTTCTTTGCCATTTGAATTTGTTTGTTTAATTCATTTTCAAAATATACTTTTATCCTTAGACTTGCTGCCTCATGTCTTCTCTCTTATTCCTTTCCATCTGAGTTAGGTATGACTTAAGTTTTTTCCCTATCCCTGTTTCTGATGCTTCTAGGTTCTCCTGTAGTATTAAGTTGTCCTTCATTGTTTGTATACCTTGTTTTCCCTTGTTTTTTCATGATGTTCACGTCATTTTCCAGCTCTATTTGATTGCTGTGTTTCTGCTCTCTTCTATAGATTTGTTATGGGTTTATATATCTCTGTTTTCTCTCCTTTGTGTTGGTAGACTATGCCTGCTTAAGTGGATTCCGCTGTTAAGGAATTCTGACGGCCGAGCTCCAGTGATGTCACCTCTCTGCTGTGGTGGGCCCCAGGCTCCTTGCCGGAGTGTCCGAATTGGGTGGGTGGACTGGATTGTCTCTGGTTGGTTTCAGCTCCCGGTCGCTGGCAGGCCGGCAGTCTCCAGCCACCCAGTAGCGCGGGCAGCTTGTGGTCTGTCTTCAGCTGGTGGGTGATCTCTAGCCACACAGTTGCGCGTTCGGTCGCCGGCAGGCGCGCGTTCTCCAGCCGTCAAGACATAGCGTCAGCAGGTGGGCTGGCGCCAGCAGGAAGGTGGTCTCCAGTTGCCCAGTCACACTGGCAGTGGGCCGGCGTTCTCCAGCCAGCCAGTCAGGAGGGCCTGGCCTCTAGTCCCCTGGTTTATCCTGCTAGTCCTGATTTCTCCTGCTAGACCAGATTTCTCCTGAGTGATGCTTCTCGGCAGCTCAAACTGTTCTCTGGGTCTGCCGTTTGTTGGGTGGGGAGGGTGTATATTGGGAACCCTGGAACTCTATTGTTTTAATTTTTTTCGCTTGCCCATCGCCCCGCACTGGCTAGACAAGTTTCATTTTTGCCGCTGATGGGAAGGGGAGATGAAGGTCAGGTGCCTCTAGTTTTCCCCCAGTTTTTATGCAGACTTGCTCTGATTATTCCTCCCCCAAAAGCCTAGGAGATATTTTATGTGAATTCCCCTCTGTATGTGAGATGAGCTGAGAAACACACACCTGTTTTATTCTTGCAATCTGTCAGGGAGTGGTGGTGGTTACTTCAGCTCTCCAAGATGGTGGCTGTTGGTTTCCTTTGTGGAGTTTCTGCTCTGGGGCATAGAAATGTACTGCTAACTTCCCCGTCTGAAATCCCGAATTCAGCTGGGGGCTCAGTGGATGCTCAGCCAGCAGGATTCCACAGAATCCGCAGCAACGTTTCTCCCTGCTTGCTGGTCGCTTCTCGGTGGTGCCTCACCATTTGTAGACACAGGGCAGGTCACGCGGATCAATCAGAATGGATCTCCAGTTGCACAAGTGGCTTGTGTTTGAGACTCAATTACCGGACCTCGGTGGTGGAAATCATTCTTCTAGGTTTCGGTAAACACCCATTTTCCTGTAAGATCCTAACAAGATAGTTTTTCATTGCTCAAACTCGTTATTCACTTGCGCAGTGGCAGGGTACACTGGGTGTGATACACTGTCTTCACAGCCATCTTGCAATGCCGAAATATTAGGATTTGGATGCACCATTTACTGAAAACTGTTTCAGTACTAGGAAAAAATATGTATTTCAGGTGAATGAATATTTCTGAGAATAATTTTTTAAAAATTGGATTATAAATCCACATACATGAATATGAATGAATTTAGGGAGTGCAAAATAAGACACAAATATTTCATATTTTGAAAAATCTGGAGAGTATATATATATATATATATATATATATATATATATATATATACACACACACACACACACACAGACATTAAAAACTAGCAATATATATGCCAATCAAAATTCATCATGAAATACATATCATCCACAGACCCAAAAATATTCATATACTGAACATGGATTTATGTATAATGTTGTTCAACTAGGAGGCTTACCCATAGTTTGAATTTTCAGTTCCAAGAGCATTTAGGAGGAGTGATCTCTTCTCACAATTTGTATTTGCCAAGTCAGTCACCTCACAAAAATGTACGTGTGATACCAGGTACAATTCTATATGTGCATATAAAATTACATGTGCTGAATAGGCTACAGAGAAAAGGAGACAGGAATTCACATATTTGTTAACTTTCAAAACACACGGAGAACTATTTCAACAAAAAAAAATGACTAGATTTATAACTCCTACCCTATATAATGCAAAAGGCAATTCCAACTATACACCATGCCTCCTCTGAACTGCTTGTATTTCTATTCTGTTTTGGTTATTATTCTCTATCATATTACGATTAGTAGTCAGAGTCTAGTATGGTAGGGGTTAGAGTCAGGGATTCAGTATTTCGAATGGAAAATTGGAAAATGTATCCAATGTGTATGCAAATATGTGCCACACAAAATCTTCCCACTCCTCCAGAACAATGGCTTGACATTATCTTCGCCCCAAGTAAGACATAATTAGAGGAGAAGAATTAGAAAATCAGTGAATACTTCTCTGGAATGTAATATGCTAAGAAGTTTACTACCTTGAAGGTGGTACAGGAGTTTCCAAAAGTAAGGGACAGGGTGAACACTCCATAAACATGGAGCTCTGCTGGCCTAAAGACTTCTTGAGAAATTTCCTCTGAGGTTGGGCACTTGAAACATATGTTGTTATGAGGAGCTTTAGCTTCCTTTGTACTGAGATCATCAAAGCTGGGTCTGCACCTATGTGACCTGTAAAACATAGTTTCTTATTTTCCAATTAACATGAGACACCAGTCCTGAATTTGATCTTTGTAGGTAAACTGTGGCCACTGGGTTCTAAGTGTCTCCCTGTGTGGACTGTGAAGCCATTTGTTCATCCTCCAATTTTCATGGTGTTTCTTGCTGCTGTATTTGCTTATGAAGTAAAAAAAAGATCACCTGGGACACAGTGCTTGAGGGAGTTCTGTCACGTGTGGTGGGTCAGGGTCTGCAAGAGAATATACCAACAATGCTTCTATTCCACATAGCTTTTCCCCTTGACCACAGCAACATAATTCTCAACATTGCCCTGAAACCTCTCTATATAACAAGATACCATTACATATAAGGGTCTGCTGGCTGCACCATGTCAGTCACAAGGCATTTGGAAGCCAATGGAAGATCAACATGGCCCCACCACAGATGTTTTATCACACACCTCCCCTCCTCTGATCTAGGCCCACTACTCAGCAGGCTCCAATTTACTGGCATCTCTGTTCTACACCATTTTGATGAAACCTAGTCAATCAAGGCACTGTCTGGTATACTCATGATCAGCAACCGGTTTTCCAAATTTTCTCCAGTGCCACCTGGTCATGGAAATTTCAATAATTTTATTGTATTTATCTAGCCATTTTTCACGGATGAAGATGGAGGCACTGTGGATTTCAATTTGTACAGGAACCATTAAATGATGAGAACCTCATTTCGATGAATGCTCTGTAGAACTGTTAAAGACAAGGCTTCCCAGGGAGTGGCCAAAAAGTCACATGAAATCAGACCCATTGAGGTCTACAATGTGAGGTCCATGTGTGTTTTGACTGTCACCTATGCCTACCAAGTCTTTCAGAAAAAAAAATCATGTGGTATCCTGGCTGAGATTCCCAGTGCTCTGTGGAAAGCCACCCTGGGCCTAGATCTCAGTTTCCAAGGGAGACTCTCATGCGTGCCCTCCTAGAATCCCAACACAATTCATGGCACAAGTTCTCTGAGATCAGATCCAGAATGCACTCTCTAAGTGTAATCACACCAGAGTTCAAGCCCATGTGGACCCAGGCATCTCCTTTAACAGCCACATAATGACCACAATTAAACCAAAACACTCCCACATGGCCCTCATCTTTTTCCATATAGATACTCATCATAACCTCTGGCTGGAGGTTTCCATGAGGGGCACATTCCAAGACAGTGTCCAAAATAAGCTCCCTTGCCCCTCATTTGCCTAAAGTCAGGGTGGCCTGGACATACTTCCTGTGAACCCGGAGTGATCAAATAGGCATGCCGTTAATACTGCACCGCTTCTTCAATTTGAGGCCTACTGAGTTAGAGGTATAGATTCTTTATGTAAATTAGAGTCATGAGAAAACCCAAGCACCTTTGCAGGGCTTTGAAGAACTCAATTGACACAAAGGATCCCTATTCTCACTTGATAGAGGTCAGGAACCTCACAGAGGAAAGCGAGACTTTATCCACAATGACTGGTGTATTTGCCATTTTGGTTTTGGATGCACACATGGGATCTTTCTTTAGATCCATCTGGTGCTGAGAATCTAAGCCACAACCTCACACAGGGCCAAGATGCTAATTCAGACACATCCCTTTCCAAAGCAATTAAGCAAAGAGCCACAGGTGATGCCCAATCATTTCCATTTGAAAACTGTTTACTTCAGGCTTCACAAAGGGGTGGCCAGAGCAAGAACTTCCTGACATTCAGTTCATCAGAACAATATATAAGCAAAATGCCCAAAGCAGGGTTTTTCCACTGAGATTTTCCTGGTCACACTGATATCTGAGTTTTTTGAGATGCTCGCCATTCCCTTCAGCTATCCAGTACATGGCCATGTCACAGAGCTTGGAGGTGGTATATATGTTGGACACAAAACCATGATCCTATTCTGGAGAGTGAACAGAGTTCATGAATAAACCTGGAAATTAGGAATGTATTAGGTTATGCCCATCTTTAAGTAAAGCCGCAAACCATTCATAAATTGGGCAGGATGAAATGGGAAGCTTTCTACTAGACAGGACACATCCATTGATGCACTCTCTTTTCTAATGTCTACAACCACGGACACCATGGGATACACAGACATAGAAACACTCTCCTTTTCAAACGACTTACGAGAAACAGTTCACTCCAAACCAAACAAACCACCTTTTTTTCCTATTCTCACAACATGAGACAAAATCACAAACTCACAACCACACCCACAAAGGCACCTTTTTACCCTAAGTAGGTCTGTGACTCTATGGAGTGTCCTCTGACTGGTGGGCCACACAATGTTCCCCCGAAATGTCCTGTCCTGTCTCAGATATGGTCTCCTTGGCCATCTCTATGAAGTTGTCAGGAGCCAGCGGTTGGCCACTATCTGCTTTTTCAGGAAAGGCCCCTATTCAGAGCTCTCTTGGCTTTTGGCCATTCTAACATCAGTAGGTACAAAGAAAGACTGACTCTGTCCTTGGTAATTCCAAACAAGTGAACCCACTGGGACTGGTACTGGGACTGGCTCTGTGTGCCTGGCTTCCAGGATTCTAAGTTCAGAGAGTTCCATCACCAAGGGAGTAAGGTGAGGTCACTTCCTTCAGGAACTGAATGAGGTCACTTCCTTGGCAAACACTTTATCCTAACAGTTGCTTCCAAGTATCTCATTAGATGGAGGCTTCCCCTACTTCCTGTGAAACATTCACAAGTTAGAATGGTATATCAACCATAGGAACCCGGTAATAGCTCTCCACACAGCCCTGGTTTGGTCCATCTCCTCTACATTGAGAAGAGAGGTTCTGATTCAGACACATCCCGTCATCCTGACCAGGTATTTTGCCAAGGAAGATTACTTTTGCTTTCTCAGGTCCTCCATAGCTGACTACATATTCTCCAGGGATCATTTCTGCATTGAACTTGTGGTTCTCAACAGGTGAAAGATCCCCTACATTCCTGTATTGTAAGACCAACTCTGTCCCTGCTCTTCTTTAAATTTACATTGAGGGAACAGTGTATTGTTAGGGTTAATAAAATGTTTGATTTGGGTTAGAAATCATTCTGCTGGATGAATAATGGTATTGGGAACCTGCGATATTTTTAAAAATATAGAGGTGAAATATATAAATGAAAAAAGAAAGTCTAGGTAATTTTGAAGCCCAGAGGGGCAATGGGCCCTTCATTGGGATACTTAGCTTTGATTTACGTTGTGCACAGATATCTCAGATAAATCGATATACAATGGCATAGGACCTTGTTCCTTTTATGATTAAAATTCGAAGAGAACATCCAGTCAAAAAGGGATAGTAAGTAGGATTAGATAGATATTCGGTAGGTTAACAAAGAAGAGTGAGTATAGGATTTGGAACAAAAGTGCTTTAGCAATAGGGTTTGGGTTAAAGTGTGAAAGTAAATATCAGCACACTTGAAGGGTCAGTCACAATGATGAACAGTGGAAAATATGTAGGAAAGCAGATATCAATAGAGATATTACAAAATCAACAAATGGGCCAAGGACCTGAACAGACACTTCTCAGAAGAAGACATACAATCAATTAATAAGTACATGAAAAAATTCTCACCTTCTCTAGCAGTCAGAGAAATGCAAATCAAAACCACCCTAAGATACCATCTCACTCCAGTAAGATTGGCAGCCATTAGGATGTCAAACAATAATATGTGCTAGCGAGGATGTGGGGAAAAGGGTACACTTGTACATTGCTGGTGGGACTGCAAAATGGTGCGGCCATTATGGAAAGCAGTATGGAGATTCCTGGGAAAGCTGGGAATGGAACCACCATTTGACCCAGCTATCGCCCTCCTCGGACTATTCCCTGAGGACCATAAAAGAGCATGCTATAGGGATACCGCCACATCAATGATCATAGCAGCACAATTCACAATAGGCAGACTGTGGAACCAACCTAGATGCCCTTCAATAGATGAATGGATAAAAAATAATGTGGCATCTATACACAATGGAGTATTATGCAGCACTAAAAAATGACAAATTCATGGAATTTGCAGGGAAATGGATGGCATTAGAGCAGATTATGCTAAGTGAAGCTAGCCAATCCTTAAAATACAAATGCCAAATGTCTTCTTTGATTTAAGGAGAGCAATTAAGAACTGAACAGAGGGAAAGAGCATGAGGAAAATATTAACATTAAACTGAGACAAGTGATGGGAGGGAAAGGGAGAGAGAAGGGAAATTGCATGGAAACGGAAAGAACCCTCATCGTTATACGAAATCACATATACGAGGTTGTGAGGGGAAAGGGGGGGAAGGGAGAGAACGGAACAACAACAGATGAGGTAGAGAGGGAAGATGAAAGGGGAGGGGAGGGGGGATAGTAGGGGATAGAAAAGTCAGCAGAATACAACAGTCACTAATATGGCATTATGTAAACATTGTGAATGTGTAACTGATGTGATTCTGCAATCTGTATTTGGGGTAAAAATGGAAATGCATAACTCACTTGAATCAAATGTATGAAAGATGAAAAAAAAATTTAAAAAGTACTAAATTGGCTCATCGTAACAATAAAAAAAGAGATATTACAAAATCAGGCAAAGTATAAAGTGAGTGATATGATTAGATATTTGCAACAGGGTTGATTTTGAATATATAATCTTAGGAAGAAACAAATATGTAGTCACCAATAGGATTGATATTTGAGAGCATTAGGCAACCTGAACATGGAAGTAATCCATGTTCACTTTCCATTTAGGCTTTAGTACAATAATAAGTGTGAACTTTGCATTTTGTGTCCAGAATATTACTGTGATAAAATGTATATGTAGATTAGGTGACATGAGTAATTCTTTCACCATTTCTGCGAGTAATATTTTGAAGACATATACATAAGTATTGGTTGTACAAAAAGCTGTACCCTGTGTCTATGAATATACAGATAATGCATGAATAGACCATACTGTGAATAAATAGTATAGCTGGTTCCACTTTAAATAATGGATTGAATTGATATTCACAAAGGAGTGGTCTGAGGCAAAAACCTTCCTGAAATTCAGGGCAACAGAACAATAGGTAAACAAAACGCACAAAGCAGGGTTTCTCCACTGAGACTTTCCTGTTCACACTGATATCTGAGTTTTCTGAGATGCTCGCCTTTCCCTTCAGCTATCCAGTACATAGCCATATCACATAGCTTGGAGGTAGTACATATCTTGGACACAAAACAATGAGGCAATTCTGGAGAGTGTCCAGAATTCAGGATGTAAACAGAAACTTTGAAAGATAGCAGGTGTTTCCCTTCAATAAGGAAAGCTGCAGTCCATTAATAAATCAGGCAGGATGAATGTTGCGAAGCTTTCTCCTAGACAGGACACATCCATTGATGCATTTTCTTTTCTAATGTCTACAACCACGGACAGAGTGGGATACACAGACATAGAAGCACTCGCCTTGTCAAAGGACTTACTAGAAACAGTCCACGCCAATTCAAACAAACAGCCTTTCTTACATCTTCTCAGAACTTGAGAAAAAACCATACACACACCTACACCCACAAAGGCACCTCCTTTGTGGAGTGTCCTCTGAATGGTGGGCCATACTATATTCCCCCAAAATGGCCTGTTGTATCTCAAATCTGGTCTCCTTGGCCAACTCTGTGCAGTTGTCAGGAGCCAGCGGTGAACCAATACCTGCTTTCTCAGAAAGGTCTTTCTTCAGAGCTTTCCTGGCATTTGGCCATTCTCACATCTGTTGGTACTAAGAAAGACTGACTCTGTGCTTGGTAAATTGAAACAAGTGAGACCACAGGGACTGGGACTGCGACTGGCTCTGGGTGCCTCTCTTCCTGGATCCCAAGTTCAGAGAGTTCCATCACCAAGGAAGTGAAGTGAGGTCACTTCCTTCAGGAACAGAATGAGGTCACTGCCTTGGCAACCTCTTTGTCCTAACAGTAACTTCTAAGGGTCCCATGAGATGGAGTCTGTCCCTTCTTTCTGTCACACTTTCACAAGTTAGAATGGTATATCAACCATAGGCACCTGGGAAGAGCTCTCCACACAGGCCTGATTTGGTCCATCTTCTCTACATTTAGAAGATAGAGGTTGATTCAGACACATCCATTCATCTTGACCAGGTTGTTTACCATAAAAGATGACTTTTCCTCTCTCAGGTCCTTCATAGCTGCCTATATCTTCTCCAGGGATCATTTCTGCATGGACCTTTGATGTTCTCAGAAGGTGGAAGATCCCCTACATTCCTGTATTGTAAGACCAACTCTGTCCCTCCTCTTTTGTAAAGTTAGATTGAGGGAACAGTGTATGTTTAGGGTTAATAACATGTTTGATTTGGGTTAGGAATCTCTCTGCCCCATGAATAATGGTATTGGGAACCTGTGATATTTACAAGAATATATAGGTGAAATGTAAGTATGAAAACAGAAATCTAGGTAAGATTCGAAGTCAGAAGGGCATTGGGTCCTTGAGTGGGATTCTTAGGTTTGAATTATGTACTGCATATATGTCTCCGACAAATTGAAATACAATGGTTTAGGACCTTATACCTTGGATGATTAATTGTCGAAGAGAACATCGAGTCAAAAAGCAATAGTCAGTAGGATTAGGAAGATAGTCAGTAGGTTTAGAAATAAGAGTGAGTATAGGATTTAGACCAAAATTTCTTTAGCAATAGGGTCTCGGGTAGACATTGAATGTAAATATCAGCATATGTGAAGTGTCAGACACAATGATGAACTGGGGAATATATGTAGGAAAGCAGATATCAATAGAGATATAAGGAAATCAGGCAAAGTATAAACTGAGTGATAGGATTAGACATTTTCAACAGGCTTGAAGTTGAATATATAATCTTAGAAAGAAACAAATATGTAGTCACCAATAGGATTTACATTTGAGAGCATTAGGCAACCTGGATATGGTTGTTTTTAGTAATCCATGCTCACTTTCCATTTAGGCTTTGATACAATCATGAGTATGACCTTTTTTTTTTGTGTCCAGAATATTACTGTGATAAAAAAAGAAATATATATATATATATATATATATATATATATATATATATATATATATATATATATATATTGATAAATAGATAGATAAGGTGACATGTTTATTTCTTCTACCATTTTTGGGAGCAATGTTTTGAAGAGGTATAAATTAGTATTGGGGGAACAAAGAGGTGTACACTGTGTCTATGAATATAGAGATAATGCATTAATAGACCATACTGTGAATAAATAGCATACCTGGTTCCAACTTTAATAATGGATTGAATTGAAATGTGAAAATGTACAGGAAATCTTATATTGATATTCACACATTCATTCCAACCACTTATACATCTAATGGTAATATTAATGTTATGGTTTATCTTGAAGAGTGTGTGGGTTTAGCTTCAAAATTGATTATGGAAATCGAAAATAATGTGTTTGGAAAGAAGTCTCATGAAAAGACCAGTCAAGTAACATGGAGGAATACATGTGTTCTGAAGCAGGAAGTGATTAAAAGTGAAACAAATTCCTATAAATTTCTGAACTTGTGAATGAAATATATAACCTATGATGTGCAAAAACTGAAGAAATAGTAATGTACCAGTGTTGAATTAAAATGAATGTCAAAATAGACATCATGTCCCATAGGAATATACTTGCATTGATGTTAAACTGGGTCAGTTACTGTAGAAATATTAGGATTTGTAAGCACCATTGGTTGAAGTTAGTTTTCAGCACTGGGAAACAAATATGTATTTCAGGTAGATGATTATTTCTGAGAATAATCTTGTGAAAAGTTGATTATAAATCCACATACATGAACATGAATGAATTTACGGAGTGTATATAAGAAAAATATATTTCATATTTTATAAAATCTGTAGAGTGTATATATATATATATATATATATATATATATATATATATATAGACAAAAAACACAAAAATTCATTGAAAAGTATCAATATATATATGCCAATCGTAATTCATCATGTAATATATATCACCCTCAGATGCAAAAATATTTATTTTAGTAAACATGGGTTTATGTATAATATTGTTCTAATAGGAAGCTCACCCATAGTTTGGATTTTCAGTTCCAACAGCGTTTAAGAGGACTGATCTCTTCTTACAATTTGTTTCTGCCAAGTCAGCCAACTCATAAAAATATACGTGTGATACCAAGTAGGAATCTATATGTGCATATAAAAAGTACATGTGCTGAGTAGGCTACAGAGAAAGGGAGACAGGAATTCACATATTTGTTAACTTTAAAAACGCATGGAGAGAGCTGGGGATGTGGCTCAAGTCGTAGCGCGCTCGCCTTGCATGCGTGCGGCATGGGTTCGATTCTCAGCACCACGTGCAAACAAAGATGTTGTGTCCGCCGATAACTAAAAAAATAAATATTATAGAATTCTCTCTCTCCTCTCTAACTCTCTCTTTAAAAAAAAACACATGGAGGACTATTTCAATTAAAAATTGAGTAGATTTATAAAACCGACCCTTTATCATGCAAGAGGGAAGTCCAACTATACACCATGCCTCCTCTGAACTGCTTGTATTTTCATTTTTTTTGTTTATTTTTCTCCATCATATTAGGATTAGTAGTCAGAGTCTAGTAGGGTATGAGTTAGTGTCAGGGATTCAGTATTTCGAATGGAAAATTGGAAAATGGATCAATGTGTATGCAAATGTGTACTACAAAAAAATTTTCCCACTCTCATTCAGAACAATGCCTTGACATTACCTTCACCCCAAGTAAGACACAATTAGAGGAGAAGAGTTAGAAAATCTTTGAATACATATCTGAAATTGAAAATGCTTAGGGTTCACAACCTTGGAGATTGTAGAGGAGTTTCCAAAAGTAAGGGACAGTGTAAAAACTCTACAAACATGGAGATTTGCCTGCCTAAAGACGTCTGGAGAAACTGTCTCTAGGTTGGGCACTTAAAATATATGTTTTTGTGAGGATCTTTAGCTTCCTTTCCAGTGAGACATTCAAAGCTGCGTCTTCATCTCTGTGATCTGGAGGACATGGTTTATAATTTTCCAATAAACATGAAGCAGCAGTGCTGAATTCTCTCTTGTATGTAAACTGTGGCCACTGGGGGCTAAGTGTCTCCCCATATGGACTGCGAAGCCATTTTATCATCCTCCACTTTTCCTAATGTTTCTTCCTGCTGCACTCGGAGTTTGGTATTTGCTTCACGAAATACAAGGAGTTCAACTGGGACAGAGTGTTGCCGCGAGTTCTGTCACGTGTGGTGGATCAGGGTCTGCAGGAGAATGCACCAACAGGGCTTGTATACCACATAGGATGCCCCCTTGACCATAGCAACCTGATTCTGAACATTGCACTGAAACCTCTCCATATAACAAGTTGCCTTTACATATAAGGGTCTGCTGGCTGCACCATGTCAGTCACAAGCCATTTGGAAGCCAATGGCAGATCCACATGGCCCCACCTCAGATGTTTTATCACACATTTGCTCACCACTGCTCTAGGCCCACTACTCAGCAGGATCCAAATTATTGAGATCTCTGTTCTACACCATTTTCATCAAAACCAGTCAATCAAGGCACTGTCTGGTACACTCGTGATCAGCAACAGGACATCCAAATGTTCTTCATTGCCACCTGGTCATTGGAATTTCAAAAATTTCATGGTATTTATCTAGCCAATTTTCAATTATGAAGTTGGAAGCACTATGGCTTTCAAATCATTCAGGAATCATTCAATGGTGAGGAAGCTCATTTCAATGAAAAATTTGAAGAACTCTCACAGCAAGGCTTCCCAAAGAGTGGCCTAAAAGTCACATGAATCCAGGCCCATCGAGGTCTACAATTGAGGTCCATGTGTGTTTTGACTAGCAAATATGGCTTCCAAGTCTTTCAGAAAAAAATAATTTGATATCCTGGCTGAGATTCCCAGTGCTCTGTGGAAAGCCACCCTAGGACTAGATCTCAGTTTCCAATGGAGATTCTCATGCATGGCCTCCTAAATTCTTAACACAATTCATGGCAATACTTCTTTGATGATTGATCCAGAACTGAGTGTTTAAGGGGAATGACACCAGAGTTCAAGCCCAGGTGGATCCAGTCATCTCTTCCAACTGCCACACGAATGACTACAATTAAAACCAAAACACTTCCACATGGTCCTCACCTTCTTCCAGAGAGACACTCATCATTACCTCTGGCTGGAGTTTTTCATGTGGGACGCATCCCAAGAGAGTGTCCGAAATAATCTTTCTTGCCCCTCATTTGCCTAAAGTCAGGGTGGCATGGTCACCCTTCCTGTGAACCTGGAGTGATCCAATAGGCCTGCTTCTCCAATTTGAGGCCTACTGACTCTCAGGGATAGATTCTTTAAGTGATTTGGAGTCACAAGAAAACACAAGCACCTCTGCAGTTCTTCAAAGAACTCATTTGACCTAAAGGATCCCTATTCTCACTTGATAGAGGTCAGAATCCTAACAGAGGAAGGCAAGAGACTCATCAACAATGACAGATTTTGGCCATTTTTGTTTTGATTGCACACATGCAATCTATCTTTAGATCCATCATGTGCTGAGAATCTAAGCCACAACCTCATACAGGGCCAAGAGGCTGATTTAGACACATCCTTTTACAAGCAATTAAGCAAAGATCCACAGGTGATGCCCATTCATTTCCATTTGAAAACTGTTTTCTTCAGGCTTCACAAAGGGGTGGCCTGAGGCAAAGACCTTCCTGACATTCAGGACAACAGAACCATAGGTAAGCAAATGAACCAAAGCAGGGTTTCTCCACTGAGAATTTCCGGGTCACACTGATATCTGAGTTTTCTAAGATGTTCCCATTCTCTACAGCTATCAAGTATATGGACATGTCTCAGAGCTTGGAGGTGGTACATATCTTGGAAACAAAACCATGAGACTATTCTGGAGAGTGGCCAGAATTCAGGAAGAAAACAGGAACTTAGGAATTTAGTAGGTGTTGCCCATCCATAAGGCAAACCAAAGTCCATTCTTCAATTAGGCAGGATGAATGCTGGGAAGTTTTCTACTAGACAGGACACATCCTTTGATGCCTTCTCTTTTCTAATGTCTACAACCACGGACACAGTAGGATACTCAAGACTTAGAAACACTAGCCTTGTCAAACGACTTACTAGAAACAGTCCACTCCAACCCCAAAAAACTGCCTTTTCTATCTATTCTCAGAACATGAGAGAAAAGCACAAACTCACTGAACACCCACAAAGGCACCTCCTTAACCCAAGTAGGTCTGTGACTATCTGGAGTGTCCTCTAACTGGTGGGCCATACTATGTTCCCCTGAAATGGCCTGTCCTTTCTCAGATCTGGTCTCCTTGGTCAACACTGTGAAGTTGTCAGGAGCCAGTGGTGAACCAATACCTGCTTTCTCAGGAAAGGCCCCTCTTCAGAGCTCTTCTGCCATTTGACAATCCTCATATCAGTCGGTACCAAGGAAGACTGACTCTGTCCTTGGTAAATCCAAACAAGTGAGACCACTGAAACTGGGACTGGGACTGGCTCTGGGTGCCTGGCTTCCTGCATCACAATTTCAGATTTTTTGATCACCAAGGAAGAGAGGTGAGGTCACTTTCTTTAGGAACTGAATGAGGTCACTACCTTGGCCACCACTTTGTCCTAACAGTTGCTTCGAAAGGTCCCATGAAATTGAGGCTGCCCCTACTTCCTTTGACACTTTCACAAGTTAGAATGGTATATCAACCATAGGCACCTGTAAACAGCTCTCCACACAGGCATGGTTTCATCAGTTCTCTACATTACGAAAGGAGAGGCTGATTCAGACACATCCCTTCATACTGACCCTGTTGTTTGCCAGGGAATATGACTTTTCCCCTCTTAGGTCCTTCATAGCTGCCTGCAACTTCTTCAGGGTATAATTTCTGCATGGTCCTTTGATGTTCTCAGCAGGTGGAAGATCCCCTACATTACTGTATTGTAAGATAAACTCTGTCTCGGCTCTTCTGTAAAGTTAGTTTGAGGGAACAATGTATGGTTAGGCTTAATAACATGTTTTATTTGAGTTAGGAATCATTCTGCTTAATGAATAATGGTATTGGGAACTTGCAATATTTACAAGAATATATTGGTGAAATATAAGTTTGAAAACAGAAATCTAGATAAGATTTGAATCCAGGAAGGGCATTGGGCTGTTGATTGGGATACTTAGCTTTGAATTATGTTCTGCACAGATGTCTCAGATAAATCAATATACAATGGCATAGGACCTTGTACCTTGGATGATTGCTTGTCGAAGAGATCATCCAGTCAAAAAGGGATAGTCTTTAGGATTAGGAAGATAGTCGGTATGTTAGAAAAAAGAGTGAGTATAGGATTTGGACCAAAAGTTCTTTAGCAATAGGGTTTCGGATAAAGAGTGAATGTAAATGTCAGCACATGTGAAGAGTCAGTCACAATGATGAACTGAGGAAAATATGTAGGAAAGCAGATATCAATAGAGACATTAGGAAATAAGGAAAATATAAAGTGAGTGATAGGATTAGTCATTTTCAACAGGGTTGAGGTTGAATATATTATCTTAAGAAGAAACAAATATGTAGTCACCAATAGGATTGATTTGAGAGCGTTAGGCAACCTGGATATGGATGTGTTTAGTAATCCATGCTCACTTTCCATTTAGGCTTTGGTGAAAGGTTAATAAAATAGGTACTTGTTACTTACTGTTTTTCTGTATGCTTAACAAAGCACTGTTGAAGTCTTGAGGACTGTTTGCTAATCTTGTTTCCAGAATGTGCTGTCCCCAACTGCCAAACTGCAAATGTATACCCTCACCCGTTTGCACACAAACCACCCACTTGCCCTGACCCATCAATAAACTTCCCTCCCTGCCCTCTCCAAGGAAAGCATATAAGCTCTGCTTAAGCTGTTCTCATTGCTCTCTGCTCTATTCAAGTGAGCTCTGAGCCCCAGAATGCTGGACCCATAATAAACCATTTACTGTTGCTTGAGACATTCCTCTGGTGGTCTCTTCCTCTGATGCTTGCCCGACCTTTACATCTGGAGGCAGGAGCAAGATCCGGCAGCGGCGGATGAAAGATCCCCAAGGGGCTCTTTTCAGGGTAAGTAAGGGAACTCTTTTTGGTTTTAGGTTTCAGGTTAGGGCTTGGCAAAATGGCTATTGGTGATGAGCGTGAGCTCTCTCTGACAGAGGCTGACATACGTGTCACAGAGCCACAGGCCACGTCCCTGGGGGATGCCCCAGAGGACTCAGGAAATCGAGGAACAATAGTCTCCTTGACTCAGTGATATTTTGCTTCGGATTCAGTATTGCCAGCCCATCAGGTTTTGCCGGCTACTCAGTCCTGGCCTCAGTATTGGACGTCCATTGCCTGTCTTTATTGTCTTGTCTTGTCAGTGTAGTGTGTGATTTCTTTCACTGTTTGTGTATCTCTCATTTTGGGACAGAGCACTTCAACACCTCTCTTCCTGACCCTTGATCACTGGACCAAAGTCTGTGCAAGGCCCAGAATCTTTCTTTTTCAGTAAATTGCTGGACCTGGCAGACCCTCTGTGCCTCAGAATGACCCACCTTTGGAGTTGGATAGCCCCTAGAAACATCTACTTCCCACTAATTTGAAACGTCAGAGATTTTGTCTTTCAACCGGGGCCACATAGACATCCAGATCAACAGCCATATATCTTAACTTTGCAGGACCTCTGCAAATCTCCTCCTACATGGGTGAAGCCTTTCTTTGTCTCTGCGCCCACTCCTACTCCTTCCACCATGATTCTATCTCACAAACCCTCTGCTCTTCCTCCTCCAACCTCTGTTCTCCCTGAGTCTCAAGACTCTACTGGACTCTCCTACCCTTCTTATCCGCTGCTGTCGTCCACCAACCCCCAACAACCTCTAAGTGATTCCTTTGCTGCTGACTCAGCCTCTCCGCCATTGGAGAAAGCTAGGCCGGCCCAGCGCCCACCAGATGACTCCCCCTTGTCACACACACAGCCCCTCCTTCCCTGGAGAAAGCTGGCCCGGCTAAAAGAACTCAAAGAACTCCCTGGCGTTTTCACACCTGCCTACTTGGGATGACTGCCAACAAATCCTAGGGATTCTCTTCATGACAGAGGAACGAGAGAGAAACTTTCTGGAAGCTAGAAAAAAATATCCTCGGACCAGATGGGTGACCAACACAACTTCCCAACATAATCAAAGCCGGCTTACCCTTGAACTGACCCAACTGGGACCCGGACACCTTTGAAGGTAGGGAGCATCTGTCCACTTATTGCCGGGCCCTAATAGTGGGTTTCCAACCGGCCGCTAGCCAACCAAATAATTTGGCCAAGGTAAGAGAGATTATTCAAGGGCCTGATGAATATCCCTCTATGTTTCTAGAGAGAATTATGGAGGCGTATAGGAGATATACTCCTTTCGATCTTCAGGCAGAGAATCAAAAGACATATGTCATGATGGCCTTCATTGGGCAAGCTGATCTGGATATTAAAAGAAAGTTACAATACTTAGATGGATTACAAGATATGACTTTGAGAGATTTACTCAGGGTAGCCGAGAAAGTATCCTATAAGAGAGAAACAGAGAGAACGAAAGGGAGCAAAGGGAGGATGACAGATGAAAAAGACAGATGAAGGTATTAACTAAGGTCCTGGTCACAACAATAAATAGGCCAGAAATTAAGAAACAGGGAGACAAGAAACGATACCTGGGTCCCCACCAGAGGCCACCCTTGGCCTCAGATCAATGTGCCTACTGTAAAGAAAAAGGACACTGAGCCAAAAAGTGCCCTAGAAAGAGACAGCCACGCCAGACAGCCTTTCTGACTCTGGAGGTTGACTGAGAATGTCGGGGCTCAGATCCCTTCCCCGAGCTCAGGGTAACTTTTGAAGTGAAGGGGACCCCATAAACTTTGAAGTGGATACAGCAGCAGTATACTCAGCCCTTAAGGCCCCACTGGGCCCTCTATCAAATAAAAGGTCTCTAGTTCAAAGGGCTAACAGCAGTAAATATCAGACTTAGTCAACTAAGAGGACCATGGACATGGGGAAAGGAAAAATCCAACATTCCTTCCTAGTAATCCCAGAATGCCTGGCCCCATTGATGGGCAGAGATCTGCTCAGTAAGCTCCGGGCCAAAACAACTTTTAACCCCGAAGGCCAGAAAAATGAAATTTCTAAATCCTTCATTAAAAACTTCTATAGTCATGGCTTTATAAATGTCAGTCAAAGATGAACATCCAATTTTCACACACCCCAAGAATGATCAAACAGGCAAGCTACCCCAGAAATGGATAACAGATTACCCAGATGCCTGGGCAAAAATTGTTGGGTTAGGACTAGCCATGAAACAACCTCCAAGAACAGTGGAGTTAAAAACCTCAGCCTCCCCAATCAATGTCAAACAACATCCTCTGAGCAAAAATGCTAAAGATGGGTTAAGGCCCCATATTCAGAAATATCTGGCTTTAGGGTCCTAAGGCCCTGTCAATCGGCCTGGAACACTCCCCTGCTACCAGTAAAAAATCCAGGAACTGGGGACTATCCCCGTTCAAGACCTAAGAGAGATCAACAACAGAGTGCAGGACATTCACCCCACGGTAAATAATTTGTACAATCTGCTTATCACTCTGAACCCTGAGTAGAAATGGTATGGACATAAAGATGCTATCTTTTGCATGCCTCTGCATAAAGACAGTCAGTTTCTGTTTGCTTTTGAGTGGGTAGACCCAGAAACCGGAACGTATGGTAAACTAACATGGACTAGACTCCCACAGGGGTTCAAAAACTCCCCCACTCTCTTTGATGAAGCCCTCCACAGAGATGTCAACAACTTCAGAACTATGCACCCCGAAGTCACCCAGCTTCAATACGTGGATGACCTGCTACTGCAGCCAACACCAAGGAAAACTGTGAGTCTGGGAACCAAGCACTATTATGTAAGCTTGCTCAACTCGGGTATAGAGCTTCTTCCAAAAAACCCCAAATTTGCCAGCAAGAAGTAGTCTTCCTGGGCTATTCCCTTAGAGGTGGTAAACGTTGGCTCACTGAGCCCAGAAAACAAACGGTTGTGCAGATACCCCCCCCCCCAGCAGCAGACAACACAAAGAGTTTCTTGGGACTACTGGGTTTTGCAGGTTATGGATTCCTGTGTTTGTGTCCTTAAC
Organism: Callospermophilus lateralis; assembly: GCF_048772815.1. Taxonomy (NCBI): domain Eukaryota; kingdom Metazoa; phylum Chordata; class Mammalia; order Rodentia; family Sciuridae; genus Callospermophilus; species Callospermophilus lateralis. The sequence goes on along the minus strand of NW_027514563.1, from coordinate 382,935 downwards.
TTCTCCTTTATACCCGCTGTTAAAGGGAGATGCCCAATTCCAATGGACCCCTGAGCACCAGCAAGCTTTTGATAACATCTTACGACACTGGCACTGAACTCCTCAACTTCACTGAGCCAAGCCTGCAATTTCAGAAAGCCCTACACTACGTTAAAAATGTACATCAATTCACACACCTTGGTCCAAAGAAACTGCAGGCATTCCTGAAGGATCAAGAACAGAGTTTTCCACTAACCGACTCACAGCGAAAGGACATAACTGAACGGGTAACAAAACCCTGTCCGTTCTGTCAATAGAACAATTACCCTTCCAAGCTTCCTGTAGGAAAGCGCCTATGAGCAACCAGACCAGGAAATTCTGGGAAGTGGACTTTACTGAAATTTAGCCAGCAAGGTATGGACTTCAATATCTCCTAGTGTTTGTAGATATATTTTCAGGATGGATTGAAGCCTTCCCCACAAAAAAAAAAGGCACAAATGGTGGTAGAAAATCCTGAAAGATATTTTTCTATGATACGGCCTACCTAAGGTAATAGGGTCTGATAATGGACCGGCGTTCATGACCCAGGTAAGTAAGGGGTTAGCCAGGATCCTGGGGATAAATTGGAAGTTACATTGTGCTTATAGACCGCAGAGCTCAGGACAGGTTAAAAAAATTAATAGAACCATTAAAGAGACCTTAACGAAATTAAGCTTAGAGAGGGCATCAAAGATTGGACTATGCTCCTGCCTTATGCACTGTTTCATGCAAGAAATACTCCCTCTGTTTCTTTGTGTAACCTCACCTCCTATAAAATTCTCTATGGGGCCCCTCCTCCAGTAAGGACCTAACCACAACTCTAAGACCTACCGATCCCTTCCACACCCCCTTGCTTGACAAACTTAAAGCTATTGAAAGAACTCAGGGATACCTGTCAAAACAGCTGGCCACTGCCTACCAACCTGGTGAAGAGGAGACTCCACATCGATATCAAAAAAGAGACTTCATCTACATAAGATGACATCAGGTGTCATCCCTGGAACCCCGCTGGACAGGACCATACCAGGTGCTAATTATAAAACCTACAGTGGTAAAGGTAGACGGAATCACTTCCTGGATCCTAATTCTCATCTCAAGCCTGTGCCCTGTCCAGACACTGGCTTGAAAGTGGAAAAGACTGGTAACCCTTTCAAATTGCATATTTGCCATGTGGATAAGGCTATAGACTCTCCCCTTGGCCACCACTAGTCCTAACCATCATCAGCCCATTCAGCAGCGATGGCTGATCACAAATCCAATTAGACAAGAAGTTTGGTCTGTCTCACATACAGCCCCCTTAGGGACCTGGTGGCCAACTCTCCACCCAGATATTTGTCAGCTGGGTATACGTCTTTCAAATTGGGATATCTCTGATGAAGAGGATCCCACTAAAATTCCATTAAATTTCTCCCGTACCATAGATAATGGAAACAAACATTATGGATGTAGGAACACGCAAGCCTGATGCAGGTTGGCTAGCCTAGATTACTATGTTTGCCCGGTGGACTATCAAAGCCACAAACAACAACGGCTGTGTGGGGGAAAAGCCGTCTTCTTCCGTAAGTCATGGGGATGTGAGCATACAGGGGCTGCCTGGTGGAACCCAAACTCCTCATCAAATTCAGTTCACAGCATTGGCCATATTACCAATTAGACAACCAAAACCGATGGCCCCCAGAGGGGTCTCTAGATCCTCAAATTCTGTGTGACTATTTCAACTTCGGCAAGTGATCAAAAGGATTGAAGAAAATTCCCCTATGTGTAGGCCTTTTCCCTCCTTTGCTCACATCACGAAATATGTTTCTCCAATAGATCCTTCTGCTCCAGATTCTCTGCTGTCACTCTCACATCAACAACCTGATTTCTCCCCTCCAATTACTAGATCAAAACCCCAAACCTCCTCTGGTTCTCAGACCATTGCCCCCATGCTGAGGCAGCAGGTACTGAGGTACCCTTCCACCCACTCACTCCTCTCTTCTCCTGTCAGTGCCCACACCGGGTCCCACCAGGTCCTCTTACCAGCTAACCCAAAGCTCAAACCAGCTGAGGAGTGCCCTCAGACGCCTATCCAAGATGTAATGAAAATGGCCTTTAAAGTTGCTTTGTCATCACTAAAAACAGGTTACTAAGAATTTAAAGTCCCTCACAGGCTTTTTAGATACTCATTCCCGTCTTCCCATCTGCTCTACCTGTTCTATTGCTCAAGTTTTGTTGCCAGGAAAATCCCAAACCCTTTTCCCATTATTCTTTTATATCTCTTTTTCCTCATTCTCAGAACCACAGAACTGCTCTCACCCCCCGCCTTCCCCGTCTTCCCCTCTGTACCAGGCCCACAGAAAAATCTTAAATGGCCTTCTCCAGAAGTCTTCATCGTGGCTGACTTTAGGACTTTCAGCAACAAAGTCTTTATAAAAGAGTTCAGTGTAGATAAACTTCCTCTTTTCGTGTTGCTCTGTTATACTTGGCCACTGGCTGGAAAAATCAGCCCTTCTAAGCTAGACACCCCCTTACTAGTTTTTCACAAAATATGTGAACAAGGCTTCTGGCCTTGAGCTGAGGCTTCCAGAGATGGCTACATTTCCAAGATAAAGAAGTTACCAACTGGGCTCCATGGTAACAGCTGGCAGGGAGAAAATAAAAGAGAAGAAAAAAGCTCTCCCCCTCCCAGGTGTCCTTAATAAGTTATCTTTCCCAGAGAAGAGGAAAATAAAAACAGAACCAAAAACTGCTTTTTGTGAACTTCTGCAGACTGTGAATTTCTGAGTCTTTTCCCTTACATGTTGGGTACAAAATTCTGAAACTACCTAAACTTGGGATTCAGGGGATTAATTGATTACAACAGAAGCAATGCCCTCTATATCCGGTTGCAACCAAATAGGACTGTTTCCCTATCTTTGGTGCTATCTTAGGTGCCTTGCCTTGTCCATACCTACAACAGTATAATTCTATATACTTAAACATTGTTTATTCATAAAATTATCAACAGATGTGATTAATTATGTAATGGTGCAGATGTTTCCCCGAGTGCTCTATCATGAGGCAGGATCATTTAAATTTCAAATAGGGGGGCATACAACCCGGTTCCGCTGGCAACCTGTATCCTTCACTTTAGCCATCCTATGAGGAATAGTAGTTGCTGCAGAGAAGGGCACAGGAACCACTGCCCTAATCCATGGGACACAACAAATGACCCAATTAGAAGCAGCAATAGATCAAAACTTAAAGATATTAAAAAACCACCATCACAGCTTTACAAGAATCTTTAACCTCTCTCTCTGAAGTTGTTTTACAGAACAGGCGAGGGTTCGACCTCCTCTTCATGAGAGAAGGGGCCTTTGTCCTGCATTGAGGGAAGAATGTTGTTATTATGCCTACCATACTGGAGTTGTAAAAGAATCTATGATTAAATTAAGAAGACGCATTGAAGAGCATCAACAAGAGAGAGAGGCCCAAAAAGGGTGGTTTGAGTCTTGGTTCACAGAGTCCCCCTGGGTAACTATGCTTTTATCAGCCCTGGCCGGTCCATTAATAATCCTCACATTATTGCTAACTGTAGGACCCTGTTTGCTCAACCGTGTAGTTTCCTTTCTCCAAGCTCAAATTGGACAAGTTAAACTTATGGTAATCAGAAATCAATATACCACACTAGCAAACATAAAATGTGACATCCTCAATGATCACTATTATGATTTAATGTAACCAAAAGAAAGTGGGGAATGAAAGGTAAATAAAATAGGTAATTGTCACTTCCAGTTTTACGGTATGCTTAACAAAACACTGTTGATATCTTGAGAACTGTTCGCTAATCTTGTTCCCTGAATGTTCTGTACCAACTGCAAAACTGCAGAATGTACTCCCTCACCCATTTGCACGCAAACTGCCCACTCGCGCTGACCCATCAATAATCTTCCCTCCCTGCCCTCTCCAAGGAAAGTATATAAGCTCTGCTTAAGCTGTTCTCAGGGCTCTCTGCTCTATTCAAGGGATCTGTGAGCCCCAGCATGTTGGACCCCCATAAACTTTTGGCTGTTGCATTAGACAGTCCCTGGTAGTCTCTTCCTCCGATGCTCGCCTGACATTTACATTGGTAAAATAATAAGTGTGACCATTGCTTCTGTGTCGAAATGTACAAATTATTATTGGGGGTACAAATAGGTGTACCCTGTGATATGAATATAGAGATAATGCATGAATAGACAATACTGTGAATAAATAATATAATGGATTCCAAATTTAATAATGGATTCAATTGATATCTGAAAATATAAAGGAAATCTTATATTGATATACATACATTCATTCCAACCAGTAAAACATATAAACGTTATATTAGGATTATGATTTATCATGAAGAGTGTGTGAGTTTTCCTTCAAAATTGATTATGGAAGTTGAAAATAATGTGTTTGGAAAGAAGTCTCATGAAAAGACCAGACAAGAAACCTGGAGGAATCCATGTGTTCTGAAGCAGGAATTTATTGAAAGTGAAACAAATGCCTATAAGTTTGCTAACTTGTGGATGAAATATATATCTTATGATGTGCATAAATTGAAGAAATAGTAATGTAGCAGTGTTGAATAAAAATGAATGTCAAAATACACATCATGTCCCATAGTAATCTACTTGCATTGATGTTAAACTGGGTCAGTTACTGTACAAATTTAGTATTTGTATGCAACGTTAACTAAAGTTAGTTTTCAGTACTGGTAACAAATATGTATTTCAGGTGGATGAATATTTCTGAGAATAATCTTGTGAATACGTGATTATAAATCCATACACATGAACATGAATGAATTTAGGGAGTGTATATAAGACACATATATTTCATATTTTGAAAAATCTGGAGAGTATATATATACAAAAAACACACATGCAGAGACATTAAATTACCAATATATATGCCAATCGAAATTTATCATGAAATATATATCATCCACAGATGCAAAAATATTTCTTTTACTGAACATGGATTTATGTTTAATGTTGTTCAACTAGGAAGCTCACCCATAGGTTGAATTTTAAGATCCAACAGGGTTTAGGAGGAGTGATCTCTTCTCATAATTTGTATCTGCCAAGTCAGCCACCTCACAAGAATGTACATGTGATACCAGGTAGGATTCTATATGTGCATTTAAAAATACATGTTCTGAATAGGCTACAGGGAAAGGGAGACAGGAATTTATATATTTATTAACTTTAAAAACACAAGGAGAACTATTTCAATTAAAAATTAACTAGATTTATAACACCTACCCTTCATAATGCAAATGGCAAGTCCAAATATACACCATGCCTCCTTTGAACTGCTTGTATTTCTGTTCTGTTTGGGTTAGTTTTCTTCATCATATTAGGATTAGCAGTCAGAGTCTAGTAGTTTATGAGTTAGTGTCAGGGATTAAGTATTTCGAATGGAAAATTGGAAAATGAATCCAATGTGTATGCATATATGTGCTACACAAAAATCTTCCCACTCTCATCCACAACAATGCCTTGACATTAACTTCGCCCCAAGTAAGACACAATTAGAGGAGAAGAGTTAGAAAATCTGTGAATGCATATGTGGAATGGAATATACTCAGGATTTCACAAACTTGGAAGTGGTAGAGCAGTTTCCAAAAGTAAGGCACATGGTAAACACTCCACAAACATGGAGTTCTGCTGGCCTAAAGACTTCTTGATAAACTGCCTCTGAGGTTGGGCACTTGAAATATATGTTGTTGTCAGTAGCTTTAGCTTACTTTCTAGTGAGACCATCAAAGCTGGGTCTGCATCTATGTGACCTGGAGGACATTGTTTCTAATTTTCCAATGAACATGAGGCAGCAGTGCGAATACTCTCTTTGTAGTTAAACTATGGCCACTGGGAGCTAAGTGACTCACCGTGTGAACTGTGAAGCCATTTGGTCCTCCTCCACTTTTCGTGGTGGTTCTTGCTGCTGCACTGGGACTTTGGTATTTTCTTCATGAAATACAAGGAGATCAACTGGGACACAGTGCTGGAGGGAGTTCTGTCACGTGTGGAGGTCATGGTCTGCATGTGAATGCACCAACCAGGATTCTATCCCACATGGGTTGCCCCTTTGTCCATAGCAACCTGATTCTGAACATTGCCTTGAAATCTCCCTATACAAAAAGATGCCTTTACATGGAAGGTTCTGCTGGCTGTACCATGTCATTCACAAGCCATTTGGAAGCCAGTGGCAGATCCACATGGCCCCACCACACATTTTATCACACACCTTCACACCACTGCTCTAGGCCCACTAATTTGCAGGCTCCAACTTACTGGCATCTCTGTTCTACACAATTTTCAAGAAACCTAGTCAGTCAAGGCACTGTCTGATACACTCATGATTAGCAATAGGACATCCAAAGATTCTCCAGTGCCACCTGGTCATGGGAATTCCAAAAATTTCATGGTGTTTATCTAGCCATTTTTTTGAGGATGAAGTTGGAGGAACTGTGGTTTTCAAAAACCATTAAATGTTGAGGAAGCTCATTTCAATGAAACTCTGGAGAACTCTCATAGGCAAGGCTTCCCAAAGAGTTGTCAAAAGGTCACATGAAGCCAGTCCAATTGAAGTCTACAATGTGAGGTACATGTGTGTTTTGACTCTCAGCTATGGCTGCCAAGACTTTAAGAAGAAAATCATGGATTATCTTGGCTGAGATTCCCAGTGCTCTGTGGCCTTGATCTAAGTTTATAAGGGCTACTCTCATGCGTGGGCTCCTAAAATCCCAACAAAGCTCATGGCAATACTTCTCTGAGGTCAGTTTCAGAATTCAGTCTCTATAGGGATTCACACTAGAGTTCAAGCCCAGGTGGACCCAGTGATTTCTTCCAATCGCCACACAAATGACCAAAATTTAAACGAAAACACTCCCATATGGCCCTCATCTTTTCCACATAGACACTCATCATAACCTCTAGCTGGAGGTTTCTATGAGGGGCGCTGGACAAGACAGTGTCCAAAATAAGCTCCCTTGCCCGTCATTTGCCTAAAGTCAGGGTGGCCTGGAAACCCTTCCTCTGAACCAGGAGTGATCAAATAGGCCTACCATTATTACTGTTCCACTTCTCCAATTTGAGGCCTACTGACTGTGGGGTTTAGATTCTTCATGTGGATTGGGGTCATGAGAAAACCCAAGCACCAATGGGCTAGACTCTGAAGGGCTTTGAAAAACTCATTTGACCCAAAGGATTCCTATTCTCACCTTATGGAGGTCAGGAAACTTACAGAGGAAGGCGAGAGACTTCATCCATAATGAGTACACTTTTGGCCATTTTGGTTTTGGATGCACACATGGCATCTTTCTTTAGATCCATCAGGTGCTGAGAATCTAAGCCACAGCCTCACACAGGGCCAACAGGCTGATTCAGACACATCCCTTTCGAAATCAATTACTCAAAAAGGGACAGGTGATGCCCATTCATTTACATTAGAGAACTGTTTTATTCAGGCTTCACAATGGGGTGGCCTTAGGCAAAGACCTTCCTGACATTCAGTGCTATAGAACAATAGGTTAGCAAAAGTCCCAAAGCAGGGTTTCTCCACTGAGACTTTCCTGGTAACATTGATATCTGAGTTTTCTGAGATTCTCGCCATTCCCTTCAGCTATCCAGTACATGGCCAAGTCACAGAGCTTGGAGGTGGTACCTATCTTGGTCACAAAATCATGAGCCTATTCTGGAGAGTGGCCAGAATTCAGGAAGAAAACAGGAACTTAGGAAGATTTCAGGTCTTGCCCACAAATAAGGCAACCCTCTGTCCTTTTATAAATTGGGCAGCGTGAATGTTGGGAAGCTTTCTCCTAGACAGGACACATCCATTGATGCATTTTCTTTTGTAATGTCTACACCCACGGACACAGTGGGATACACAGACATAGAAACACTTGCCTTGTCAAATGACTTAATAGAAACAGTCCACTCCAAACCAAACAAACCAACTTTCCTACCTATTCTCAGAACATGAGACAAAACCACAAACCCACACTCATTCCCACAAATGCACCTCCTTCCCCCAAGAAGGTCTGTTACTAACCGGAGTGTCCTCTGCCTGGTGAGCCATTCTTTGTTCACCCGAAATGGCCTGTCTGTTCTCAAATCTGGACTCCTTGGCCCACTCTGTGAAGTTGTCAGGAGCCAGCTTTGAGCCGCCACTACCTGCATTCTCACTGAAGACACCTCTTCAGATTTTTTCTGGCATTTGACCATCTTCACATCTGTAAGTACCAAGAAAGACTGACTCTTTCCATGATAAATCCAAAAAAGTGAGATCTCTGTGACTGTTACTGGGCCTGACCCTGGGTGCCTGGTTTCCGGGATCCCAAGTTCAGAGAGTTCCATCACAAAGAAGTGAGGTAGGTCACTTCCTTCATGAACTGAATGAGCTCACAGCCTTGGAAAACACTTTGTCCTAACAGTTTCTTCCTAAGGTCCCATGAGATGGAGGCTGCCCCTACTTCCTGTGACACTTTCACAAGTTAGAATGGTATATCAACAATAGGTACTGGGAGAGAGATCTCCACACAGGGTTGATTTGGTCCATTTTGTCTACATTAAAATGTGAGAGGCTTATTCAGACACATCTCTTCATCCTGACCAGGTTGTTTGCCATGGAAAATGACTTTTGCTCTCTCAGGTCCTTCATAGCATTCTATATCTTCTTCAGGGATAATTTCTGCATGGATCTTTGAGATTCTCAGCAGGTGGAAGATCCCCTATATTCCTGGATTGTAAGACCAACTCTATCCCTGCACTGCTGTAAAGTTAGATTGAGGGAACAGTGTATGGTTAATGTTAATATCATGTTCTATTTGCGTTAGGAATCATTCTGCTGGATGAATAACGGTATTGGGAACCTGAGATATTTACAAGAATATATAGGTGAAATATAAGTATGGAAACAGAAATCTAGGGAAGACTTGAAGCCAAGTAGGACTTTGGGCCCTTGAGTAGCATACTTTGCTTTGAATTATATTCTGCACAGATGTCTCAGATAAATTGATATACAAAGAAATAGGATCGTATACACTAGATGATTGAATAACATACAGAATATCCAATAAAAAAGGGATAGTCTGTAGGATTAGCAAGATAGTCAGTAGGTTTAGAAAGAAGAATGAGTATAGGATTTGTACCAAAAGTTCTTTACAAATAAGGTTTCGGGTAGAGAGTGAATGTGAATGTCAGCACATGTAAAGAGTCAGTCACAATGACGAATTGGGGAAAATATGTAGGAAAGCAGATATAAATAGAGACATTAGGAAGTCAGTAAAAGTATGAAGTGTGTAATTTGTTTAGACATTTTCAACGGTTTGAGTCTGAATATATAACCTTAGGCAGAAACTAATATGTTGTCACAAATTAGATTGACTTTTGAGAGCATTAGGTAACCAGGACATGGATGTTTTTATTAATCCATGCTCACTTTTTATTTAGGCTTTGGTAAAATCATAAGTGTGACCTTTGCATTTTGTGTCCAGAATATTATTGTGATAAAATGTATATGTAGATCAGGTGACTTGAGTATTTCTTCCACCATTTCTGTAGCAATATTTTGTAGATGTATAAATTACTATTGAGGGTACAAATAGGTGTACCCTGTGTCTATGAATATGCAGATAATGCATGAATAAACCATACTGTGTGTAAATAATATAACTTGCTCTACTTTAAATAATGGATTGAATTGATATCTGAAAATATAAAAGAAATCTCATATTGATATACAATCATTCACTGCAACCAGTTATACATCTAATGGTAATATTATGGTTGTGGTTTATCCTGAAAGGTGTGTGAGTTTTGTTTCAAAAGTGATTATGGAAATCAACAATAGTGTGTTTGGAAAGAAGTCTCATGAAAAGAATAGTCAAGAAACCTGTAAGAATACATGTGTTCTCAAGAAGGAAGTGATTGAACATTATATATCATACTATATATAATGTGCATAAACTGCAGAAATAGTAATGTACCAATGTTGAATAAAAATGAACATCAAAATACACATCATGTCCCATAGGAATCTAATTGCATTGATGTTAATCTGGGTCAGTTACTGTAGAAATATTAGGATTTTTATCCACCATTCACTGAAGTTACTTTTCAGTACTAGGAAAAAAGTATGTATTTAAGTTGGATGAATATTTCTGAGAATAATCTTGTGAAAATTTGATTATAAATCCACATAAATCACAAAACATTATAAACACAAAAGTCACATGGACATTAAAATCTAGCAATATATATGCCAATTTAAATCCATCTTGAAATATATATCATCCACTGATCCAAAACTATTTATTTAATGAACTTGTATTTATGTATAATGTTGTTCAGCTAGGAAGCTCCCCCATAGATTGAATTTTCTGTTCCAAATCAGTGTTTAGGAGGAGTGATCTCCTAAATGTGTATGCAAATATGTGCTACACAAAAATCTTCCCACTCTCATCCAGAACAATGCCTTGATATTACCTTCACCCCAAGTAAGACACAGTTGGAGGACATGAGTTAGAAAATCTGTGAATACATATCTGGAATGTAAAATGGTCAGGAGTTCACAACCTTGCAGGTTGTAGAGGAGTTTCCAAAAGTAAAGGACAGGCTTGATAGACCCAACCTGATCTTTTATTAGAATTGGGAGCCATCTTGCCAGAAAGCCATGAAAAGATAATTTGGGCTTTACTATAAATTACTGCAAATTCTGAACCTGCTTGGAATGCCTGTCCGTGCCTTGAACTCATCCATGCCTGGCTCTCTGACCAGATAACAGTGCTCTCTGAAACATTAGTGACACCTAATAAATATTGGCCTTCCCAGGCCAGACAACGACCCTCTCTGAGTCTCTAATGGTCCTCATAATTTCTGATGTTGGGGCCAGCAAAAAAAATGTAAACTACCATCAGTGTGATGCTTTCAAAGTTCTGTTATCTGTAACCCCCTTTTTGTGTAACTTTCTGGGCTATATAGCTGGGCTGTAGGAAAGGTGGTGTTGCTGTCTTGTTCCCGCCATTTTTGGAGGGAGAGGCAGCCTGGCCAGTTTTAATAATAAGCCTGCCTTAATTTGATTTTAATTGGAGTCACTGGTCTTTTCTTGCATCCTATTCCAACATTTTGGAGTTCCCCAGTGAGATGACCCTGCCCGACCAGATCACAAGACCAGACTGCTGAAAATTCTGAAGCTGGCCTTCCCTCCAGGGCTACGGGCTGGGGAGCCACTCTAGGGGGTGCACAACTTGAGATGTTCCAAGGCCTTGGAGTGAGCCATCGGTCTGGGGAGCACTGCAGTGAACCACCGCACTGAAACTATTAGCAAGTACCTGGTGGAGGAGGCCTCCATAGGTAAGTGGCACCTTGATAACATCTTATATATGGTTAAGGGAGATCTCTTCTAATGACAGAGAGGTGGCCTGGGGAGGCTCACATTCACTCCTGTCCAGGATAGTAATGAGAATCGTTCTGTCCTCTGTTCCGTTCTGTAGGGAATTCCTCTGGAAGGTTAGAGAGGTGCCGAGGGACACGCATGCGCTCCTACCCCAGAGCTTTAGCAAGACGTTGAATTGCTCATCTGTTTTTCTGTTTTGGCACCGGGATTCTGTTTTTTTTTTTTTTTTTTTTGTGTGTGTGTGTGTGTGTGTGTTTTGTTCTGTGTTCTATATGTTTTTTGTTTGTTTGTTTTTGTGCGTTTTGTTTTGTGATTTCTGTGATAAAATCTTAAGGATATTGAACGTGAAAATGGGTAACAAAGCAAGTAAGCCTGACACCCCTTTGGACTGTGTTTTAAGGAACTGTGATGAACTTTACCACCATTTGTTAAGCAGAATGAGAGAAGGCCCTAGCTGGCTGCCTGGAGCACACCCAGTGCAGATGGTAATGCCTGCTGGGGAATGAAGAACTGAGTATCTCCCAGTATCTGCCGAAGCCCTGTTGCTTCAGGGAATTCCCTCCTTCGTTCCCTGCACTGCAAGGATAATGCCACCTCTGTCTTCTTAAAAAAAGAGAAAAACAAAAAGGGGACACTAAATGCAGTAAAGTCGCCATGGAGACACTTTATTTTATATTTCAGGTAGCTCCTCTGTGAAAACATTTGGTCCCCTTGTGGGGACATCTGTGGTGCCACTGGAGAAGGAGATTTTTCTCTTATTTGCTCTGTTTTAAAGGGTTCTGTCTGTCAGCCATTGTCTGGAGTTCATTTCTGTCTGTCTTGTGCCTTTTTTCTAGCCCTTTAAGACATGCGCAATAATGTGTTAATATTATAAATTGTTTCTTGGAAATGATCTTAGCTGAATATGTGTCTAAATGATGATGTTTCATTGTACCAATCTGGTATCTGAATGGGTTTTTGAAGCATTCCACAATCTTGCAGTTAAAAGTCGGGTTTAGGTATTTGTTTAGTTCATGGTTTCAGATAATTCATGCCAGAGAACTTAAATACTTAGGATGGAAAATAAAGAACTCTACTTCCAAGTTGGCAAGTAACTTCCCAATCATTCAGTCTTTTTTTCACCAATTTTAAATTAGGTAGCCTGGGAAAATGTCACTGTGTGTACCAGTGCATTAATTTGGACAAGGATACTAAATTATAGTATGATATCTGTTGACAAAACAACTTGTAAAGATATAAAATTTTGTGAATCGTATCTTAAACTTGTATCATAATTTTCAACATCCTAACATGAAAATTATGGTTAAAATACCTTAGGCCTAAGGTTTCTGCTCAGAATAGCCTTTTTTTCTTCTTCTTCCAGACCTCAGCCAGGACTTATTTTGAAATGCAAATGAAAGAAGCCTGTAAGCTTAGTAGGAGACTTATTTGAGGCCTAAGGGAAAAAAAAGGTAAATTGTATGGTATTTACCAATTACTGGCCAGTCATTTTTCTAGGACTCATAATTTTTTCCTTAGGTTCTTTATTTATTTTTTGAGCTCATGATTTTGCTCCTACAGACCTAGGTTAATGTTTTTCTGATCAGTAATATCTTTGACCAACTGTGGAATTTTTAAATCATTGCAATGGAGATTTCACCTGTGAAAAGCTACAAGGCCTTCACTTTTATTATGTGTGCACAATTTGTTATGTGTTGTATGTCTATATATATATATATATATATATATATATATATATATATATCCATATATCATATATATGATACACAAATTAACTTATATAAGGAGCACTCATAATAAAAAGAACTCATAAAAACAATTTTAAAATGTGGATCCAAAGATCTTTAATTCACGTGATTTAAATGTTTCAATTTAAATTGGGTAAACAGATAAATATAAATGTCTTTAAATTTAAGCTTACAAGTTTTTCTAGGTGTTCAAAAATCTAATAAACTATTAATGTCTACAAAAGGTCTAATATGCCTTTGTTCCAGGACTTTTCTTTCAATCAAAAAAATGGTTTACAGTGTTCAAAAAATTTGTCTAATATTTTGATAAATAAGTAAAGTAAATTTGATATGGGATTACTCATTCATGAGTACTTTTGTTTGATATCTGATTGATATACTAAGGTCTGTATAAGTTTGTACTAAAGTCTGTATAAGATTGTAAAAATCAGTCATGTGTAAAAGAGACAAAAATTTCTTAAACATAAGTTTACCCATAACATTAAGTTTATTAAGATTTAAATTTTCTAGAGCAAGCAACCATAAAAATTAAACAAATGTTTAAATAAGAACTGTTATTTTAGAGCACTGTACTGCCATTTCTTTAAATGCTAAACTTGGTTAATGTAGAAACTTCAATGCAATTGTGATGCTATTAATGTGCTCATATTTTCCAGTTATACAACTCTATAAGGTAGAAACTTTAAAAGAGCATTATATCAAGCAGGTGTTCTGAAGTTGTATGGTAATAAAATATATATTGGGGATTTATTTACCTGTTATCAATAATATATGTAAAGTTTTATGTTACTTTTTACATTGTGGAACAATTTAAATGTATTTTTAAGTTAATGAGACCCTAATCTATGTAAAGGTTAAAATCTTTCAGCCGTACTTTAATTCATGTTTTAAATGTGATATCATATGGTGTGAGCTAATGTTCATGTGACCTCAAACAATTTATGTAAACTTTGTAAAATGATATTTAAAAAAAAGATCAGCTTGAGAACTAAAGCATTTAAGATTTATAAGGAGCCCTGCTTACCTGAGATAAGACTCTTTGTCCCATCTTACTACATGTGAGAATGACTACGAAAGCAGTAGGTCAGATTTTATTTCATTTAAAGTTATGTTCAAATTTTTTTTTCTGTCAAGATTACTAGGATCTCAAAAAGGTGATATAAAATATAACTCACCAAAAAATTCAGGGTAGCTATTACATGAACTAAGTATTTTTACTCTTGTTAAAAAATTTTATTTTTTAATTTCTTTTTAAGTGATCTAAAGATTCCCTGTTGGTGTTTTACAGAAGTGTTGCTTTAAGAACACAACATGGGTTAATTTAAGAAAATAAGTCATCAACTACAAGACAGACAGAATAATAAGATCCCAATTAATAAAATATAAATAATTATAAACTTATAGACATTAAAGTGCAGTACTCTTAATATATGGCTGTTAAAATTTGTTTGCTGGTTGTTTCAGATTAGGATTGAAAATTAAAGTTAAATGAAAAGGGCCAAAAAAAAAACAATATTTGACTCTTGCCCTTTGAGTCAGTCTGAATCCAGGGAACAGGGGACTTCTCTATGAGCTTTGCAACTCTGGGCCACATAACCTCCCGATCAGGGAGATTAATGAGACCACTGGAGAACAGAAAGCCAATCAGTGCATTTGCTACAAAGAGGAGAGTCATCAGGAAAGGGAGACATCCCTGATGCTTCTGAGGGAAGCCACATGGTCAAGCAAGACCTGAACCCACCTAGCTCAAATTGCACTAGCAGAACTGAGAAGCTGCTCTCAAGTTTCCCAAGGAATGACTCCCATAAAAGCTCAGCTGACTGCTAACAATAGATAGAAACAAAAGTCATTTGACTGCTTCATCTTAAACACTTAGCAAAGACAGTTAAAACCAAAATACAGCCATTCCTGGGCATTTTAAATAATAATAATAATAATAATAATAATAATAATAATAATAATAATATTTTAAGGTATACACTTTATGTTAGCCTCCCAAAATAAGTAAAACTGTTGGCTACAAAGACTATCAAGAGGAGCTGCCAGAGGCAGAAGTTTTTAGTTTAAGGCCTACAGATATTCCTAACCTACAGGTAGGCTTGGTGTTTGCTAGTACGATTATCCAGCCCTGAGTAACAGAATTAAATGTTTCTCTATTAGACACAGAGGTCATACTACTGAAAGGATTTTGCAAAATCAGATGACATTAAATTATTAAACTGTATATTATTGGGAGGGACAACTGTAACACTTAAAGTTAAATATTAAGTTGACAGTCCTGATAATTGGGGATATTAAAGACTGGTGAGGGTACTTCATACAGTGACATGATCCAGCTACTGCAACATTTATTCAATACTCATGTTTTTTGTTTCTCTCATAGAAGAACCCATCCCCAGATGACTTTACAACCTGTTCTTCCTCAACAAGACTTCAAAAAGAACTGACTTCTAAAAGGCAACTCATATTCCTCAACTGACTTCAAAAAGGCAACTCATGTCTCTCACGCCATGCACACTCATGTCACCCTCTCTCAGCTGAGAAGAAGGCAAAATGAGAGACGACTCTCCACTTACACCAATGGAGCCCAAAATAAATAGACTATCAATATAAGTAATTAATTAAGTCAGGTAATATCAGGGAGACTGGTTTTCGGTGAGTTCTAAAAATTTGGAGACTGTTAACTGAGGGATTAAAATTTCCTCAGTGCTTTTCCACTAACCTATCAAGGATTACAAAGGGACACATAAGAAAAGGGGGGAATGATAGACCCAACCTTATCTTTTATTAAAATTGGGAGCCATCTTGCAACAAAACCATGAAAAAATCATTTTGGCTTTACTGTAAATTACTGCAAATTCTGAACCTGCTTGGAATGACTGCCCGTGCCTTAAACTCACCCGTGCATGGCTCTCTGACCAGATAGCAGCCCTCTCTGAAACTTTGTCACACCTCATAAATATTGGCCTTCTGTGGCCAGACAATGACCCTCTCTGAGACTCTAATGGTCCTCATAAATTTTGATGTTGGGGCTAGCAAAAAAAAAAAAAAATGTAAACTCCCATTAGTGTGATGCTTGTCAGAGTTCTGTTATCTGTTACCCCATTTTTGTGTAACTTTCTGGGCTGCAAACCTGGGCTGTAGTAAAGGTGGGGTTGCTCTCTTGCTCCCGCAATCTTTGGAGGGAGAGGCAGCCCAGCCAGTGGAAATAATAAGCTTACTTTAATTTGATTTTAACTGGAGTCAGTGTTCTTTTCTTACATCCTGGTCTAAGAGGTAAACACTCCACAAACATAGAGCTCTGCCGGCCTAAAGACTTCTTGAGAAACTGCCTCTGAGGTTGGGTACTTTAAATATATTTTGTTGTCAGAAGGTTTAGCTTCTTTTTTATTGAGACCATCAAAGCTGGGTCTGCATCTATGTGAATGGAGAGCATGGTTTCTTATTTTCCAATGAACATGAGGCAGCAGTGCTGAATTCTCTCTTGGTAGCTAAACTGTGGCCACTGGGGGCTAAGTGTCTCCCTGTGTGGACTGTGAAGCCATTTGATCATCCTCCATTTTTGTGGTGTTTCTTGGTGCTGCACTGGGAGTTTGGTATTTGCTTCACGAAATACAAGGAGTTCAACTGGGACACAGTGCTGGAGGGAGTTCTTTCACGTGTGGTGGGTCAGGAACTGCAGGAGAATGCACCAACCAGGCTTCTATTTCACACAGCTTTTTCCTTGACCATACCAACCTGATTCTGAACATTGCCTTGAAACCTCTCCATATAATAAGATGCCTTTACATGTAAGGTTCTGCTGGATGCACCATGGCAGACAAAATGCATTTGGAAGTCAATTGGAAATCCACATGGCCCCACCTCAGATATTTTATCACACACCTGCACACCACTGCTCTGGGCCCACTACTCAGCATTCTCAACTTACTGGCATCTCTGTTCTTCACCATTATCATGAAATCCAGTCAATCAAGGCACTGTCTGGTACACTCATGATCAGCAACAGGAAATCCAAAGGTTCTCCAGTGCCACCTGGTCATGGGAGTTTCAAAAATTTCTGGGTATTTATCTAGCCACTTTTCAAGGATGAAGTTGGAGAAACTGTGGGTTTCAATTCATTCAGGAACCATTTAATGTTGAGGAACCTCATTTCAATGAATGCTCTGGAGAACTCTCAAAGGCAAGGCTTCCCAAAGAGTAGCCAAATAGTCACATGAAGCCCAGCCCATTGAGGTCTACAATGTGAGGTCCATGTGTGTTTTGACTCTCAACTATGCCTGTCAATTCTTTCATAATAAAATCATGTGATATCCTGGCTGAGATTCCAAGTGATCAGTCGAAAGCCACCCTTGGCCTAGATTTCAGTTTCCAATGGCGACTCTCATGCGTGGGCTTCTAAAATCGCAACACA
Source organism: Callospermophilus lateralis (assembly GCF_048772815.1). NCBI lineage: Eukaryota > Metazoa > Chordata > Mammalia > Rodentia > Sciuridae > Callospermophilus > Callospermophilus lateralis. The sequence goes on along the minus strand of NW_027514563.1, from coordinate 365,364 downwards.
ATTCATGACAATACTTCTCTGAGGTCAGTTCCAGAACTCAGTCTCTAAGGTGAATCATACCAAAGTTCTAGCCCTGGTGGATCCAGTCATTTCTTCCAACCACTACACAAATGAACACAATTAAAACCAAAACACTCCCACATGGTCCTCACCTTCTTCCATATAGACACTCATTATAACCTCTGGCTGGAGGTTTCCATGAGGGGCGCAGCACAAGACAGTATCCAAAACAAGCTTCCTTATCCCTTATTTGCTTAAAGTCAGCTGGGCCTGGACACCATTCCTGTGAACCAGGAGTGATAAAATAAGCCTGGCCTTAATACTGCTCTGCTTCTCCAATTTGAGGCCTACTGACTGTCAGGTATAGATTCTTAATGTGATTTAAAGTAATGAAAAAACCCAAGTTCATATGGGCTAGCCTCTGCAGGGCTTTGAAGAACTCATTTGACCCAAAGGATCCCTAGTCTCATTTGATGGAGATCAGAAACCTCTCAGAGTAAGGCAAGATACTTCATACACAATTACTGATATTTTTGCCATTTTGGTTTTGGAAGCACACATGGGATCTTTCTTTAGTTCCATCAGGTGCTGAGAATCTAAGCCACTGCCTCACACAGGGCCAAGTGGCTGATTCAGACACATCCCTTTCCAAAGCAATTAAGCAAAGATACACAGGTGATGCCCATTCATTTCCATTTGAAAACAGTTTTCTTCAGGCTTCACAAATTGGTGGCCTGAGGCAGAGACCTTCCTGACTCTCAGAGCAACAGAAAAATAGGTAAGCAAAAGGCCCAAAGCAGGGTTTCTCTACTGAGACTTTCTTTGTCACACTGATATCTGAGTTTTCTGAGATGCTTGCTATTCCCTTCAGCTATCCAGTATATGGCAATGTCACAGAGCTTGGAGGTGGTACATATCTTGGACACAAAACCATGAGCCTACTCTGGAGAGTGGCCAGAATTCAGGAAGAAAACAGGAACTTCAGAAGATAGTAGGTGTTGCCCTTCCCTAAAGCAACCTGCAGTCCACTCATAAATTGGGCAGGATGAATGTTGGCAAGCTTTCTACTAGACAGGACACATCCATTGATGCATTATCTTTTATAATGTCTACAACCACGGACACAGTGGGATACACAGGCATACAAACAATCACCTTGTCAAATGACTTACTATAAACAGTCCACTCTAAAGCAAACAAACCGCCTTTCTTACCTATTCTCAGAACATGAGACATAACCACAAAATCACAATCACACCCACAACGACACCTCCTTTATTCAAGTAGGTCTGTGACTAATTGGAATGTACTCTGAATGATGGGCCATACTATGTTTCCTTGAAATGGCCTGTCCTTCTCAGATCTGGTCACCTTGGCCAACACTGTGAAGTTTTCAGGAGCCAGTGGTGAGCCACTACCTGCTTTCTCATGAAATTCCCCTTTTTAGAGCTCTCTTGGCATTTGGCAATCCTCACATCAGTAGGTACCAAGGAAGACTTACTCTGTCCTTGGTTATTCCAAACAACTGAGCCCACTGGGCAAGAAACTGGGACTGACTCTGGGTGCCTGGCTTCCTGGATCCCAAGTTCAGAGAGATCCGTCATCAAGGAAGAGAGGTAGGTCACCTCATTCAGGAACTGAATGAGGTTACTGCCGTGGCAACCACTTTGTCCTAACAATTGCTTTCAAGGGTCCCATGAGATGGTGGCTGCCCCTACCTCCTGTGACACTTTCACAAGTTAGAATGGTATATCAACCATTGGCACCTGGGAACAGCTCTCCACACAGGCCTGGTTTGGTCCATCTTCTCGACATTAAGAAGAGAGAAGCTGTTTCAGACACAACCCTTCATCCTGACCAGGTTGTTTGCCATGGAGGATGAATTTTGCTCTCTTAGGTCCTCCATAGCTGCTTACAACTTCTCCAGGAATCATTTCTGCATGGACCTTTGAGTTTCTCAGCATGTGGAAGATCCCCTATATTCCTGTATTGTAAGAACAACTCTATCCCTGCTCTTCTGTAAAGTTAAATTGACTGAACAGTGTATGGTTAGGTTAACTAACAGGTTCGATTTGGATTAGGAATCTTTTTGCGGGATGAATAATGGTATTGGGAAACTGCGATATTTACAAGAATATATAGGTGAATTATAAGTATGAAAACAGAAATCTAGCTAAGATTTGAAGCCCAAAAGGGCATTGGGCCCTTGACTGGGATACGTAGCTTTGAATTATGTTCTGCACTGATGTGTCAGGTAAATCGATATACAATGGCTTAGGTCCTTGTACCATGGATGATTAAATGTAGAAGAGAACTTCCAGTCAAAAGGGATAGTTGGTAGGATTCGGAAGATTCTCGGTAGGTTTAGAAAGAAGAGTGAGTATAGGATTTGGACCAAATGTTGTTTAGCAATAGGGTTTCTGGTAGACAGTGAATGTTAATGTCAGCACAAGTGAAGAGACAGTCACAATGATGAACTGGGGAAAATAGTTAGGAAAGCTGATATCAATAGAGACATTACGAAATCAGGCAAAGTATAAAGTGAGTGATAGGATTAGATATTTTCAACAGGGTTGAGTTTGAATATATAATCTTAGAAAGAAACAAATATGTAGTGACCAATAGGATTGACATTTGACAGCATTAGGCAACCTGGACATGGATGTTTAGTAATCCATGCTCACTTTTCATTTAGTCTTTGCTACAATCTTAAGTGTGACCTTTGCTTTTTTTGTCCAGAATATTACTGTGATAAAACGTATATGTAGATCAGGTGACATGACTATTTTTCCACCATTTCTGGCAGCAACATATTCAAGACGTATAAATTAGTAATGGGGGTAAAAAGAGGTGTACCCTTTGTCTGTGCATATAGAGATAATGCATGAATAGACCATACTTTGAATAAATAATATATCTGGTTCCGACTTTAAATAATGGATTGAAATTATATGTGAAAAAATACAAGAAATCTTATATTGACATACAAACATTCATTCCAACCAGTTATATATCTAATGGCCACATTAAGGTTATGGTTTATCATGAAGGGTGTGTGAGTTTTGCTTCAAAAGTGATTATGGAAATCTAAAATAATGTGTTTGGAAAGAAGTCTCATGAAAAGACCAGTCAAGAAACCTGGAGGAATACATGTTTTATGAAGCAGGAAGTGATTGTGAAACAAATGCGCATAAATTTGTGAACTTGTGGATGAAATATATATATCCTATGATTTGTAAAAATTGAAGAAATAGTAATGTACCAGTGTTGAATGAAAATAAACGTCAGAATACACATCATGTCCCATACGAATCTACTTGATTGATGTTAATCTGGGTTAGTTACTGTAGAAATATTAGGATTTGTAAGCACCATTTACTGAAGTTAGTTTTCAGAACTATGAAACAAATGTGTATTTCAGGAGGATGAATATTTCTGAGAATAATTTTGTGAAAAGTTTATTATAAATCCACATTTTTGAACATGAATGAATTTAGGGAGTGTATTTAAGATACATACATTTCATATTTTAAAAATCAGGACAGTATATATATATATATATATATATATATATATATATATTCATAATTATATATATGTGTATATACATATATATGTGTGTATATATTGTATATATATATATATATATATATATATATATATATATACACACACACACAAAACACACACACAGACATTAAAATGTAGGAATATATACGCCAATCGAAGTTCATCATAAAATATATAGCATCCACAGATGCAAAAATATTTATTTTACTGAACAAGGATTTATGTATAATGTTGTTCTACTAGGAAGCTCACCCATAGTTTGAATTTTCAGTTCCAACAGCGTTTAGAGTAGTGATCTCTTCTCACAACTTGTATCTGCCAAGTCAGTCACCTCACAAAAATGAACGTGTGATACCAGGTAGGATTCTATAAAGCATATAAAAATACATGTGCTGAATAGGCTACAGAGAAAGGCAGACAGGCATTTACATATTTGTTAACTTTAACAACACATGGAGAACTATTTCAATTAAAAATTGACTAGATTTATAACACCTACCATTTATCATGAAAAAGGCCAGTCCAACTATACCCCACGCCTCCTCTGAACTGCTTGTATTTCTATTCTGTTTGGGTTGTTTTTCTCCATCATTTGGATTAGTAGACAGAGTATAGTAGGGTATGGGTTATTGTCAGGATTCAGTATTTTCAATGGTATATAGGAAAATGAATCCAATGTGTATAAAAATATATGCTACACAATTATCTTCCCACTCTCATCCAGAACAATGCCTTTACATTACCTTCACCTCAAGTAAGACACAATTAGGGTAGAAGAGTTTGAAAATCCATGAATGCATATCTGGGGTGGAAACAGTACTAAGAAACAAATACGTATTTCAGGTGGATGAATATTTCTGAGAATAATCTTGTGAAAAGTTGATTATGAATCCACAACATAAATATGAATGAATTTAGGAAGTGTGTAATAAGACACATATTTCATATTTTGAATACTCCTGAGAGTGTATCTATATATATATTTATATACACACACAGAGACAGACATTAAAAATTGCAATATATATGCCAAACGAAATTCACCATGAAATGTATATCATCCACAGATCCAAATATATTCATTTTACTGAACATGGATTTATGTATAATGTTGTTCAACTAGGAAGCTCACTCACATTTGAATTACCAGTTCAAGCAGCGTTTAGGAGGAGTGATCTCTTCTTCCAATTTGTATCTGCCAAGTCAGCCACCTCACCTCACAAGAATGTACGTGTGGTACCAGGTAGGATTCTATATGTGCATATAAAAATACGTGTGCTGAATAGGCTACAGAGAAAGGGGGACAGGAATTCACTTATTTGTTAACTTTAAAAACGCATGGAGAACTATTTCAACAAATAATTGACTAGATTTATAACTGCTACACTATACCATGCAAAAGGCAACTCCAACTATAAAACATACCTCATCTAAACTGCTTGTATTTCTATTATGTTTGTGTTATTTTTCTCCATCATATTAGGATTAGTAGTCAGAGTCTAATAGGGTATATGTTAGTTTCAGGGATTCAGCATTTCTAATGGAAAATAGGAAATTGAATCCAATGTGTATGCAAATATGTGCTACACAAAAATCTTCCCACTTTCATCCAGAACAATGCCTTGACATTACATTCTCCTCAAGTAAGACACAATTAGAGGATAAGAGTTAGAAAATCTGTGAATATATATCTGGAATGGAAAATACTCTGGAGTTTACAACTTTGGAGGTGGTAGAGAAGATTCTAAAAGTAAGGGACAGGGTAAACATTCCACAAACATGTAGCTCTGCTGGCCTAAATACTTTTTGAGAAACTGCCTCTAAGAGTGGGCACTTGAAGTATTTGATGTTCTGAGGAGATTTAGTTCCTTTGTAGAGAAACCATGAAAGCTGGGTCTGCATCTATGTTACTTGGAGGACATGGTTTCTTATTATCCAATGAACATGAGGCAGCAGTGCTGAATTCTCTCTTTGTAGGTAAACTCTGGACACTGGGGTCTAAGTGTCTTTCAGTGTGGACTGTGAAGCCAATTGGTCATCCTCCACTTTTCGTGGTGTTTCTCGCTGCTGCACTGGGAGTTTGGTATTTGCTTCAAAAAATACAAGGAGTTAAAATGGGACAGAGTGGTGGAGGGAGTTCTTTAAGGTGTGGTGAGTCAGGGTCTTCAGGAGAATGCACCAACCAAGGTTCTATCCCATGTAGATTGCCCCCTTGAGAATAGCAACATGATTCTGAACATTGCAGTGAATCCTCTCCATATAACAAGATGCCTTTACATATATGGGTCTGCTGGCTGCACCATGTCAGTCACAAGCCATTTGGAAGCCAATGGCTGATCCACATGGCGACAACACAGATGTTTTATCACACAATTGCATACCACTGCTCTAGGCCCACTACTCACCAGGCTCCAACTTACTGGCATATCTGTTCTACAACATTTTCATGAAACAAAGTCAATCAAGGCAGTGTCTGGTATACTCAGGATCAGAAACAGGACATCCAAAGTATTTCCAGTGCCAGCTGATCATGAAAATATCAAAAATTTCATGGTAATTTTCTAGCCATTTTTCACGGATGAAGTTTGAGGCTCTGAGGGATTCAATTAATTCACGAACCATTAAATGGTGAAGAAGCTAATTTCAATGAAAGCTCTGGAGCACTCTCACAGGCAAGGTTTCCCTAAGGGTGGCCAAAATGTCACATGAAGCCAGGCCCATTGAGATCTACAATATGAGGTCCATGTGTGTTTTAAACTCAAATATGGCTGCCAAGTCTTTAAGAAAAATTGTATGTTATATCCGGGCTGAAATTCCCAATGTTCTGTGGAAATCCAACCTGGGCCTAGATCTCAGGTTCCAAGGGCGACTCTCATGTGTGGCCTCCTAAAATCCCAACACAATTCATGGCAATACTTCTCTGAGGTCAGTTAAAGAACTCAGTCTCTAAGGGGAATCACACCAGAGTTCAAGCCCAGTGGAACAGTCATCTCTTCCAACCGCCACACAAATGACCACAATTAAAACCAAAACACTCCCACATGGTCCTCATCTTTTTCCATATAGACACTCCTTATAACGTCTGGCTGGAGTTTTCAATGAGGTTAACAGCCCAAGTCAGTGTCCAAATTAAGGTCCTGTTCCCCTCATTTGTCTAACATCAAGGTGGCCTGGACACACTTCCTGTAAACCAGGAATGATCAAATAGGCCTGCCATTAATACTGCTTGGCTTTTTCAATTTGAGGCCTTCTGACTCTGTGGTTTAGATTCTTTATGTGAATTTGAGTCATGAGAAAATCCAAGCCCCTCTGCAGAGATTTGAAGAACTCATTTGGCCGAAAGGATTCCTATTCTCACTTGATGGAAGTCAGGATCCTAACAGAGGAAGGTAAAAGAATTCATTCACAATGAGTGAATATTTGCCATTTTGGTTTTGGATGCACACATTTGATCTTTCTTTTGATCCATCAGGTGCTGAGAATCTAAGCCACAGCCTCACACAGGGCCAAGAGGATGATTCAGACACATCTTTTTCCAAAGCAATTAAGCAAAGAGACACAGGTGATGCCCTTCATTTCCATTTGAAAAATGTTTTCCTCAGGCTTCCCAAAGGGGTGCCCAGAGGCAAAGACATCCTGAGATTCAAGGCAACAGAACAATAGGTTAGCGAAAGGCCCAAAGCAGGGTTTCTCCACTGAGACTTTCCTGGTCACACTGATATCTGAGTTTTCTGAGATGCTGGCCATTCCCTTCAGATATCCAGTACATGGCCATGTGACAGAGATTGGAGGTGGTACATATCTTGGACACAAACCCAAGAGCCTATTCTTAAGAGTTGTCAGAATTCAGAAAGAAAACAGGGACTTAATAAGGTAGTAGGTGTTGCCTATCGATATGGAAACCACACTCCATTCATTAATTGGGCAGGATGAATCCTGGGAAGCTTTCTACTAGAGGGGACACATGCATTGATGCATTCTCTTTTCTAATGTATACAACCACGGACACAGTGGGATACACAGACATAGAAACACTCACCTTGTAAAACGACTTACTAGAAACAGTTCACTGCAAACCAAAGAAACCTCCTTTCCTACCTATTCTCAGAACAGAGACAAAACCACACACCCACACTCAAAAAGACACCTCCTTCCCCCAAGTAGGGCTGTGATTATCCGGAGTGTCCTCTGACAGGTTTGCCATACTATGTTCCCCGGTAATGGTCTGTCCTGTCTCAGATCTGGTCTTCTTGTACAACTCTGTAAAGCAGTCAGGAGCCAGCGGTGAGCCACTACCTGCTTAGTCAGGAAAGGCCCGTGTTCATATCTTTCCTGGCATTTGGCCATCCTCACATCAGTCAGTACCAAGAAGACTGACTCTGTCCTTGGTGATTCCAAACAAATGAGACCACTTGGACTGGGACTGGGACTGGCTCTGGTGCTTGGTTTCCTTGGTCCCAAGTTCAGAAAGTTCCATCAACAAGGAAGTGAGGTAGGTCACTTCCTTTAAGAACTGAATGAGGTCACTGCCTTGGCAACCACTTTGTCCTAACAGTTGCTTCCAAGGGTCCCATGAGATGGAGGCTGCCCCTACTTCCTTTGGCACTTTCACAACTTAGAATGGTATATCAACCTTAGGCACCCGAGAACAGCTCTCCACACAAGCCTGGTTTGGTCCATCTTCTCTACAGTAAGAAGATAGAGGCTGATTCAGACAAAACCCTTCATCCTGACCAGGTTGTTTGCCATGGAAAATGACTTTTTGTCTCTCAGGTCCTTCATTGCTGCCTACATCTTCTCCAGGGATCATTTCTGCATGGACCTTTGAGGTTCTTAACAGGTAGAGCATCCCCTACATTCCTGTATTGTAAGAACAATCTGTCTCTGCTCTTCTGTAAAGTTAGATTGAGTGAACAGTGTATGATTAGGGTTAATTTCATGTTCGATTTGGGTTAGGAATCATTCTGCTGGATTAATAATGGTATTGGGAACCTGTGATATTTATAAGAATATCGAGGTTAAACATATGTATGAAAACAGAAATTAAAGTAAGATTTGAATCCCAGAAGGGCATTGGGCAATTGATTGGGATATTTAGCTTTGAATTACTATCTGCACACATGTCTCAAATAAATCGACATACAATGGCAGAGGAACTTGAACCTTGGATGATTGAATGCTGAAGAGAACATCCAGTCAAAAGGGATTGTCGGTAGGATTAAGAAGATAGTCGCAGTTATTAATATGGTATTATGTAAAAATGTGGATGTGTAACCGATGTGATTCTGCAACTTGTATTTGGGGTAAAAATGGGAGCTGATAACCCATTTGAATCAAATGTATGGAAGATGATATGCCATGAGCTTTGTAATGTTTTGAACAACCAATAAAAAAAATTAAAAAAAAAAAAAGAAGATAGTCGTTATGTTTAGCAAGTAGAGTTAGTATAGGATATGTAACAAAAGTTCTTTAGCAATTTTTTTCGGGCAGTGAGTGAATATAAATGTCAGCACATATGAAGAAATCAGACACAATGATGAACTGGGGAAAATTTGTAGAAAAGCAGATATCAATAGAGACATTAGGAAATCAGGCAAAGTATAAAGTGAGTGATAGAATAAGACATTTTCAACAAGGTTGAGATTGAATATCTAATCTTAGGAAGAAACAAATATGTAGGTCACCAATAGGATTGACATTTGAGAGCATTAGGCAACATGGACATGGATATTGTTAGTAATCCATGTTCACTTTACATTTAGGCTTTGGTACAATCCTAAGTGGGACCTTTGCATTTTGTTTCCAGAATATTACTGTGATAAAATGTATATGTAGATCAGATGACATGATTTTTTCTTCCACCATTTCTAGGAGCAGTATTTTGAAAACGTATAAATTAGCATTGGGGGTAAAAAGAGGTGTACCCTGTTTTTATGAATATACAGATAATGCATGAATAGACCTTAATTTCAATAAATAATACAACTTGTTCCACTTTAAATAATGGATTGAATTGATATCTGAAAATATATAAGAAATCTTATATTGATATGCAATCATTCATGACAACCAGTTATACACCTAATGTTAATATTAGGGTACGATTTATCATGAAGTTTGTGTGAGTTTTGCTTCAAATGTGATTATGGAAATCGAAAATAATGTGTTTGGAAAGAAGTCTCATGAAAATGCCAGTCAAGGAACACCGAGGAATTCATGAGTTCTGAAGCAGGAAGTGATTGAAATTGAAAAAAATGACGATAAATTTCCTTACTTGTGGATGAAATATTATAATATGATGTGAATAAACTGAAGAAATAGTAATGTACCAGTGCTGAATAAAAATGAACATCAAAATACACATCATGTCCCACAGGAATCTTCTCGCATTGATGTTAAACTGTGTCAGTTACTGTAGAAATATTAGGATTTCTTTGCACCATTCACCAAAGTTAGTTTTCTTTTTTTAAATTTTTATTTATGCTTGTTCAAAACATTACATAGTTCTTGATATATCATATTCCACACTGTGATTCAAGTGGGTTATGAACTCCCATTTTTACCCCATAAACAGATTGCAGAATCACATCAGTTACACATCCATTGATTTACATATTGCCATACTAGTGTCTGTCGTATTCTGCTGCCTTTCCTAACCTCTACTATCCCCCTCCCCTTACCTCCCCTCTCCTCTTCTCTCTCTACCTCTTTACTGTAATTCATTTCTCTCCCTTGTATAATTTTTTCCTTTCCCTCACCTCCTCTTGTATGTAATTTTGTATAACCCTGAGGGTCTCCTTTTATTTCCATGCAATTTCCCTTCTCTCTCCCTTTCCCTTCCTCCTCTCATCCCTGTTTAATGTTAATTTTCTTCTCATTCTATTCGTCCCTACTCTGTTCTTAGTTAATCTCTTTATATCAAAAAGACATTTGGCATTTGGTTTTAGGGATTGGCTAGCTTCACTTAGCGTAATCTGCTCTAATGCCATCCATTTCTCTGTAAAAATTTTGTCATTTTTTAATGCAGAGTAATACTCCATTGTGTATAAATGCCTCATTTTTTATCCATTCATCTATGGAAGTGCATCTAGGTTGGTTCCACAGTCTTGCTATTGTAAATTGTGCTGCTATGAACATCAATGTAGCAGTGTCCCTGTAGCATTTTTTTTAGGTCTTTAGGGAATAGACTGAGAAGGGGAATACCTGGGTCAAATGGTGGTTCCATTCCCACCTCTACAAGAAATCTCCATACTGCTTTCCAATTTGGCTGCACCAATTTGCAGTCCCACCAGCAATGTACAAGTGTACCCTTTTCTCCACATCCTCGCCAGCACTTGTTGTTGTTTGAGTTCATAATAAATATCTGGAATGGAAAATGCTCAGGAGTTCACAACCTTGAAGGTGGTAGAGGAGTTTCCAAAAGTAAGGGACAGGGTAAATACCACAAACATGGAGCTGTGTCGGCCTTAAGACTTCTTGAGAAAATGCCTCTGAGGTTGGGCACTTGAAATATATGTTGTTGTCAGGAGCTTTAGCTTCCTTTGTAGTGAGACCATCAAAGCTGAGTCTGCATCTATGTGACATGGACGACATGTTTTTTTTTATTTTCCTATGAACACGAGGCAGCAGTACTGAATTCTCTCTTTGTAGGCAAACTGGGGCTACTGGGGGCTAAGTGTCTCCCCATGTGGACTGTGAAGCCATTTGATCATCCTTCACATTTAATCATGTTATTTGATGCTGCACTGAAAGTTTGGTATTTACTTTATGAAATAAAGGAGTTTAACTGTGATACAGTGCTGCAGGGAGTTCTGTCATGTGTGGTGGTCAGGATCGGCAGGAGAATGTACCAAGAAGGCTTCTATCACACATAGTTGCCCCCTTGACCATAGCAACATGATTCTGAACATTGCCCTGAAACCTCTCCATACAACAAGATGCCTTTACATCCAAAGGTCTGCTAGCTGCACCATGTCAGTCACAAACCATTTATAAGCCAATGGCAGATCCACGTGGCCCCACCACAGATGTTTTTTCACACACCTACACTCTACTGCTCTTGGCCCACTACTCAGCAGGCTCCAACTTACTGGCATATCTTTTCTACACCATTATCATGAAACTCAGTCAAACCAGGCACTGTCTTGTATACTCATGATAAGCAACAGGACATCAAATGGTTTTCCAGTGCCAGCTGGTCATGGAAATTTCAAAAATTTCATGGTATTTTCTAGCCATTTTTCAAGGATGAAGTTGGAGTTACTGTGGGTTTCAATTCATTCAGGAACCATTAAATATTGAGGAATCTCATTTCAATGGAAGCTCTAGAGAACTCTCACAGGCAAGTCTTCTGAAAGAGTGGCCCAAGGTCACATAAAGCCAGCCACATTGAGGTCTACAATGTGAGGTCCATGTGTGTTTTGACTCTCAACTATTGCTGCCAAGTCTTTCAGAATATAATCAAGTGATATCCTCCCTGAGATTCCCAGTGCTCTGTGGAAAGCCACCCTGGGCCTAGATCTCAGTTTCCAAGGGTGACTCTCATGCGTGGCCTCCGAAAATTCCAACACAATTCATGGCAATACTTCTCTAAGGTCAGTTTCAGAACTCAGTCTCCAAGGGGAATCCCACAAGAGTTGAAACCCAGGTGGACGCAGTCATCTTTTCCCACCGCCACACAAATGACAACAATGAAAACCAAAACACTCTCACATGGCCCTCATGTTCTTCCATATAGACACTAATCATAACCTCTGGCTAGAAGTTTCCATGAGGGGCGCAGACCAAGACACTGTCCAAAATAAGCTCCCTTTCCCCTCATTTGCCGAAAGTCAGGGTGGCCTACACACCCTTCCTGTGAACCAGAACTGATCAAATAGGCATGGCGTTAATACTGTCATGCTTTTCCAATTTGAGGCCTACTGACTGTCAGGTATAGATTCTTTATGTGATTTGGAGTCATCAGAAAACCCAAGCACTTCTGCAGGGGTTCAAAGAACTCTTTTGAACTAAAGGATCCTGATTCTTACTTGATGAAGGTCAGGAATCTAATAGAGGAAGGCAAGAGACTCATTTGCCATTTCTGTTTTGAATGCACACATGGAATCTATCTTTTGATGCATCAGGTGCTGAGAATCTAAGCCACAACCTCACACAGAACCAAGAGGCTGATTCAGACACATCCTTTTACAAAGCAATTAAGCAAAGAGCCACAGGTGATGCCCATTCATTTTCATTTGAAAACTGTTTTCTTCAGGCTTCACAAAGGGGTGGCTAGAGGCCAAGACCTTCCTGACATTTAGGGCAACAGAAGAACAGGTAAGCAAAAGACACAAAGCAGGGTTTCTCCACTGAGACTTTCCTGGTCACACTGATATCTGAGTTTTCTGAGATGCTTGACATTCACTTCAGCTATCAAGTACATGGCCATGTCACAGAGCTTGGAGGTGGTATATATCTAGGACACAAAACCATGAGCCTATTCTGGAGAGTGGCCAGAATTCAGGAAGAAAACAGGATCTTAGGAAGATAGAAGGTTTTGCCCATCCAGAAGGCAAGCCGCAGTCCATTAATCAATTGGGCAGGATGAATGCTGGGAAGCTTTCTACTAGACAGGACACATCCATTAATTTATTCTCTTTTCTAATTTCTACAACCACAGACACAGTGGGATACACAGACATAGAAACACTTACATGTCAAACGACTTACTAGAAACAGTCCAATCCAAACCAAACAAACCACATTTCCTACCTATTCTCAGAACATGTGACAAAACCACAAAACCACAACCACTCCCACAAAGGCACCTCCTTCCCCCAAGTAGGTCTGTGACTATCCAGAATGTCCTCTGACTGGTGGGCCATAAAATGTTCTCCCGAAATGTCCTGTCCTGACTCAGATCTGGTCTCTTTGGCCAACATTGTGAAGTTGTCAGGAGCCAGCGGTGAGCCACTACCTGCTTTCTCAGAAAAGGTCCCTCTTCAGAGCTCTTCTGGCCTTTGGCCATCCTCACATAGGTAGGTACCAAGAAAGACTGACCCTGTCCTTGGTAAAACTGAACAAGTGAGCCCACTGGGACTGGGACTGAGACTGGCTCTGGGTACCTGTCTTCATGGATCCCAAATTCAGAGAATTCCTTCACCAAGGAAGTGATGTAGGTCACTTCCTTCAGGAACTGAATTAGGTTACTGCCTTGTCAACCAATTTGTCCTAACAGTTGCTTCCAAAGTCCAATGAGTTGGAGGCTGCCCCTTCTTCCAGTGAAACTTTCACAAGTTTGCATGGTATATCAACCATAGGCACCCAAAAAAAGCTCTCCAGATAGGCCTGGTTTGGTCCATCTTCTATACATTAAGAAAAGAAATGTTGATTCAGACACATCCCTTCATGCTAACCAGGTTGTTTGTCATGGAAGATGACTTTTGCTCTCTGACGTCATTCATAGCTGCCTACATTTAATCCAGGGATCATTTCTTTAATGACCTTGGAGGTTCTCAGCAAGTGGAAGATCCCCTAATTTCTGTATTGAAAGACCAACTCTGTCCCTGCTCTTCAGTAAAGATAGATTGAGAGAACAGTGTATGGTCAGGGTTAATAACATGTTCCATTTGGGTTAGGAATCATTCTGCGGGATGAATTATGGTATTGGGAACGTGCGATATTTATAAGAATATAAGTGAAATATAAGTATGAAAACAGACATCTAGGTAATATTTGAAGCCCAGAATTGCATTGGACCCTTGGCTGGGATTCTTAGCTTTGAATTATATTCTGCACAGATGTCTCAGATAAATCAATATACAATGGCATAATTCCTTGTACCTTGGTTGATTGAATGTTGAAGAGAACATCCAGTCAAAAAGAAATAATTTGTAGGATTAGTAAGATTGTTGGTAGGTTTTGAAAGAAGAGTGAGTATAAGATTTGGATGAAAAGATCTTTAGCAATAGTGTTTCGGATAGAGAGTGAATGTAATTGTCAGCACATGTGGAGAGTCTGTCAAAAGGATGAACTGGGGAAAAAAGTAGGAATGCAGATATCAATTGACATTAGGATATCAGGCAAAGTATAAAGTGAGTGATAGAATTATACATTTTCAACAGGGTTGAGTTTGAATATATAATCTTAGGAAGAAACAAACATGTAGTCACCAATAGGATGAACTTTTGAGAGCATTAGGCAATATGGACATGGATGTTTTCCGTAATCCATGCTCACTTTTCATTTAGGCTGTGGTACAAACATAAGTTTGACCTCTTCTTTCTGTGTGCAGAATATTACTGTGGTAAAATGTATATGTAGATCAGGTGACATGAGTATTTCTTCCACCATTTCTGAGAGCAATATTTTGAAGACGTATCAATTATTTTTGGAGGTAAAAATGGTGTACACTGTGTCTATAATTATAGAGATAATGCATGAATAGACCATACTGTAAAGAAATATTATAACTGGTTCTAACTTTAAATAATGGATTGAATTGATATCTGAAAATATACAGAAAATCTTACATTGATATACAATCCTTCATTCCAACCAGTAATATATCTAATGGTTATATCAGCATTATGGTTTTTCATGAAGAATGTGTGAGTTTTGCTTCAAAAGTGATTATGGAAATCGGAAATAATGTGTTTGGAAAGAAGTCTCATGAAAAGACCAGTCAAGAAACCTGGAGGAATACATGTGTTTTGAAGCAGAAAGTGATTGAAAGTGAAACAAATGCCTATAAATTTGTGAACTTGTGGATCAAATATATATACTATGATGTGCGTAAACTGAAGAAATAGTAATGTACCACTGTTACATAAAAATGAACGTCAAAATACACATCATGTCCTCTCCGACAGGAATCTACTTGCATTGATGTTAAACTGGGTCAGTTATTGTAGAAATATTAGGATAATGCCGCAGTCTTGCTGGGCACAATCAGCAGCCACTTGTCAAAAGAAACTAACTTTATTTTTAGAACCACACATGCCAAACAAAACAGCCTCTCAGGAAAAAACCTTCAGAGCCCCAACTGCCACCACTGGCTTCCCAAAACCTCTCTCTCCCACAGGAACCTCTCTCCGCCTCCCACAATACTCCTGCTCTTGAGGGCGATTGGCTGGGTCATGTGGGCGGAGTCAAAAAAAGTCCCCCAATGAGCAGTTTTGTGGTCTGAAAGGGCAGGGAAACAGCCCATTGAGCATCACCGCAGAGGAGCCAATCAGCTAGGTGTTGCTGGGGCCGCTGTGAGCCAATCATCAGCCGGCAGCTGGAAGTTTGCTGGCAGCAGGAATTTTGCTGGGGCCCCTTCGGCTGTGGCTCTCAACATCTTCGCCTCTCTGTTTAAACAACACGCATGTGGCTTAGGGACCGTGCCTGCCTTAGGTTGTCCAATAGTACATATGGTCTTTACCCGTTAAGTTGGTACCATTGCAATTGGATCTTACCCGTCACTGACTACCCGTCCAGTATAGAGCCACACATGTGGAGAGGTCTTTGTACCAGCGGGGGTGGGTGAGGTTCTTTGCCTCACCTCTGTTGGCCCCCCAAATTTTAGCTGGACGATCATGACACGCAGAAGGGAGGAAGATACACCAAGCCAATTGATGGCTCCTTTTGGAAAAATTGTACCACCGATGACATCATCAGCAAATATACCCCAACACTACCACAAGTCGCTGCACCAACAGATAGTTCACAATGCATTTAGGTGAGTTCACAATGTGTCCAGGCAAGTTCTGCAAGCAGTACAGGGATGGCTATTGCAGAAGCTGTAGATTGGTATTATCTTTGATTTCACCTGCACTGGGATGAAGATAGGAACTCTGGCAATAATGTCTAAAGAAAAAAATTATGTAATATTCCAGAAGGCACTAAAACCAAAAAAAAATTATGTAACATTCCAGAAGGCACATCAAAAACCAAAGTGGCCCAAAAAGCAGTCATTGAGGATGAAGTCTCTCACTTTCCTCTGTAAGGTTCCTGACCTCCATAAAATGAGAATAGGGATTTATTGGGTCAAATGAGTTCTTCAAAACCCTGCAGAGTGTAGCCAATGGGTTATTGGGTTTTTTCATTACTCCAATTCACATCAAGAATCTATACTCCACAGACAGTAGGCCTCAAATTGGAGAAGCAGAGCAGTATTAAAGTCAGGGTTATTTGATCACTCATGGTTCACAGAATGGGTGTCCAGGCCACCCTGACTTTAGGCAAATGAGAGGAAAGGGAGATTATTTTGGACACTGTCTTGGGCTGTGCCCCTCAAGGAAACGTCAAGCCAGAGGTTATGATGAGTGTCTATATGGAAGAAGATGAGGGCCATTTGGGAGTGTTTTGGTTTTCATTGTGGTCATTTATGTGGCAGTAGGAAAAGATGACTGGGTCCACCAGGGCTTGAACTCTGGTGTGATTCCTCTTAGAGACTGAGTTCTGGAACTGACCTCAGAGAAGTATTGCCATGATTTGTGTTGGGATTTTAGGCGGCCACCCATGAAAGTCGCCCTTTGAAACTGAGATCTAGGCCCGGGGTGGCTTTCCACAGAGCACTGGGAATCTCAGACAGAATATCATATGATGTTATTTTGAAATACTTGCCAGACATAGTTGAGAGTCAAAACACACATGGACCTCACATTGTAGACCTCAATTGGCCTGGCTTCATGTCACTATTTGGCCACTCTTTGGAAAGCCTTGCCTGTGAGAGTTCTCCAGAACTTTCATTGAAATGAGCTTCCTCAACATTGAATGATTCCTGAAAGAATTGAAACCCACAATGCCTCCAACTTCATCCTTGTAAAATGGCTAGATAAATACCATAAAATTTTTGAAATTCGCATGATGAGGTGGCACTGGAGAACCTTTGATGTCCTGTTGCTGATCATTAGTGTACCAGACAGTGCCTTGATTGATTGGGTATAATGAAAGTGGTGTAGAACAGAGATGCCGGTTAGATGGAGACTGCGGAGTAGTTGGCCCAGAGTTGTGGTGTGCAGGTGTGTGATAAAATATTTATGGTGGTGCCATGTGGATCTGCCATTGACTTCCAAATGGCTTTTAGCTAACATGGTGCACCCAGCAGACCCTTATATGCAAAGGCATCTTGTTATATGGAGAGGTTTCAGGGAAATGTTCAGAATCAGGTTGCTATGGTCAAGGGGGCAAGCTATGTGGGATAGAAGCCGGGTTAGTGAGTTCTCCTGGAGACTCTGACCCAGCACATGTCACAGAACTCCCTCCAACACTGTGTCCCAGTTGAACTCCTTGTATTTCTTGAAGCAAATACCAAACTCCCAGTTCAGCACCAAGAAACACCATGAAAATTGGAGGATGACTAAATGGCTTCACAGTCCACATGGTTAGACACTTTGGCCCACTGGACTCTGTTTACCTACAAAGAGAGAATTCAGCACTGCTGCCTCAGGTTCATTGGAAAATAAGAAACCATGTTCTCCAAGTCACATAGATTCAGACCCAGCTTTGATGGTTTCACTACAAATGAAGACAAAGCTCCTGACAACAATATATATTTCAAGTGCCACACCTCAGAGGCAGATTCTCCAGAAGTCTTTTTTCCAGCAGAGCTCCATGGTTGTGGAGTGTTTACCCAATCCCTTACTTCTGGAAACTCCTCTACCTGCTCCCAGGTTGAGAACTCCTGAGAATTTTCCATTCCAGATATGTATTCACAGATTTTCTAACTCTTCTTCTCTAATTGTGTCTCACTTGGGGCAAAGGTAATATCAAGGCATTGTTCTAGGTGAGAGTGGGAAGATTATTGTGTAGCACATATTTGCATACACATTGGATACATTATCCTATTTTCCATTTGCAATACTGAATTTCTGACACTAACCCATACCCTACTAGACTATGACTACTATCCTAAAATGATGGAGAAAAAGAAACCTAACAGAATAGAAATACAGGCCTTTTGTAGGAGGCATGGTGTATACTTGGATTTTCCTTTTCCTTTATCAAGGATATGTGTTATAAATCTAGTCAACTTTTCATTGTAATATTTCTCCATGAGTTTTCAAAGTTAACACATATGTAAATTCCTGTCTCCTTTTCTCTGTAGCCTCTTTAGAACATGTATATTTTTATGCATATATAGACTCCTACCTGGTAACACACGTAAATTCTTGTGATCTCACTAACTTTGGAATATACAAATTATGAGAATAGATCACTTCCCCTAAATACTGATGGAACTGAAAATTCAAACTATGGGTGAGCTTCCTAGTGAACAACATCATACATAAATCCATGTTCAGTAAAATGAATATTTTTAGATATGTGGATGATATATATTTCATGATAAATTTCGATTGGCATATATATTGCTACATTTTATTGTTGTGTGTGTGTGTGTGTGTGTGTGTATATATATATATATATATATATATATATATATATATATATATATACCAGATTTTCCAGATTTTCCAAAATATGAAATATATGTGTCTTATTATACACTCCCTAAATTCATTCAAGTTCATGTATGTGATTTAAAATCAACATTTTACATGATTATCATCAGTCTGGCTGGGCACAATTCAGGAGCCAATTGTCAAAAGAAACAAACTTTATTTTTAGAACCACACAAGCCAAACAAAACAGCTTCTCAGGAAAAACCCTCAGAGCCCAACTGCCACCACAGTCTTCCCACAAGCCTCTCCCTCAACCACAAGCCTCCTCCTTTTGAGGCCAATTGGCTGGGTCACATGGGCGGAGCCAATAAAGTCCACCAATGAGCAGCTCCGTTGTCTGAAAGGGCAGGGAAACATCCCATTGAGCATCACCACAGAGGAGCCAATCAGCTAGATGTTGCTGGGGCCGCTGTGGAGCCAATCATCAGCCGGCAGCTGGAAGTTTGCTGGCAGCTGGAGGTTTCCTGGGGCCCCTTTGGCTGTGGCTCTCAACATCTCCCCCTCTCTGTTTAAACAACGAGCATGTGGCTTAGGGACCATGCCTGCCTTAGGTTGTGCAGTAGTACATATGGTATTTACTGGAGACCCTTGGCTGTGGCTATCAACAGGATTTGTATGTACCATTCACTGAAGTTAGTTTTCAGTACTAGGAAACAAATATGTATTTCAGGTGGATAAATATTTCTGAGAAAAATCTTGTGAAAAGTTGATTATAAATCCACATACTTGAACATAAATGAATTTAGGGAGTGTAAATAAGATACATATATTTCATATTTTGAAAAATCTGGAGAGAGTGTGTGTGTGTGTGTGTGTGTGTGTGTGTATACACACACAGACACATACAGATATTAAAATGTAGCAACATATATGCAAATCTAAATTCACTATGAAATATACATCAATCACAGATCCAAAAATATTCAATTTTCTTAACAGGGATTTATGTATAATGTTTTTCTACTAGGAAGCTCACCCATTATTTGAATTATCAGTTCCAACAGCGTTTAGGAGGAGTGATGTCTTCTCACAAATTGTATCTCCCAAGTCAGTCACCTCACAAGAATGTAGGTGTGACACCAGGTAGGATTTGATATGTGCATATAAAAATACATGTGCTGAATAGGCTACAGACAAAGGGAGACAGGAATTCACATATTTGTTAACTTTAAAAACACATGGAGATCTATTTCAATTAAAAATAGACTGGATTTATAACACCTGACATTTATCATGCAAAAGGCAAGATCAATTATACACCATGCCTCCTCTGAACTGCTTGTATTTCAATTCTGTTTGTGTTACTTTTCTGCATGATATTAGAATTAGTAGTCAGAGTCTAGTAGGGTATGGGTTCGTGTCAGGGATTCAGTATTTCGAATGGAAAATTGGAAAATGAATCCAATGTGTATGCAAATATGTGCTACACACAAAAAATTCCCACTTTCATTCAGAACAATGGCTTGAAATAACCACGCTCCATGTAAGAAACAATTAGAGGAGAAGAGTTAGAAAATCTGTGAATACATACGTAGAATGGAAAATGCTCATTAGTTCACAACCTTTGAGGTGGAAGAGACGTTTCCAAACCTTAGGGACAGGGTAAAACTCCACAAACATGGATCTCTGCTGGCCTAAACACTTCTGGAGATACTGACAATGAGGTTGGGTACTTGAAATATATGTTGTTTTCAGAAGCTTTAGCTTCCTTTGTAGTGAGACCATCAAACTTGGGTCTGCATTTTTGTGACCTGGAGGACATGAATTCTTATTGTCCAATGAACATGAGGCAGCAGTGCTGAATTCACTCTTTGTAACTAAACTGTGGCCAATGGGGGATAAGTGTCTCCCCGTCTGGACTTTGAAATCATTTGGTCATCCTCCACTTTTCGTGGTGTTTCTTGCTGCTGCAGTGGGTGTTTTGTATTTGGTTAATGACATACAAGGAGTTAAACTGGGACACAATGCTGGAGGGAGTCCTGTAATGTATGGTGTGTCAGGGTCTGCAGGAGAATGCACCAACCAGGCTTCTATCCCCCATTGCTTGCCCCCTTTACCATAGGAACTTGATTCTGAACATTGCCCTGAAAACTCTCCATGTAACATGATGCCTTTACATACAAAGTTCTGCTAGCTGCACCATGTCAGTCACAAGCCATTTGGAAGCCAATGTAAGATCCACATGACCCCACCACAGATGTATTGTCACACACCTGCACACAACTGCTCTCGGCCTGCCATAAATACTGCTCTGCTTCTCCAATTTGAGGCCTACTTACTGTCAGGTATAGATTCTTTATGTGATTTGGCATCATGAGACAACCCAAGCAGTTCTGCAGGACTTTGAAGAACTCATTTGATCCAAAGGATCCCTATTCTCACTTGATGGAGGTCAGGAACCAAACAGAAGAAGGCAAGAGACTTCATCCACAATGACAGATTTTTTGCCATTTTGGTTTTGGATGCACACATGGGATCTTCTTTAGATCTCTCAGGAGCTGAGAATCTTAGCCACAGCCTCAAACAGGGCCTAGTGTCTGACTAAGACACATCCCTTTCCAGAGCAATTAAGCAAAGAGCCACAGGTGATGCCCATTCATTTCCATTTGAAAACTGTTTCTTCACGCTTCACAAAGGGGTGGCCTGAGGCAAAGACCTTCCTGACATTCAAGGCAACAGAAACATAGATAAGCAAATGGAGCCAAGCAGGGTTTCTCCACTGAGACTTTACTGGTCACACTGATATCTGAGTTTTCTGAGATGTTCCCATTCCCTTCAGCTATCAAGGACATGGCCATGTCACAGAGTTTGGAGGTGGTACATATCTTGGACAATAAACCATGATACTATTCTGGAGAGTAGCCAGAATTCAGGAAGAAAACAGCAACTTAGGAAGTTAGTAGGTGTTTCCCATCCATAAGGCAAGCAACAGTCCATTAATCAATTGTGCAGGATGAATGCTGTGAAGCTTTCTACTAGACAGGACACCTCCATTGATGCATTCTCGTTTCTAATGTCTAAAACCACGGACACAGTGGCTACACAGACATAGAAACACTCGCCTTGTCTATAGACTTACTAGAAACAGTCGACTCCAAACCAAACCAACCACCTTTCCTACCTATTCTCAGAACATGAAACAAAACCGCAAACTCACACCCACAACCAAAAAGGCACCTCCTTCCCAAAAATAGGTCTTTAACTATCTGGAGTGTCCTCTGACTGGTGGGCCATACTATGTTCCACTCGAAATGGCCTGTCTGGTCTCAGATCTTGTCTCCTTGGCCAACTCTGTTATTCTGCGAGGAGCCTGCTGTTAGCCACAACCTGCTGTCTCAAGAAAGGCCCCTCTTCAGAGCTCTACTGGCATTTGGCCATCCTCACATCAGTAGGTACCAAGAAGGCCTGACTCTGTACTTGGTAAATCCAAACAAGTGAGCCCACTGGGACTGGGACTGGGAATGGCTCTTGGTGCCTGGCTTCTTGCATCCCAATTTCAGAGAGTTCCATCACCAAGGAAATGAGGTATGTCACTTTCTTTGCAACTGAATGAGGTCACTGCCTTGGCAACAACTTTGTCCTAAGACTTGCTTCCAATGGTTCCATGAGTTGGAGGGTGCCCCTACTTCCTGTGACAATTTGACTAGTTAGAATGGTATATCAAAATAGACACCATGGAACAGCTCTACACGCAGGCCTGGTTAGGTTCATCTTCTCTACATTAAGAAGAGAGAGTCTGATGCATACACATCCCTTCATCCTGTCCAGGTTGTTTGCCATGGAAGATGGCTTTTGCTCATGCAGGTCCTTCATAGCTTCCTACATCTTCTCCAGGGATCATTTCTGCATCGAACTTTGAGGTTCTCAGCAGTTGGAAGATAACCTACATCCCTAATTGAAAGAATAGCCTTGTCCCTGCTCTTTTGTAATGTTATATTGAGGCAACAGTGTATGGTTAGGGTTAATAACACGTTCGATTTGGGTTAGGAATCATTCTGCAGGATGAATAAGGTTATTGGGAACCTGCAATATATAGAAATATAGTGGTTAAATATAAGTATGAAAACAGAAATCTAGGTAAGATTTGAAGCTCAGAAGTGCATTTGGCAATAGATTGGGACACGTAGCTTTGAATTATGTTCTGCATACATGTTTCAGAAAAATCGATATACAATGGCATAGGACCTTGTACCTCAGATGATTGAATGTAGTAGAGTACATCCACTCAAAAAGGGATAGTCGATAGGATCAGGAAGATAGTCAGTATGTTTCGGAAGAAGATAGAGTATAGGATTTGGACCAAAGTTCATTAGCAATAGGGTTTCGGTTAGAGAGTGAATGTCAATGTCAGCACATGTGAAGGGTCAGTCACAATGTTGAACTGGAAAAAATATGTAGGAAAGTAGATATCAATAGAGACATTAGGAAATCAGGCAAAGTATAAAGTGAGTGAAAAAACTAGACATTTCCAATAGTTTTGAGGTTGAATATATAATCTTAGGAAGAAACAAAAATGTGGTCACCAATAGGATTGACATTTGAGAGCATTAGGCAACCTGGATATGGATGTTTTTAGTAATCCATGTTCAGTTTCCATTTAGGCTTTGGTACAATCATACGTGTGACTTTTGCATTTTGTGTCCAGAATATTACTATGATAACATGCATATGTAGATCAGGTGACATGAGTATTTCTTCCACCATTTCTGGGAGCAATATTTAGAAGACTAATAAATTAGTATTGGGGGTACTAAGAGGTGTACCCTGTGTCTATGAATATAGAGATAATGCATGAATAGACAATATAGTGAATAAATAATATAACTGGTTCCACTTTAAATAATGGAATAAACTGATATAAGAGAATATATAAAAAATACTATATTGTTATAAAATCATTCATTCCAACCAGTTATACATCTAGTGGTGATATTATAGTTATGGTTTATCATGAAGTGAGTGTCAGTTTTGCTTCAAAAGTGATAAAAAAAATCAAAAATAATATATTTCGAAAGAAGTCTCATTATAAGACCAGTCAAGAAACCTGGAAGAATCCATGTGTTCTGAAGCAGGAAGTGATTGAAAGTGAAACAAATGCCTATAAGTTTGCTAACTTGTGGATGAAATATATATCCTATGATGTGCATAAATTGAAGAAATAGTAATGTACCAGTGTTGAATTAAAATGAATTTCAAAATACACATCATGTCACATAGGAATGTACTTGCATTGATGTTAAACTGGGTCAGTTACTGTAGAATTATTAGTATTTGTATGCAACATTAACTGAAGTTAGTTTTCAGTACTGGAAACAATATGTATTTCAGGTGGATGAATATTTCTGAGAATGATCTTGTGAAAAGTTGATTATAAATCCATATACATGAACATGAATGAATTTAGGGAGTGTATATAAGACACATATATTTCATATTTTGAAAAATCTGGAGAGTGTAATATTATATATATATATATATATATATATATATATATATATATACAAAAAAACACACACAGACAATAAATTAGCAATCAAATTTATCATGAAATATATATCCTCCACAGATGCAAAATTATTTCTTTTAGAACATGTATTTATGTATAATGTTGTTCTTCTAGGAAACACACCCCTAGGTTAAATTTTCAGTTTCAACAGAGTTTAACAGGAGTGATCACTTCTCACAAATTGTATTTGCCAAATTAGCCACCTCACAAAATGTAGGTGTGATACAAGGTAGTGTTCTATATGTGCATTTAAAAATACATGTGCTGAATAGGCTACAGAGAAAGGGAGATAGGTATTCACATATTTGTTAACATTAAAAACACATGGAGAACTATTTCAATTAAAAATTGACTAGATTTATAACACCTACAATTAATCATGCAAAAAACAAGTCCAACTATACACTATGATTCCTCTGAACTGCTTGTATTCCTATTCTGTTTGTGTTATTTTTCTCCATCATATTAGGAGTAGTAGTCAGAGTCTATTAGGGTATGCGTTAGTGTCAAGGATTCAGTATTTCGAATGGAAATATGGAAAATGACTCTAATTGGTATGCAAATATGTGCTACACAAAAATGTTCACACTCTCATCCAGAAGATTGCCTTGACATTACCTTAGTTCCAAGTAAGATACAATTAGATTAGAAAAGTTAGAAAATCTGTAAATACATATCAGGAATAAAAAATGCTCAGGAGTTCACAAACTTGTAGGTGGTAGAGGAGTTTCCAAAAGTAAGGGACAGGGTAAACACTCCACAAACATTGAGCTCTGCTTGTGTAAAGACTTCTTGAGAAACTCTCTGAGGTTGGGCTCTTAAAATACATGTTGTTGTCAGGAGCTTTAGCTTCCTTTGTTGTGTGACCATCAAATCTGGGTGTGCAAATATGTGACCTGAAGGACATTGTTTCTAATTTTCCAATGAAAATGAGGCAGCAGTGCTGAATACTCTTTTTGTAGTTAAACTATGGCCACTGGGGTGTAAACTATGGCCACTGGGGTCTCCCTGGGTTGACTGTGAAGCCATTTGGTCATGCTCCAATTTCCGTGGTGTTACTCCTTGGTGCACTGGGAGTTTGGTATTTGCTTCATGAAATACAAGGAGTTCAACTGGGACACAGTGCTGGAGGGAGTTCTGTCACGTGTGGAGGGACACAGTCTGCATGAGAATGCACCAACCAGGATTCTGTCCCACATAGGTTGCCCCTTTGTCCATAGCAACCTGATTCTGAACATTGCCCAGAAACCTATCCATATAACAAGATGCCTTTACATATAAGGGTCTGCTGGCTGTACCCTGTCAGTCACAAGGCAATTGGAAGCCAATGGCAGATCCACATGCCCCAACACACATGTTTTATCACACACCTTCACACCTATGCTCTAGTCCCACTAATGAACAGGCTCCAACATACTGGCATCACTGTTCTACACAATTTTCATGAAACCCAGTCAGTCAAGGCACTGTGAGATACACTCATGATCAGCAACAGGACATCCAAAAGTTTTCCAGTGCCACCTGTTTATGGGAATTTCAAAAGTCTCATGGTATTTATCAAGCAATTTTTTGAGGATAAAGTTGGAGGCTCTGTGGGTTTCAATTCATTCAGGAACCATTAAATGTTGAAGAAGCTCATTTCAATGAAAGATCTTGAGAACACTCACAGGCAAGTCTTCCCAAAGAGTGGCCAAAAGGTCACATGAAGTCAGGCCCATTGAGGTCTACAATGTGAGGTCCATGTGTGTTTTGACTCTCAACTGTGGCTTTAAAGAATTTCAGAATAAAATCATGTGATATCCAGGCTGAGATTCCCAGTGCTCTGGGCAAAGCCACCCTGCACCTAGATCTCCCTGCACCACAATTAATAGCTGAGATCTAGGTTGCATGGCCTAGTAAAATCCAAACACAATTCATGACAATACTTCTCTGATGTCACTTCCAGAATTCAGTCTCTAAGGAGAATCATACCAGAGTTCAAGCCCAGGTGGACCCAGTCATCTGTTCCAAGCGCCAAACAAATTACCACAATTCAAAACAAAATGCTCCCACATGCCCCTTATCTTCTTCAATTTGAGGCCAAATGACTGTGGGGTTTAGATTCTTTATGTAAATTGGATTCATGTGAAAACCCAAGCACCTATGGGCTAAACTCTGCAGGGCTTTAAAGAACTCATTTGACCCAAAGGATCCCTATTTTCACTTGATGGATGTCAGGGCCATTAGAGAGGAAGGTGAGAGTCTTCATCCACAATAACTGCTCTTTTGGCCATTTTGGTTTTGGATGCACCCATGGGATCTTTCTTTAGATCCATCAGGTGCTGAGAATCTAAGCCACAGCCTCACACAGGGCCAAGAGGCTGATTCAGACACATCTCTTTCCAAAGCAATTAAGCAAAGAGCAAAACACACACAGACATTATAAAGTGGCAATATATATGCCAATTGAAATTCATGATGAAATATATATCGTCCACAGATCCAAAAATATTAATTTTACTGAACATGGATTTATGAATAATGTTGTTCAACTAGAAAGGTTACCCTTAGGCTGAATTTTATGATCCAATAGCGTTTAGGAGGAGTGATCTCTTGTCATAATTTGTATCTGCCATGTCAGCCACCTCACAAGAATGTATATGTGATACCAGGTAGGATTCAATATGTTTATATAAAAATACATGTGATGAATAGGCTACAGAGAAAAGGATACAGGAATTCACATATTTATTAACTTTAAAAACACAAGGAGAACTATTTCAATTAAAAATTAACTAGATTTATAACACCTACCCTACATAATGCAAAAGGCAAGTCCAACTATACACCATGCCTCTTCTGAACTGCTTGTATTTCTATTGTGTTTGTATGCACTGTGGGTTTCAAGAACCATTAAATGTTGAGGAAGCTCATTTCAATGAAACTCTGGAGAACTCTCATAGGCAAGGCTTCCCAAAGAGTGACCAAAAGGTTAGATATAGCCAGGCCCATTGAGGTCTACAATGTGAGGTCCATGTGTGTTTTGACTCTCAACTATGGCTACCAAGTCTTTAAGAATAAAATCATGGGATATCTTTGCTGAAATTCCCAGTGCTCTGTGGAAAGCCACCCTCGGCCTTGGTCTTAGTTTCCAAGGGCGACTCTCATGCTTGACCTCTTAAAATATCACCACAATTCATGGCAATACTTCTTTGAGTTCAGTTCCAGAAGTCAGTCTCTAAGGGGAATCACGCAAGAATTCAAGCCCAGGTGGACCCAGTCATCTCTTCCAACCGTCACACAAATGACCACAATTAATACCAAAACACTCTCACATGGCCCTCCTCTTCTTCTATAAAGGCACTCATCATAACATCTGGCTGGAGGTTTCCATGAGGGGCACAGCCCAAGACAGTGTCCCAAATAAGCTCCCTTGCCACTCATTTGCCTAAATTCAGGGTGGCTTGGACACCCTTCTTGTGCACCAGGAGTGATCTGAAAGGGTAAAATAAATTGAAATTAAAGTGTAAAAGTTGAAGTGTAAAAGACCAGGTTTTGTAAAGTTTCTAAGCTGCAAGGCCTGAGTTAAAATGTAAAGGACCAGGTATTGTTAAGTTCCTATGCTACATGCAAAACCTGAAATTCCTGTAGCTTGTAGTACAATTCCGGACTGCCCAGTAAATATTCCCCCTGACCGCCTGGTTGTTTAATAACCTAGGACCCTGTGTGGCCTGGCACATAGGCATCGCAAGGCCTAAACCAATCTGTTTGAATGTGTACCTCGCTTTAGAACTCACCTATCACTCCCGCCTGACCTGTTCCTGCCAATGAATGAACTAATCATGTTTAGGAATTGTTGTTTGATTTTTCTGCGGTGTATGTTGATTTCTTAAAGGAGACTGTGATATATGTAAAGTCCCGCCCTCCCCAAAAAGTGTGCTTAAGCACTGCTCAACCCCTGCTCGGGGCTCTGGGCTGCTCTCCCTTCTTGAGTGAGCACGTAGCCCCAGCATGCTGGATTGGATCCTCAATGAACGCCTTTTTCTGTTGCATGAGCCGCGTTCTCTTGGTGGTCTCTTCCTCCGACGTTCACCGGACCCTTACATTTGGTGCGTTGGCCAGGAATCACGCAGCATAGGACAAGGACACACCAACAGACCCCTCTGGAGGTCAGTAAGGCGCTTCTTTTCATTTTTCCTTGTGATAACTCAGAGCTTTTTGTTCAGGTTCCATTTTTCCGTTTTTGGTTTGGGTTGGCAGAGTGGCTTCCAGCGGAGAATGTAAGTTCCCCCTGTCAGTGGTGGACAAACGTGTCCTAAAGCCACAGGCCATGTCCTTGCAAGGGATGCCTTGGAGGACTCGGGGAGTGACGGATGTGCTCTCATTAGGTGAGGAGGGACGAATGAGCCCACATTAGGTGACTCTGCTGGCAACCCATCATATCTTGATGACTACTTTTTTCTCTCAGGTTGAATTCACTGTCTGTCTTTGTGGTCTAACCCATCAGGTTTTGACAGTTACTAGGTTCTAATCATTACTTCTGAACTCGTGTTAAATGTTAACTGTGTGTACATGTTTGTGTCACGTTTGTATTGTCCTTGTCTCTGTTTGAGAAACTCTCATTATGGGACAAAGCCATTCCATGCCTCTTTCCTTGAAGCCATTCCTGGTCCCTGCCTCCAATCCGACCCCTTCACCCAGGATCCTATCACTCAAACCTTCTACTCCTCCCCCTCTTCCCTCCATTCTCTCTGAGTCACAAGATTGTAGATCTTGGGGTTGTGAATAAACGGGAGCTGCATGATGGTCTTTGTGTGTCATTTTATCTGTGTTTCTGTTAAATGTGATGGCATTGTTTGGTCCGATGCAGAGTCCCGAGTTCCAACCTGCATTACATATGTGGAAGTTACTTTAGCTAAATTTTAAACTAATGCTTCTCCTGTGAGGGACCAAAAGTCAATAGAACCGCCAGTTTTTCTGTTCTCACCTTTTCACCTCTCTTAGCTGTGCTTTAAAGAACTTTGATAAACTTTACTCCCCTTTGTTAAGCAACATTACGGAAGCAGTGATTTCTTTTCTTCCCGTAGTTGGATTGAGCATGCCCACTGCAGAGGGAAATGTCTGGGGTCTAAGAACTTTGATATCTCGCTTAAACTTTTCTCAAAACCCTGTTCTCATTATTAAATTGGCATTAATTGGCTTTGGGATGGGAACCAAGCCTTCAGTCATAAATTTTGACACCCCAGAGGGGACTTTAAATAAACCCCACTCTGCCCTCTTGGGGAAGCCTAGCACTCAAAACAACTGAAGCAGAGAATGAAATTTTTGGGAGCTGACTACTGCAAAGTTGGGAGACATAGAAGATGCCTGGTGCCTGGGGTCAAAGCAAACCAGAGGAACTAATCCTGTAAGTAAATGGTGAGGCTAAGGGACTCCCAGCAGCTGCCAGATCCATTTTGCTGTGGGGAACTCCCTTATTCCTTACGTGCACTTTAAGGATTTCTCCACCTCTGTTTACTTAACAAAAGGGACAATGAATGCATTAATATGTTGATATTATAGATTGTTTCTTGGGGATGATCTAGGGTGAATGTGTATCTAGAAATGATTTTTTTTATTTTAACCATCTGGTATCTAAATGGGTTTCTAAAGCATTGCACTATCTTACAGTTAAAAGTTGGGTTTAAACAATTGTTTAGTTTGATTTCAGGTAGTTCATGCTAGGAAACTTAAATACTTAGGGTAAAAAAAAAATAAAGAGTTTTAATTTTGAACTAGACAGCCTGAAAAACTTTCACTAGATATATCAGTGCATTAACTTGGGAAGAGATAATAAATTATGATATGGTATCTATTCCCATCAGTGTGTAAGATTTTAAAAAATGGTACTAAATTAAAACGTTGGTCTGGCTTATTGAAATGACATTAATTAGCAACAGTCTTGGAAATTTTTAAAGCTTAATTTCGGATACACATGGTAGCATGTGGTTCTTTTTAAAAATTTTTCAGCCAATTCAATTTAACATAATACTATTAGAAACTTCATAACAAAGAAAGGGGCTTAATGATCCTATAGAAACTTCTTCTGATGGTGGCATTAATATTATCAAAAAATGATCCTATTTTCAGTTTTGTGTGAGCAAGTTTTTCTAGTGTAGAAAAATCTAAAGAAATAAAATTTTGAGAATTACATCTTAAACTTGCATCAAAATTTTCAACATCCAAACCTGGAAATTATGACTTATAGATAAATGCCTTAGGCGTGAGGTTTCTTCTCAGAATTCCAGTCTTTCCAGCTTTCCAGACCTCAGCCAGGACTTACTTTGATATGCAAATAAAAGAAGCCTGCAGCACTCAGCAGGAGACAGATAAAAAGAGTAAATGTGTCTTTTTACCTGAACTCAAACTACACCTAACCAAAAAAGTATATAATATGGTATTTACTAATTACTGGCCAGTCATCATTTTTAGGACTCTTGCTTTTCTTAGATTCTGTAATTTTTTTTTTTTTGAGCTCATGATCTTGATTCTGCTGATGGGTTAATGTTTTCTGATCAGTTCTATTTTTGATCGACTCTGGAGTTTTCAGCATTGCAATGGAGATTTCACCTGAAAAAAGCTACAAGGCCTTTACTATTGTGTTATGTGTTACATTTGTGTTACGTGTTGTATGTTGGTATGTCTGTATGTGTGTATGTCCATATATCATGCAGGGATATGACAATTGACAGATGAGGAGCGCTCATGAAAAATTTAAAAATGTATCCAAATGTCTTTAATTCACGTGATTCATATGTTTTAATTCAAATTGGGTAAACAGATAAAAATAAAGATGTCTTTAAAATTAGGCCAATAAGTTTTCTAGGTTTTCAAAAAGGCCCTAATAAAATGTAGATGTCTATAAAATAATCTGCTTAAATTCAGAAATTGAAAAGCATTGTATTGAAATGTGAACAGAAAGAGGTTAGTAGATGGAAAAGAGAAACTAAAAGGTTCTAGATATAGATATAATAGAGGAAAAACGTGTTTCTGGATAAGAGAGTCTATATGATTAAGTAATTAAAAGGGTTTAAGTAAATAATAAAAAAAGGTGTGTGTAACTTGGTTATATGTGTAAGTTTTGAGCAAGTAATCTTAAAAAATTAAACAGCTGGTAAAACAAGTACTGTTTTTATAAAATTGTGCCATGTTATTTCTTTAAAATCTAAACTTGTTTAATACAAAAACATCAATGTAATTGTGGTGTTAATGTGTTCATATCTTCCAGGTATACAAGTCTGTAAGGTAGAAGCTTGCAAAGACCATTGTATCAAGCTGGTGTTCTAAGGTTGTATGGTAATTCTAGGCTTAAAAGAAAAACATGTTGGAGTGTTGGAGATTTATGTATATCATTTGTGTTCTATAATTGGACTTGTTATCAATAAGATATGTACAGTTCCATGTTACTTTTTACACTGAGATACAATCTAAAAGTATTTTTAACTTAATGAGAGCCAAATCTGTGAAGGTTTTATTGTAAACTCAAAGGTAATGCCCATTCATTTCCATGTGAAAACTGTTTTCTTCAGGCTTCACAAAGGGGTGGCCTGAGACAAAGACTTTCCTGATATTCAGGGCAACATAACAATAGGTAATCAAAAGGCCCAAAGCAGGGTTTCTCCACTGAGACTTTACTGGCTACACTGATATCTGAGTTTTCTGAGATGCTTGCCATTCCCTTCAGCTACCAGTACATGGCCATGTCACAGAGCTTGGAAGTGGTACATATATTTGAAACAAAATCATGAGCCTATTCTGGAGAGTGGCCAGAATTCAGGAAGAAAACAGGAACGTAGGAAGATAGTTGGTGTTGCCCATTGATAAGGCAAGCCACACTCCATTTATAAATTGTGCCGGATGAATGCTGGGAAGTTTTCTCCTTGAGAGGATACACCCATTGAGGCATTATCTTTTCTAATGTCTACAACCACGAAAACAGTGGGATACACAGACCTAAAAACACTCGCCTTGTCAAAGGACTAACTAGAAACAGTCCACTCCAAACCAAACACACCCCCTTTCCTAACTATTCTCAGAACAAAAGAAAAAACCACAAACCCACACCCACAACCACAAAGGCACCTCCTTCCCCCAAGTGGGTCTGGAACTATCCAGAGTGTCCTCTGACTGGAGGGCCATACTATGTTCCCCAGAAATGGTCTGTCCTGTCTCAGATCTGGACTCCTTGGTCAACTCTGTGAAGTTGTCAGGAGCCAGCAGTGAGCCTCTATCTGTTTTCTCCGGAAGGGCCCCTCTTCAGAATTTTTCTGGAATTTGGCCATTCTCACATAAGTAGGTACCACAAAAGACTGACTCTGTCCTTGGAAAATCCAAACAAGTAAGAACACTGGAACTGGTGCTGGGACTGGGCCTGGGTGCCTAGATTCCTGGAACCCAAATTTGGAGAGTTCCATCAACAAGGATGTGAGGTGAGGTTACTTCCTTTAGTAACTGAGTGAGGTCACTGCCTTGGCAACCAACTTGTCCTAACATTTGCTTCCTAAGGTCTCATAACATGGAGGATGTCCCTACTTCCTGTGACACTTTCACAAGTTAGAATGGTAAAGAAACAATAGTCACCTCTGAACAGCTCTCCACACAGGCCTCTCCTCTACATTAAGAAGAGAGAATCTGATTCAGACACAACCCTTCATCCTGACCAGGCTGTTTGCCATGGAAGATGCCTTTTGATCTCTCAGATCCTTCATAGCTGCCTACATCTTCTCCAGGGTTCATTTCTGCATGGAACTTTGAAGTTTTCAGCAGGTGGAAGATCCCCTGCATTCCTGTATTGTAAGACCAAATCTTTCCCTGCTTTTCTGAACACTTAGATTGAGGGAACAGTGTATGGTTAGGGTTAACAATATGTTCAATTAAAACCAAAATACTCCCACATGGCCCTCATATTCTTCCATGTAGACATTCATCATAACCTCTGGCTGGAGGTTTCCATAAGGGGCGCAGCCCAAGACAGTGTCCAAAATAAGTTCCCTTTCCCCTCATTTTCCTAAAGTCAGGGTTTCCTGGACACCCTTCCTGTAAACCAGGATTGATCAAATAGTCCTGCCAGTAATACTGCTCTGTTTCTTCATTTTGAAGCCTACTGACTGTGAGGTATAGATTCTTTATGTGATTTGGAGTCATGTGAGAACCCAAGCACTGCTGCAGGGCTTTGAAGAACTCATTTGTCTCAAAGGATCCCTATACTTACTTAATGGAGGTCAGGAACCTAACAGAGGAAGCAAGAGACTTCATCCAAAATGACTGATCTTTTTGCCATTTTGGTTTTGGATGCACACATGGGATCTTTCTTTAGATCCATCAGGTGCTGATAATCAAAGCCACAGCCTCTCTCAGAGCCGAAAGGATGATTCAGACACATCCCTTTCCAAAGCAATTAAGCAAAGAGCCACAGGTGATGCTCATTCATTTCCAATTGAAAGCACTTTTCTTCAGGCTTCACAAACTGGTGGCCTGAGGAAAAGACCTTCCTGACATTCAGGTCAACA
This sequence comes from Callospermophilus lateralis, assembly GCF_048772815.1. NCBI lineage: Eukaryota > Metazoa > Chordata > Mammalia > Rodentia > Sciuridae > Callospermophilus > Callospermophilus lateralis. Next base: position 331,333 of record NW_027514563.1, on the reverse strand, counting down.
GAACAGTAGGTAAGCAAAAGGCACAAAGCAGGGTTTCTCTACTGAGACTTTACTGGTCACACTGATATCCGAGTTTTCAGAGATGCTCCCAATTCCCTTCATCTATCCAGTACATGGCCATGTCACAGAACTCGACGGAGGTCCATATCTTGAACAAAAAAACATGAGCCTATTCTGGAGAGTGGCCAGAATTCAGGAAGAAAACAGGAACTAAGGAAAGAAGTAGGTGTTGTCTACAACCACGAAAACAGTGGGATACACAGACCTAAAAACACTCGCCTTGTCAAATGACTTACTAAAAACAGTCCACTCCAAACCAAACATACTGCCTTTCCTACCTATTCTCAGAACATGATAAAAAAACACAAATTAACACCCACACCCACAAAGGCACCTCCTTCCCCCAAGTAGGTCTGTGACTATCCAGAGTGTCCTCAGACTGATGGGCCTTACTCTGCTCCCTCGAAATGGACTATCCTGTCTCAGATCAGGTCTCCTTTACCAACTCTGTAAAGTTTTCAGCATCAATCAGTGAGTCACTACCTGCTTTCTCAGGAAAGGCCCCTCTTCAGAGCTTTCCTGGCATTTAGCCATCCACACATCAGTATGTACCAAAAAGACTGACTCTGTCCTTGGTAAATCCAAACAAGTGAACCCACTGGGACTGGGACTGGGACTGGCTCTGAGTGCCTGGCTTCCTGGATCCCAAGTTCAGAGAGTTCCATCACCAAGGAAGTGAGGTAGGTCACTTCCTTCAGGAACTGAATGAGGTCACTACCTTGGTAACCACTTTATCCTAACATTTGCTTCCAAGGGTCCCACGAGAGAGAGGCTTCCCCTACTTCCTGTGTCACATTCACAAGATAGAATGGTATATCAACCATAGGCACATGTTAACAGCTCTCCATACAGACCTGGTTTGGTCCATCTTCTCTACTTTAAGAAAAGAGTGGCTTATTCAGACACATCGCTTCATCCTGACCAGGTATTTTACCAAGGAAGATTACTGTTGCTCTCTCAGGTCCTTCATTGCTGCCTACATCTTCTTCAGGGTTTATTTCTGCATGGAACTTGAGGTTCTCAACAGGTGGAAGATCCCCTACCTACCTGTATTATAACACCAACTCTGTCCCTGGTCTTTGTAAAGTTAAATTGAGGGAACAGTGCATGGTTAGGGTTAATAACATGTTCAATTTGGGTTAGGAATCATTCTGCGAGATGAATAATGGTATTGGGGACCTCCGATATTTACAAGCATATATAGGTGTAATATAAGTATGAATACAGAAATCTCGGAAAGATTTGAAACCCAGATGAACACTGGGCCCTTGATTGGGATACTTAGCTTTGAATTATTTCCGCAAAGTTGTCTCAAATAAATCGTTATACAATGGCATAGGACCTTGTACCTTGGATGACTGAATGAGGAAGAGATCCTCCAGACAAAAAGGGATAGTTCCAAAAGTTATTTAGATATAGGGTTTTGGTTAGAGAGTGAATGCAAATGTCAGCATATGTGAAGAGTCAGTCACAGTGATGAACTGGGGAAAATGTGTAGGAAAGCAGATATCAATAGAGACATTAGGAAATCAGGGAAAGTACAAAGTGAGTAATAGGATAAGACGTTTTTAACAGGGTTGAGTTTGAATATATAATCTTAGGAAGAAACAAATATGTAGTCACCAATAGGAATGATATTTGAGATCATTAGTTAATCAGGACATGGATGTTGTTAGTAATACATGCTCACATTAAATTTAGGCTTTGGTACAATCATAAGGGTGTCCGTTGCATTTTTTGTCAGGAATATTACTGTGATGAAATGTAAATGTATATCAGGTGACTACAGCATTTCTTCAAACATTTCTGAAAGCAACATTTTAAGACTTATAAATTAGTATTGGGGACACAAGTACGTGTACCCTGTGCCTATGATTATAAAGATGATGCCTTAATAGACCATACTGTAAATAAATAATATAACTTGATCAAACTTTAAATAATGGATTGAATTGATATCTGAAAATATATAGGAAATCTTATATTGATATACATAAGTTCATTCTAACCAGTTATACATCTAATGGTAATTTTAGCATTATGGTTTATCATGAAGAGTGTGGGAGTTTTGCTTCAAAAATGATTATGGAAATCGAAAATAATGTGTTTGGAAATAATCTCATGAAAAGTACAGTCAAGAAACATGGAGGAATACATATATTCTGATGCAGGAAGTAATTGCAAGTGAACCAAATGCGTACAGATTTGTTAACTTGTGGATGAAAAGTATTATCTTATAATGTCCATAAACTGAAGAAATAGTAATGTACCAGTGTTGAATAAAAATGAACTTCAAAATACACATCATGTCCCATAGGATTTTACTTGCATTGATGTTAAACTGGGTCAGTTACTGTACAAATATTAGGATTTGTAAGCACCTTTCACCGAAGTTAGTTTTCAGTACTGGGAAATAAATATGTATTTCATGTGGATGAATATTTCTGAGAATAATTTTGTGAAAATTTGATTATAAATCCACATATAGGAACATGAGTTAAATTAGTGAGTGTAAAATAAGACACATATATTTCATATTTTGAATAATCTGGAGGAAAAAAAAAAAATATATATATATATATATATATATATATATATATATATATATATATATATATATATATAAGATACAAACACAGACATTAAAATGTAGTAATATGTATGCCAATCAAAATTCATCATGAAATATATATCATCCTCATATCCAAAACTATTCTTTTTACTGAGCATGGATTTATGTATAATGCTGTTCATCTAGGAAATTCACCCATATGTTGAATTTTCAGTTCCATCAGTATTTAGGGGGAGTGATCTCTTCTCACAATTTGTATCTTCCTAAAACAGCAAGCTCACAAGAATGTACGTGTGATACCAGGTAGGATACTAAATATGCATAATAAATTTCATGAGATGAATAGGGTACAGAGAAAGGGAGACAGAAATGTACATATGTGTTAACTTTAAAAACTCATGGAGAAGTATTACAATGAAAAGTTGACTAGATTTATAACACATTCACTTGATAAAGCAGAAGGCAAGTCCTAGTATACACCATGCCTCCTATGAACGGCCTGTATTTCTATTCTGTTAGGTTTCTTTTTCTACATCATATTAGGATTAGTAGTCAGAGTCTAGTAGGGTATGGGTTAGTGACAGGGATTCAGTATTTCTAATGGAAAATAGGAAAATGAATCTAATGTGTATGCAAATATTTGCTAGACAAAAATCTTCCCACTGTCCTCCAAAACAATGCCTTGATATTTCCTTCGCCACAAGTAATACACAATTAGTGGAGAAGAGTTTGAAAGTCTGTGAATATATATCTGGAAAAGAAAATGCTCAGGAGTTCACAACCTTGGAGGTGGTAGTGGAATTTCCAAAAGTAAGGTACAGGGTAAACACTCCACAAACATGGAACTCTGGTGGCCTAATGAGTTGTTGAGAAACTGCCTCTGAGTTTGGGCCCTTGAAAAATTTGTTGTTGTCAGGAGCTTTAGCTTCCTTTGTATTGAGACCATCAAACCTGGGTCGGCATCTATGTGACCTGGATGACATGGTTCCTTATATGCTATTGAACATGAGGCAGAAGTTCTGAATTCTCCCTTTGTTAGTAAACTGAGGACACTGGGGTCTAAGTGTCTAACCATGTGATCTGTGAAGCCATTTGGTCATACTCCACTTTTCGTGGTGTTTCTTACTGCTGCACTTGGAGTTTGGTATTGGCTTCACGTAATACAAGGAGAAAAACTGGGACACAGTGCTAGAGGGAGTACTCTCACGTGTAGTGGATGAGGGTCTGCAGGAGAATGCACCAACCAGGCTTCTATCCCAAAAAGCTTGCACCCATGTCCATAGCAACCTGATTCTGAACATTGCCCTGAAACCTCTCCATATAACAAGGTCCCTTTACTTGTAAGGTTCTGCTGGCTGCACCATGTCAGTCACAAATCATTCGGAAACCAATGGCAGAACCACGTGTCCCCACGACAGATGTTTTATCATACACCTGCCCACCACTGCTCTGGGCCCACTAGTCAGCAGGCTCCAACTTTCTGGCATCTCTGTTCTCACCATTTTCATGAAACCCAGTCAATCAATGCAATGTCTGGTACACTCGTGATCAGCAACAGATATCCAAATGTTCTCCAGTGCCACCTGTTCATGGGAATTTAAAAAATTCATGGTATTTATATAGCCAATTTTCAAGGATGAATTTGGAGGCACTGTGGCTTTCAATTTATTCAGGAACCATGAAATGGTGAGGAAGATTATTTCAATTAAAGCTCAGGAGAACTCTCAGAGGCAAGGCTTCCCAAAGAGTGGCCAAAAGGTCACATTAAGCCAGGCCCATTGAGGTCTACAATTGAGGTCCATGTGTGTTTTGACTCTCAACAATGGCTGCCACGTCTTTCTGAATAAAGTCATGTGATATCCTGGCTGAGATTCCCAGTCTCTTTGGAAAGCTATCCTGGGCCTAGATCTCAGTCTCCAAGGGCAACTCTCATGTGTGGCCTCCTAAAATCCCAACACAATTCATGTCAATACTTCTCTGAGTTCATTTCCAGAACTCAGTCTCTAAGGGGAATCACTCCAGAGTTCAAGCCCATGTGGACCCAGTCATCTCTTCCAACTACCACACAAATGACCACAATTAAACCAAAACACTCCCACATGGCCCTCATCTTCTTCAATATAAACTCTCATCATAACTTCTTGCTGGAGGTTTCCATGAGGGGCGCAGCCTAAGACAGTGTCCAAAATAAGCTCATTTGCCCCTTATTTGCCTAAATTCAGGGTGGCCTGGAAACCCTTCCTGTGAATCAGGTGTGATCAAATAGGCCTGCCATTAATACTGCTCTACTTCTCCAATTTGAGGCCTACTCTCTGTGGGGCATAGATTCTTTATGTGAATTGGGGTCATGAGAAAACCCAAGCACCTATGGGCTACCCTCTGCAGGGCTTTGAAGAACCCATTTCAGTGAGTCTAGGAGTTGGACCAAAAGTTCTTTAGATATAGGGGTTTTGTTAGAGAGTGAATGTAAATGTCAGCATATTTCAAGAGTCAGTCACAGTGATGAACTGGGGAAAATGTGTAGGAAATCAGATATCAATAGAGACATTAGGAAATCAGGCAAAGTACAAAGTGAGTGATAGGATGAGACATTTTTAACAGGGTTCAGTTTCAATATTTAATCTTAGGAAGAAACAAATATGTACTCACCAATAGGAATGATATTTGAGATCATTAGTTAATCAGGACATGGATGTTGTTAGTAATACATGCTCACTTTCAATATAGGCTTTGGTACAATCATAAGTGTGTCCGTTGCATTTTGTGTCAGGAATATTACTGTGATGAAATGTATATATATATCAGGTGGCTAGAGTATTTCTTCCAATATTCTTAAAGCAATATTTTAAAGACTTATAAATTAGTATTTGGGATACAAATAGGTATACCATCGGTCTATGAATATAGAGATGATGCCTTAATAGACCATACTGTGAATAAATAATATAACTGGTTCAAACTTTAAATAATGGATTGAATTGATATCTGAAAATATATAGGAAATCTTATATTGATATACATAAATTCATTCTAACCAGTTATACATCTAATGGTAATATTAGCATTATGGTTTATCATGAAGAGTGTCTGAGTTTTGCTTCAAAAATGATTATGGAAATCAAAAATAATGTGTTTGGAAAGAATCTCATTAAAAGAACAGTCAAGAAACATGGAGGAATACATGTGTTCTGAAGTAGGAAGTGATTGAAAGTGAACTAAATGCCTATAAATTTGTGAAATTGTGGATGAAAGAATATATCCTATTATGTCCATAAACTGCAGAAATAGTAATGTATCAGTGTTGAATAAAAATGAACTTCAAAATACACATCATGGTCCCATAGGTGTCTACTTGCATTGATGTGAAACTGGGTCAGTCACTGTGGAAATATTACGATTTGTATGCACCATTCACTGAATTTAGTTTTCAGTACTAGGAAATAAATATGTATTTAAGGTGGATGAATATTTCTAAGAATTATTTTGTGAAAATTTGATTATAAATCCACATACACACACATGAGTAAATTTAGAAAGTGTATAATAAGACACATATATTTCATATTTTGGAAAATCTAAAGAGTAGATATCTATATCTATATAGATAGATAGATAGATAGATAGATACTCACATACACAGACATTAAAATGTAGCAATATATATGCCATTTGAAAATCATAATAAAATAGATATCATCCACGTATCCAAAAATATTCATTTTACTGAACATTTATTTATGCATAATATTGTTCATCTAGGAAATTCACCCATAGGTTGAATTTCCAGTTCCATCAGTATTTAGAGGGAGTGATCTCTTCTCACAATTTGTATCTTCCAAAATAATCAAGCTCACAAGAATGTACATGTGATACCAGGTAGAATTCTAAAGATGCATTAAAAAATACATGTGATGAATAGGCTACAGAGAAAGGGAGACAGAAATTTACATATGTGTTAATTTTAAAAACTCATGGAGAAGTATTACAATGAAAAGTTGACTATATTTATAACACATACCGTTGAAAAAGCCGAAGGCAAGTCCAAGTATACACCATGCCTCCTATGAAAGGCCTGTATTTCTATTCTGTTAAGTTTCTTTTTCTCCATCATATTTGGATTAGTAGTCAGAGTCTAGTAGGGTATGGGTTAGTGTCAGGGATTCAGTATTTCAAATGGAAAATATGAAAATGAATCTAATGTGTATGCAAATATGTGCTACACAAAAATCATCCCACTCTCATCCAGAACAATGCTTTGACATTACCTTCGCCCCAAATAAGACACAATTAGTGGAGAAAAGTTAGAAAATCTGTGAATACATATGTGGAAAGAAAAATGCTCAGGAGTTCACAAACTTGTAGGAGGTAGAACGGGTTACAAAAAGGGAGAGGGTAAACACTCCACAAACATGGAGCTCTGCTGGCCCAATGACTTTTTGAGAAACTGCCTCTGAGGTCGGGCAGTTAAAATATATATTGTTGTCAGGAGTTTTAGCTTCCTTTGTAGTGAGACCATCAATTCTGGGTCTCCATCTATGTGACCTGGATGACATGGTTTTTTGTTTTCTAGTGAACATGAGGCAGCAGTGCTGAATTCTCTCTTTGTAGGTAAACTTTGGCCACTGGGGTCTAAGTATCTAACTGTGTTGTCTGAAAAGCCATTTGGTCATTATCCACTTTCGTGGTGTTTTTTACTGCTGCACTGTGAGTTTTGTATTGGCTTCACGAAATACAAGGAGTTCTACTGGGACACAGTGCTGGAGGATGTACTCTCACGTGTGGTGGGTTAGTAAAATGCACCAGTGAGGCTTCAATCCCACATAGCTTTTCAACTTGACAATAGCAACCTGATTCTGACCTTTGGCAGGAATCCTCTCCATATAACAAGATGCCCTTACATAGAAGGGTCTGCTGGCTGTACCATGTCAGTCACAAGTCTTTCTAAGCCAATGGCAGATCCACGTGGCCCCACCACAAATGTTTTTTTCACACACCTACACTCCTCTGCTCTAGGCCCACTAGTCTGCAGGCTCCAACTTTCTGGCATCTATGTTCTACACTTTTTTCATGAAACCCAGTCAATCAAGGCACTGTCTGGTACAATCATGATCAGGAACAGGACATTCAGAAGTTCTCCAGTGCAACCTGGTCATAGTAATTTCAAAAAATTCATGGTATTTATCTAGATATTTTTCAATAATGAAGTTGGAGGCACTGTGGGATTTAATTTATACAGGAACCATTAAAAGGTGAGGAATCTCATTTCAATGAAAGCTCTGGAGAACTTTCACAGGCAAGGCTTCCCAAAGAGTGGGCAAAAGGTCACATGAAGCCAGGCCCATTGAGGTCTAGAATGTGAATTCCATGTGTGTTTTGACTCTCAACTATGGCTGACAATCTTTCAAAATAAAATCTTGTGATATCCTGGCTGAGATTCCCAGTGCTCTGTGGAAAGTCACCCTGGGCCTAGATCTCAGTTTCCAATGGCGAATCTCATGCGTGGCCTCCAAAAATCCCAACACAATTCATGGCAATACTTCTCTGAGTTCAGTTCCACAACTCAGTCTCTAAGGGGAATCACAACAGAGTTCAAGCCCAGGTGGACCCAGGCATCTCTTCCAATTGCCACACAAATGATGACAATTAAAACCAAAACACTCCCACAGGGCCCTCTTCTTCTTTTATATAGACACTAATCATAAACTCTAGCTGGAGGTTTCCATCAGGGGCACAGCCCAAGACAGTGTCAAAAATAATCTCCCTTGCCCCTCATTTGCCTAAAGTCAGGGTGGCCTGGACAACATTCCTATGAAACAGAAGTTATCATATAGGACTGCCGTTAATACTGCTCCACTTCTCAAATTTGAGGCCTACTGACTGTGGGGTATAGATTCTTTGTGTGAATTGGAGTCATGAGAAAACGCAAGCACCTATTGTCCAGCCTCTGCAGGGCTTTGAAGAACTCATTTGACACAAATGATCCCTATTCTCACTTGATGGAGGTCAGAAATATTACAGAGGAAGGCGAGAGGCTTCATCCAAAATGACTGATCTTTTTTCCATTTTGGTTTTGAATGCCCACATGGGATCTTTCTCTAGACCCATCAGGTGCTGAAAATCTAAACCACAGGCTCACACAGGGCCAAGAGGCTGATTCAGACAAATCTTTTTCCAAAGCAATAAAGTAAAAAGCCACAGGTGATTCCCATTCATTTCCATTTGAAAACTGTTTTCTTCAGGCTTCACTAAGGTTTGGCCTGAGGCAAAGACCTTTCTGACATTCAGAGCAACAGAACAATAGGTAATCAAAAGCCCCCAAGCAGGGTTTCTCCTAGGAGACTTTCCTGGTTACTCTGATATGTGAGTTTTCTGAGATGCTCGCCATTCTCTTCAACTATCCAGTACATGGCCATGTCACAGAGCTTGGAGGTGGTACGTATCTTGTACAAAAATACATGATACTAATCTTGAGAGTGGCCAGAATTCAGGAAAAAAATGAGAACTTAGGTAGATAGCAGGTGTTGCCCATGGATGAGGCAAGCCTCAGTCCATTCATTAATTGGGAAGGATGCATACTGGGAAGTTTTCTACTAGACAGGACACACCCAATGAGCTATTTTCTTTTCTAATATCTACAAAGAAAAACACAATGGGATACACAGACACAGAAACAGTCTCCTTGTCAAATGACTTACTAGAAACAGTCCACTCCAAACCAAACAAACCTTCTTTTTTACCTATTCTTAGATCATGTGAAAAAACCACAAACACAAACCAACACCCTCTAATGCACCTCCTTCTTCCAAGTAGGTGTGTGACTATCTGGAATGTCCTCTGACTGGTAGGACATACAATGCTCACCAGAAATGGCCTTTCTGTCTCAGATCTGGTCTCCTTGGTCAAATCTGTGAAGTTGTAAGGACGCAGTGGTGAGCCAATTCCTATCCTCTCAGGAAAGACCCCTCTTCAGAGCTTTCTTGGTATTTGGCAACCCTTACATCAGTAGGTACCAAGAAAGACTGACTCTGTTCCTGGAAAATCCAAAGAAATGAGCCCACTGCGACTGGGACTGGGACTGGCTCAGGGTGCCTTGCTTCCTGGATCACAAAATTCAGAGAGCTCCATCACCAAGGAAGTGAGGTGAGGTCACTACCTTCAGAAAATGAATGAGGTCACTGTCTTGGCCACCACTTTGTCCTAACAGTTTCTTCCTATTGTCTCCTGACATGGAGGCTGCCCTACTTCCTGTGATACTTTCTCATGTTAGAATGGTATAGAAACCATAGTTACCTGGGAACAGCTCTCCACACAGGCCTGGTTTGGTCCATCTTCCCTACATAAAGAATAGAGAGGCTGACTCAGACACATCTTTTCATCCTGACCATGTTTTTTGCCATGGAATATGACTTTTGTTCTCTCAGGTCCTTCATAGCTGCCTGCATCTTCTCCAGGGATCATTTCTGCATGGATTTTGAGGTACTCAGCAGTTGGAAGATCTCCTAACTTCCTGTATTGTAATACCAACTTTGTCCCTGCTCTTCTGTAAAGTGAGATTGAAAGAACATTGTATGGTTAGGATTAATAGCATGTTTGATTTGGGTTGGAAATCATTCTGCTGGATGAATAATGGTATTGGGAACCAGCGATATTTATAAGAATATAGAGGTAGAACATAAGTATGAAAACAGAAATCTAGGTAATATTTGAAGCCCAGAAGGATTTGGACCCTTGATTGGGATCCTTAGCTTGAGTTATGTTTTGCACCGAGGTCTCAGTTAAATTGATATACAATGGCATAAGACCCTGTACCTCAGATGATTAAATGTAGAAGAGATCATCCAGTCAAAAAGGGATTGTGTGTAGGATTAGGAAGATAGTCAGTAGGTTTAGAAGGAAGAGTGAGTCTAGGATTTGGACCAAATGTACTTTAGCAATAGGGTTTTGGTTAGAGAGTGAATATAAATGACACCATATGTGAAGAGTCAGGCACAATGATGAACTGGGGAAAATATGTAGGAAAGCAGACATCAATAGAGACATTAGGAAATCAGGCAAAGTATAACGTGATAGGATTAGACATTTTCAACAGGGTTGAGGTTGAATACATAATCTTAAGAAGAAACCAATTTGTAGTCACCAATAAGATTGACATTTGAGAGCATTAGGCAACCTGGACATGGATATATTTAGTAATCCATGTTCACATTCCATTGAGGCTTTGGTACAATCATAAGGGTGACCTTCGCATTTTGTGTCCAGAATATTACTGTGTTAATATGTATATGAAGATCAGGTGACATGAGTATTTCTTCCACCATTTCTGGGGGAAATATTTTGAAAAGATATAAATTAGTACTGGGGATACTAATCGGCTTACCCTGTGTTGATGAATATAGAGATGATGCATTAATAGACCATACTGTGAATAAATTATATGACTGGTTCCAAATTTAAATAATGGATTGTATTGATATCTGAAAAAATAGAGGAAATCATTTATTGATATACATACATTCATTCCAACCACTTATATATCTAATGGTTATATTAGGGTTACCGTTTATCATAAATAGTGTGTGAGTTTTGCTTCAAAAATGATTATGGAATCGAAAACAATGTCTTTAGAAAGAAGTCTAGTGAAAAGACCAGTCAAGAAACATGGAGAAATATAAGTGTTCTGAAGGAGGAAGTGATTGAAAGTGAACCAAATGTTTATAAATTTGTGAACTTGTGAATGAAAGGATATAATTTATGATGTCTATAAACTGAAGAAATAATAACGTACCAGGTTTGATTAAAATGAACTTTAATAAACACACCATATCCAATAGGAATCTACTTGCATTGATGTTAAACTTGGTCAGTTACTGTAGAAATATTAGGATTTGTAAGCACCCTTCCCTGAAGTTAGTTTTCAGTACTAGGAAACAAATATTTATTTCAGTGGATGTATATTTCTGAGAATAAACTTTTTAAATTTGATTATAAATCCACATATATGAATATGAATGAATTCACGCGGTGTATAAGAAGACACATATATTTCATATTTTGGTAAATCTGGAGAATATATATATATATATATATATATATATATATATATATATATATAAATATAATGTATATATAGACACACAAACACACACATTATAATGTAGCAATATATATGCCAATTGAAATTCATCATGAAAAATAACTCATCCGCATATCCCAAAATATTCATTTTACTGAACATGAATATGTGTATAGTGTTGTTCATCTAGGAAGCTCACCCATGGGTTCAATTTTCAGTTAAAACAGCGTTTAGGAGGAGTGATCTCTTCTCACAATTTGTATCTGCCAAGTCAGCCACCTCACAAGAATGTATATGTGAAACCAGGTAGGATTCTATTTGTGCATATAAAAATACATTTGCTTAATAGGCTACAGAGAAAGGGAGACAGGAATTCACATTTTTCTTAACTTTAAAAACACATGGAAAATTATTTCAACAAATAATTGACTAGATTTATAACTCCTACCTTATATCATGCAAAAGGTAATTCCAACTATACACCATGCTTCTTCTGAAATGCTTGTATTTCTATTCTGTTTGGGTTATTTTTCTCCATTATATTAGGATTAGTAGTCAGAGTTTAGTAGGGTATGGGTTAGTGTCAGGGATTCAGTATTTCAAACAGAAAATTGGAAAATGAATCCAATGTGTATGCAAATATGTGCTACAAAACAATCTTCCCTCTCTCATCCAGAACAATGACTTGACATTCCCTTTGCCCCAAGTAAGTCAGAATTAGAGGAGAAGAGTTAGAAAATCTGTAAATATATATTTAGAATGGAAAATGCTCAGGAGTTCACAACCTTGGAGTTGATAGAGCAGTTTCCAAAAGAAAGTGACATGGTAAACACTCCACAAACATGGAGATCTGCTGGCCTAAACACTTCTTGAGAAATTGCCTCTGAGCTTGGGCACTTGAAATATATGTTGTTTTCAGGAGCTTTAACTTCCAATGTAGTGAGACCATCAAAGCTAGGTCTGCATCTATGTGACCAGGAGGACATGGTTTCTTATTTTCCAATGACCATGAGGCAGCAGTGCTAAATTCTCTCTTTGTAGCTAAATTGTGGCCACGGGGGCTAAGTGTCACCCCATGTGGACTGTGAAGCCACTTGGTCATCCTCGAATTTTCATTGTGTTTCTTGCTGCTGCACTGGGAGTTTGGTATTTGCTTCACGAAATACAAGGAGTTCAAGTGGGACACAGTGCTGGAGGGAGTTCTGTCACGTGTGGTGGGTCAGTGTCTGCATGGGAATGCACCAAATAGGCTTCTATCCCACATAGCTTGCCCCTTGACCATAGCAACCTGATTCTAAACATTGCCGTGAAAAATCTCCATATAACAAGATGCCTTTATATAGAAGGGTCTGCTGGCTGCACCGTGTCTGTGTCAAGGCATTTGAAAGTCAATGGCAGATCCACAGGCCCCACCACAGATGTTTTATCACACACCTGCACACCACTGCTCTAGGCCCACTACATATCAGGCTCCAACTTACTGGCATCTCTGTTCTACACCATTTTCATGATACCTAGTCAATCAAGGCACTGTCTGGTATACTCATGATCAGCAACAGGACATCCAAAGGTTCTCCAGTGCCACCTGGTCATGAGAATTTCTAAAAATTCATGGTATTTATCTAACTATTTTTCACATATGAAGTTGTTGGTACTGTGGGTTTCAATTCATTCAGGATCCATTAAATGTTGAGGAAGCTCATTTTAATGAAGGATCTGGAGATCTCTCACAGGCAAGGCTTCCCAAAGAGTGGCCAAATTGTCACATGAAGCCAGGCCCATTGAGGTCTCCAATGTGAGGTCCATGTGTATTTTGACTCTCAACGATGGCTGCCAGGTCTTTCAGAATAAAACCTGTGATATCCTAGCTGAGATTGCCAGTGCTCTCTGGAAAGCCTCTCTGGGCCAAGATCTCAGTTTCCAAGGGCGACTCTCATGCGTGGCCTCCTGAAATCCCAACAACATTCATGGCAATACTTCTCTGAAGTCAGTTCCAAATCTCATTCTCTAAGGGGAATCACACCAGAGTTCAAGCCCAGGTGGACCCAGTCATCTCTTCCAACTACCACACAAATGACCACAATTAAAACCAAAACACTCCCACATGGCCCTCATCTTTTTCCATATAAACACACATCATAACCTCTGGATGGAGTTTTCCATGAGGTGCACATCCAAACCAGTGCCCAAAATAAGCTCCCTTGCCCCTCATTTGCCTAACATCAGGGTTGATTGAACACGCTTCCTGTGAACCAGCAGTGATCAAATAGGCCTGCCGTAAATGCTCCACTTCTCCACTTGAGGCCTTCTTACTGTGGGGTTTAGATTCTTTTTTTTTTCTAAATTTTTTTGGAAATTTAATTGAAAAGTTAAAAAAATTGTTTTGCAGAATATTAAATTTCTAATGGCAAAGCCTTCACCTTGTTTGTGAAGGAAACCTTGATGCCTTGCCAATCTGGTTATATGGAGACACTCAAAATTTTCTGTTACATACTACATGGATGAATGGCTAAAGCACATAGTTTTTTAAAACTGAAAGGCAGATACCAGCAAGTAAGATAACAAATAAAAGACAATTTTATTAAAAAATAAAGTTGTTATATGACTCAAATATTGGAAATTCAATTCTTTTTTTTTTGGTTGTTCAAAACATTATAAAGCTCATGATATATCATCTTTCATACATTTGACTTAATTGGGTTATGAACTCCCATTTTTACCCCAAATACAAATCGCAGAATCACATCAGTTACACACTCACGTTTTTACATAATAGCATGCTAGTTATTGTTGAATTCTGCTACCTTTCCTATCCCCTACTATTCCCCCTCCCCTCCCATCTTCCCTCTCTACCTCATCTGCTGTTGTTTAATTCTCTCCCTTGTTTTCCCCTCTTTAGCCTCACAACCTCTTATATGTAATTTTGTGTAACATTGAGTAGTCTCCTACCATTTCCATATAATTTTCCTTCTCTCTCCCTTTCTCTCCCCCCACTCATCTCTGTTTAGTTTTAATATTTTTCTCATGTTCTTCCTCCCTGTTCTCTTCTTATTTGCTATCTCTATATAAAAGGAAACATTTGGCATTTGTTTTTTAAGGATTGGATAGCTTCGCTTAGCATAATCTATTCTAATGCCATTCATTTCCCTGCAAATTCTATGATTTTGTCATTTTCAGTGCTGTGTAATACTCCATTGTGTATAGATGCCACATTTTTATTATCCATTCGTCTATTGAAGGTCATCTAGTTTGGTTCCACAGTCTAGTTATTGTGAATTGTGCCGCTATGATCATCGATGTGGCAGTATCCTTATACTGCTCTCTATTAAGATCCTCAGGGAAGAGTCTGAGAAGGGCGATATCTCAAATGGTGGTTCCATTCCCAGCTTTCCCAGGAATCTCCATACTGCTTTCCATATTGGACTCTCCAATTTGCAGGCCCACAAGCAGTGTACAAGTGTACCCTTTACCCCACATCCTCACCAACACTTATTGTTGTTTGACTTCATAATGGCTGCCAATCTTACTGGAGTGAGATGGTATCTTAGGGTGGTTTTGATTGCATTTCTCTGACTGCTACAGATGGTGAGCATTTTTTCATGTACTTGTTGATTGATTGTATATCCTCCTCTGTGAAGTGTCTGTTAAGATCCTTGGCCCATTGTTGATTGGGTTATTTGTTATCTCATTGTTTAATTGTTTTGAGTTCTTTGTATATTCTAGATATTAGGGCTCTATCTGAAGTGTAAGGGGTAAAAATTTGTTCCCAGGATGTAGGCTCTCTATTTAACTCTCTTATTGTTTCTCTTGCTGAGAAAAAACTTTTTTAGATTAAGTAAGTCCCATTTGTTTATTCTTTTTATGAACTCTTGGGCTATGGGTGTCCTATTAAGGAATTTGGAGCCCAACCCCACAGTATGTACATCGTAGCCAACTTTTTCTTCTATCAGACGCAGTGTCTCTGATTTTATATCTGGCTCCTTGATCCATTTTGAGTTAACTTTTATGCATTGTGAGAGAAAGGGATTCCGTTTCATTTTGTTGCATATGAATTTCCAATTGTCCCTGCACCATTTGTTGAAGATGCTATCCTTCTTACATTGCATGCTTTTAGGTCCCTTTTCAAATACAAGAAAGTTGTAATTTTGTGGATATGTCTCTGTGTCCTCTATTCTGTACCATTGGTCCATCTGCCTGTTTTGATACCAGTACCACACTGTTTTTGTTACTATTGCTTTGTAGTACAGTTTGAACTCTGGATTCACACTTCCTGCTTAGAATTGCTTTCGCTATTCTGGGTCTTTTGTTGTTCCATATGAAATTCATAATTACTTTATCTATTTCTACAAGAAATGCCATTGGGTTTTTGATTGGCATTGCATTAAACCTGTAGAGAACTTTGGGTAATATCGCCATTTTGATGATGTTATTTCTGCCTATCCATGTACAGGGCATATTTTTCCATCCTCTAACATCTTCTTCTATCTCTCTCTTTAGGGTTCTGTAGTTTTCATTGTATAAATCTTTCACCTCTTTGGTTAGGTTGATTCCCAAGTTTTTTATTTTCTTTGAGTATACTGTAAATGGAGTGGTTTTCCTCATTTCCATTTCAGAAGTTTTGTTGCTGATATACAAGAATGCCTTTGATTTATGCGTGTTGATTTTATATCCTGCCAATTTGCTGAATTCATTTATTAACTCTAGCAGTTTCTTTGTAGACCCTTTTGGGTTTGTTAAATATATTATCATGTCATCCACAAATAGCGATAATTTAAGTTCTTCTTTTCCTATTTTTATGCCTTTAATTTCCTTTGTCTGTATCATTGCTCTGGATAGTATTTCAAGAACTAAATTAAATAGAAGTGGTGATAGAGGGCATCCCTGTCTTGTTGCAAATTTTAGAGGGAATGCCTTCAGTTTTTCTCCATTTAGGATGATGCTAGCCTGAGGTTTAGCATATATAGCTATTACCATGTTGAGCTAAGTTCCTGTTATTCCTAGTGTTTTATAGAGTTTTAAAGAAAAAGGGATGCTGTGCTTTGTAGAATGCTTTTTTTTGCATCTATCGAGATGATCATATGGTTCTTCTCTTTAAGTCTATTGATGTGATGGATTACATTTATTGATTTCCGTATATTGAACCAGCCTTGCATCCCTGGGATTAATCCCTCTTGATCATGAAGCACAATTTTTTTATATGCTTTTGTTTTTTATTTGCCAGGATTTTATTGAGAATTTTTGCATCCAAGTTTATTAGAGATATTGGTCTGTAGTTTTCTTTCTTTGAAGTGTCTTTGTCTGGTGTTGGGATCAGGGTGATGTTGGCCTCATAGAATGAATTTGGAAGAATTCCTTCTTTTTCTATTTTTTGAAATAGCTTGAAAAGTATTGGTATTAATTCATCTTTGAACGTTTTGTAGAACTCTGCCGTATAACCATCTGGTCCAGGGCTTTTTTTGGTTGGTAGTCTTTTGAAGGTTTCTTCTATTTCTTCCTTTGTTATTGGTCTATTTAAATTGTGTGAGTCTTCTGGACTCAAACTTGGCAGATTATATGACATAAGAAATTTATCAATATCTTCATTATCTTCTGTTTTATTGGAATATGGGGTTTCAAAATACTTTCTAATTATCATCTGAATTTCTGTAGTGTCTGTTGTGATGTTGCCTTTTTTATCCCATATGTTAGTAATTTGAGTTCTCTCTCTACTTCTCTTCATTAGCATGGCTAAGGCCCTGTCGATTTAATTTATTTTCAAAGAACCAACTTTTATTTTTTCAATTTTTTTGTTTCAATTTTGTTGATTTCTCCTCTAATTTTAATTATTTCTTGTCTTCTACTACATTTGTTGTTTTGCTTTTTTTTTCTAGGTTTTTGAGATGTAGTGTGAGATCATTTATTTGTTGTTTTTTTTTTCTTTTTTTTTTTTTTTTTGAGGAAAGAATTCCAAGAAATGAATTTCCCTCTTAAAACTGCTTTCATTGTTTTCCATAGAATCCGGTATGTTTTGTCTGTATTGTCATTTGTCTCTAAGAAATTTTTTATCTCCGCCTTTATGTCTTCTGTAACCCATTGATCATTCAGTAACATATTGTTCATTTTCCATGTGATGTAGAATTTTTCCTTCCTTCTTCAATCATTAATTTCAAGTTTCATTCCATTATGATCAGATATGGTGCATGGTATTATCTCCATACTTTTATATTTACTAAGAGTTTCCATATGGCATAATATATGGTCTATATTTGAGTAGGACCAATGTGCTGCTGAGAAGAACATGTATCCACTTTATGATGTTTGATATATTCTATATATGTTGGTTAAGTCTAGGTTATTGATTGTTCTATTAAGTTCTATAGTTTCTTAATTCAGATTTTCTCTAGAGGATCTGTCCAATTGCGAGAGTTGTGTGCTGAAGTCACCCGTAATTATTGTGTTATAGCCTATATGACTCTTGAAGTTGAGGAGAGTTTGTTTTATGACTTTGCACCACCATTGTTTGATGCATACAAATTGATAATTGTTATGTCTTGTTGGTTAATGGTGCCTTTTAACAGTATATAGTGTCCTTCTTTATCACTTTTGATTAACTTAGGTTTAAGTTGATTTTAATCGATATGAGTATGGCCACTCCTTCTTGCTTCCGAGGGCCAACAATGGCTGCAAAGTCTTTCAGAATAAAATCATGTGATTTCCTGGCTGAGATTCCCATTGCTCTGTGGAAAGCCACCTTGGGCCTAGATCTCAGTTTCAAAGGGTGACATTCATGCGTGGCCTCCTAAAAACCAACACAATTCATTTCAATACTTCTATGAGGTACGTTCCAGAACTCAGGCTCTAAGGGAAATCACACCAGAGTTCAAGCCCAGGTGGACCAAGTCATCTCTTCCAACCCCCACACAAATGACCACAATTAGAACAAAAAAACTCCCACATGGCCCTCATCTTCGTCCATAAAGACCCTCATCAAAAGTTCTGGATGGAAGTTTTCATGAGGGTCGCAACCAAAGACAGTTTCCAGAATAAGCTCCCTTGCCTCTAATTTCCCTAAAGTCAGGGTGGCCTGGACACCCTTCCTGTGAACCAGGAGTGATCAAAAAGGCCTGCCATTAAATCCGCTCTGTTTCTATAATTTGAGGCTTACTGAATGTCAGGTATAGATTTTTTATGTGATTTGGAGTCATGAGAAAACCCAAGCATATCTGCAGAGCATTGAAGAATTCATTTGACAAAGAGGATCCCTATTCTCACTTGAAGGGGGTCAGGAACCTAACAGAGAAAGGCAAGAATCTTCATCCACAATGACTGCTCTTTTTGCCATTTTGGTTTTGAATGCACACATGGGTTCTTTCTTTAGATCCATTAGGTGCTGAGAATCTAAGCCACAGCCTCACACAGGGCCAAGAGGCAGATTCAGACAAATCCCTTTCCAAAGTAATTAAGCAAAGAGCCACAGGTGATGTCCATTTATTTCCATTTGAAAATTTTTTCTTCAGGCTTCACAAAGGGGTGGCCTGAGGCAAAGACCTTCCTGACATTCAGGGCAACAGAACCCTTGATTTGTATACTTAGCTTGAATTATGTTCTGCACCGAGGTCTCAGATAAATCGATATACAATGGCATAGGACCGTGTACCTCGGATGATTGAATGTAGAAGAGAACATCCAGTCAAAAAGGGATAGTCTGTAGGATTAGGAAGATAGTCAGTAGGTTTAGGAAGAAGAGTGACTCTAGGAGTTGGACCAAAAGTTCTTTAGCAATAGGGTTTCAGTTAGAGAGTGAATGTAAATGTCAGCACATGTGAAGAGACAGTCACAATGATGAACTGGGAAAAATATGTAGGAAAGCAGATATCAATAGAAAGATTAGGAAATCAGGCAAAGTATAAAGTGAGTGATAGGATTAGACATTTTCAACAGGCTTGAGGTTGAATATATAATCTTAGGAAGAAACAAATATGTAGTAATCAATAGGATTGACATTTGAGACCATTAGGCACCCTGGACATGGATGTTTTTAGTAATCCATGGTCACTTTCCATTTAGGCTTTGGTACAATCATATGTGTGACCTTTGCATTTTGTGTCCAGAATACTACCGTGATAAATTGTATATGTTGATAAGGTGACATGAGTATTTCTTCCACCATTATGGGGAGTAATATTCTGGAAACTTATAAATTAGTACTGGTGATACAAATAGGTGTACCTTGTGTTGATGATTATTGAGATGTTGCATGAATAGACTATATTGTGATAAAGTGTATAACTAGTTCCAACTTTAAATAATGGATTGAGTTTGCATCTGAAAATATATTGGAAATCTTATATTGATATATATACAATCATTCCAACCAGTTATATATGTAATGGTAATATTAGGGTTACGGTTTATCGTGAAGGGTGAGTATTGCTTCAAAAATGATTATGGAATCAAAAATAATGTGTTTAGAAAGAAGTCTAGTGAAAAGACCAGTAAAGAAACATGGAGGAATACATGTGTTCTTAAGTAGTAAGTAAATGAATGTGAACCAAATGCCTATAATTTTGTGAAGTTGTGGATGAAAAAATATATCCTATGATGTCCATAAACAGATAAAATAGTAATATACCACTGTTGAATAAAAATGAACTTCAAAATACACATCATGTCCCATAGCAATATACTTGCATTGATGTTAAACTGGGTCAGGTACTGTAGAAATATTAGGATTTGTATGCACCACCTACTGAACTTAGTTTTCAGTAGTAGGAAACAAAAATGTATTACAGGAATATAAATATTGCTGAAAATAATCTTGTAAAGATTGGATTTTGAACCCACATACATGAATATAAATGAATTTAGGGAGTGTATAATAAGACACATATTTTTCATATTTTTTTTTAAAATCTGGAGGAAAAAAAAAAAAATATATATATATATATATATATATATATATATATATATATATATATATATATATATTTTTCCCAGATTTAAAAAAAATACACAAACACACACACACACACACACACACACATGCACACATACACACACACACACACACACACATTAATATTTAGCAATATATATGCCAATCGAAATTCATCATGAAATATAATTCATCCACGTATTCAAAAATATTCATTTTACTGAACATGGATTTATGTATAGTGTTTTTCACTAGGAAGCTCACCCATAGGTTGAATTTTCAGTTCCATCATTATTTAGGGAGAGTCATCTGTTCTCACAATTTTATATTCCAAAGTCAGGGAGCTCAAAAGAATGTCCGTGTGATACCAGGTAGGATATTATATATATGCATAAAAAAATACATGTGCTGAATAGGATACAGAGAAAGGGAGACAGGAATTTATATATGTGATAATTTTAAAAAATCATGGAGAAATATTACAATGAAAAGTTGACTAGATTTAAAACACATACTCTTGATAATGCAGAAGGCAAATAGAAGTATACACCATGCTTCCTATGAAAGGCCTGTATTTCTATTCGGTTAGGTTTCTTTCTCTCCATGATATTAGGATTAGTAGTCAGAGTCTAGTAGAGTATGGGTTAGTGTCAGGGATTCAGTATTTCAAATGGAAAAAAGGAAAATGAATCTAATGTGTATGCAAAAATGTGATACACATAAATCTTCCCTCTCTCATCCAGAACAATGCCTTGACATAACCATCGCTAAAAGTAAGACACAATTAGAGGAGAGGAGTTAGAAAATCTGTGAATTTATGTGGAATGGAAAATGCTCAGGAGTTCACAACACTGGAGGTGGTAGAACAGTTTCCAAAAGTATGGGAGAGGGTAAACAATCCAGAAACATGGAGCTGTGGTGGCCTAAAGACTTCTTGAGAAACTTCCTCTGAGGTTGGGAACAAGAAATATATGTAATTGTCAGGAGATTTAGCTTCGTTTGTAGTGACACCATGAAATCTGGGTCTGCATCTATGTTACCTGGAGAACATGGTTTCTTATTTTCCAATGATCATGAGGCAGCGGTGCTGAATTCTCTCTTTGTAGGTAAACTGAGGCCACTGGGCTGAAGTGTCTCCCATGTGGACTGTGAAGCCATTTGGTGATCCTCCACTTTCCAGGGTGTTTCTTACTGCTGCACTGGGAGTTTGGTACTTGCTTCACGAAATACAAGGAGTTCAACTGGGATAAAAATGCTGGAGGAGTTCTGTCATGTGTGGTTGGTCAGGGTCGTGAAGAGAATGTACGAACCAGGCTTCTATCCTACATAGCTTTCCCCTTGACTATAGCAACCTGATTCTGAACATTGCCCTGAAACCTCTCCATATGACAAGATGCCTTTACATATAAAGGTCTGCTGCCTGCACCATGTCAGTCGCAAGTCTTTCAAAGCCAATGGAAGATCCAGGTGGTCCTACCAAAAATATTTATTTACACACCTACAGTCCACTTCTCTACGCCCAGTACTCAGCAGGATCCAAATTACTGGCATCTCTGTTCTACACCATTTTCACGAAACCCAGTCAATCAAGGCACTCTTTGGTACACTCATGATCAGCAACAGGAAATCCAAAGTTTATCCAGTGCCACCTGGTCATGGGAATTTCAGAAATTTCATGGTATTAATCTAGTCATATTTCAAAAATGAAGTTAGAGGCACTGTGGGTTTCAATTAATTCAGGAACCATTAAATGGTGAGGAAGCTCATTTCAATGAAAGCTCTGGAGAACACTCACAGAAAAGCCTTCCAAAAGACTGGCAAAAAGGTCACATGAATCCAGACACATTGTGGTCTACAATGTGAGGTCCATATGTGTTTGGACTCTCAACTAGGGCTGCCAAGTCTTCAAGAAGTAAATCATGTGATATCCTGGCTCAGAATCCCCGAGCTCCGTGGAAAGCCATCCTGGGCCTAGATCTCAGTTTCCAAAGGCGATTCTCACGCGTGGCCTAGTAAAATCCCAAGAGAATTCACGGCAATACTTCTCTGAGGTCAGATCCAGAACTCATTCTTTAAGGGGAATCACACCAGAGTTCAAGCCCAGGTGATCCCAGTCATCTCTTCCAACTACCACACAAATTACCACAATTAAAACAAGAACACTCCCATATGGCCCTCATCTTCTTCCATATTGACACTCATCATAATTTGGCTGGATGTTTAAATGAGGGGCGCAGACCAAGACAGTGTCCAAAATAAGCTCCTTTGACCCTCATTTGCCTAAAGTCAAGGTGGCCTGGACACCCATCCTGTGAACCAGGAGTGATCAAATAGGCCTGCCATTAATACCGCTCCAATTCTCCAATTTGAGGCCTACTGACTGTGGGGTTTAGATTCTTTATGTGAATTTTAGTCATGATAAAACCAAACACCTATGGGCTAGCCTCTGTAGGTTTTGAAGAACTCATTTGACCCAAAGGATCCCTATTTTCACTTGATGGAGTTCAGGAACCTTACAGAGGAAGTCAAGAGACTTCATCCCAATGACTGCTCTTTTGGCCATTTTTCATTTGGATGCAAACATGGGAACTTTCTTTAGATCCATCAGGTGCTGAGAATCTAAGTCACAGCCACACACAGGGCCAGGGGGCTGATTCATACACATCCCTTTTCAAAGCACTTAAGAAAAGAGCCACAGGTATGCCCAATCATTTCCCTTTGAAAACTGTTTTCTTCAGGCTTCAAAAAGGGGTGGCCAGAGGCAAAGACCTTCCTGACATTCAGGGCAACAGAACAATTGGTAAGTAAAAGGCCCAAAGCAGGGTTTCTCCACTGAGACTTTCCTGGTCACACTGATATCTGAGTTTTCTGAGATGCTCCCCATTCCCTACAGCTATCCAGTACATTGATATGTCACAGAGCTTTGAGGTGGTAAAGATCTTGGACACAAAACCATAGGCCTATTCTTGAGATTGGCCGGAATTCAGGAAGAAAACAGGAACTTAGGAAGATAGCAGGTGTTGCACATCAATAAGGCAAGCTACAGTCCATTCATAAATGGGGCAAAATGAATGCTGAGAAGCTTTCTACTCGACAAGACACATCCATTCATGAATTCTCTTTTCTAATGTCTACAACCACGGACACAGTGAGATACACAGACAGAGAAACACTCGCCATGTTAAACGACTTACTAGAAACAGTCCACTTCCAACGAAACAAACTGACTTTCCTACCTATTCTCAGAGAATGAGACAAAACCACAAACCCACAACCACACCCACAAAGGCACCTTCTTCCCCCAAGTAGGTCTTTAACTATCCGGAGTGTCCTCTGACTTGTAGGCCATAATATGTTCCCCCAAAATAGCCTGTCCTGTCTCAGATCTGGTCTCCTTGGCAAACTCTGTGAACTTCTCAGGAGCCAACGGTGAGCCACTAACTGCTTTCTCAAGAAAAGCAACGCTTCCGAGCTTTCCTGGCATTTGTTCTTCTCACGTCTGAAGGTACCAAGAAAGACTGAGTGTCCTTGGTAAATTCAAATAAGTGAGACCACAGGGATGGGGACTGGGACTGGCTCTGTGTGCCTGGCTTCCTGGATCCAAAGTTCAGAAAGTTCCATCACCAAGGAAGTGAGGTGAGGTCATTTCCTTCCTGAACTGAATGAGGTCCCTGTCTTGGCAACCACTTTGTCTTAACTGTTGCTTCCAAGGGTCCCATGAGATTGAGGCTGCCCCTACTTCCTGTGACACTTTCACAAGTTAGAATGGTATATCAACCATAGGCACCCAGGAATAGATCTCCACACAGGCCTGTTTTGGTCCATGTTCTCTACATTAAGAAGAGAATCTAATTCAGACACAACCTTTTATTCTGACCGGGTTGTTTGCCATGGAAGATGACTTTTGCTTTCTCAGGTCCTTCATAGCTGCCTACATCTTCTCCAGGGATCATTTCTGCATGGGCCTTTGAGGTTCTCAGCAGGTGGAAGTTTCCCTACATCTCTTTATTGTAAAATCAACTCTTTCCCTGCTCTTCTATAAAGTTAGATTGAAAGAACAGTGTATGATTATGGTTAAAAACATGTTTGATTTGGGTTAGAAATCATTGTGCTGGATGAATAATGGTATTGGGAACTTGCTATGTGTATAAGAATATATAGGTGTAATATATGTATGAAAAAAGAAATCTAAGTATGATGTGAAGGCCAGAAGGGCATTGGGCCCTTGATTGGGATACGCAGCATTGAATTACGTTCTGCAGAGGTGTCTCAGATAAATCGATATACAATGGCATAGGTCCTTGTACCTTGCATGAATTAATGTAGAAGGAACATCCAGTCAAAAAGGGATAGTCGGTAGTGAAAGGTTAATAAAATAGGTACTTGTAATTTCCTGTTTTTCTGTATGCTTAACAAAACACTATTGAAATCTTGAGAAATGTTTGCTAATCTTGTTCTAGAATGTACTGTTCCCAACTGCCAAACTGCAGAATGTACTGCCTCACTCGGTGTCACGCGAACCGCCCACTCACCCTTACACATCAGTAAACTTCCCTCCCTTCCCTCTCCAAGAAATGTATGTAAGCTCTGCATAAGCTGTTCTCAGAGCTCTCTGATCTATTTAAGTTAGCTGTGAGCCCCAGCAAGCTGGACCCAAAAAAAACCCTTTGCTGTTGCATGAGACAGTCTCTTGGTAGTCTCTTCCTCCGACACTCGCCTGACCTTTACATATTGAGGTTCCACCGAGTTCTGGCAGTGGCGGATGAGAGACCCCCAACGGGCTCCTCTCGGAGCAAGTAAGGCGCCTCTTTCTGGTTTCAGGTGTCATGTTAGGGCTTGGCAAAATTGCTGGAGATGAAGAGCCTGGGGTCTCTCCGACGGTGGCTGAGAGACGTGTCACAGAGACATAGGGCACCTCCATGGGGGACCCCAAAGAGGACTCGGAGAATCAAGGAACAATTGCTTCATCGACTCAGTGATATTTTGTTTTAGATTAGGTATTGCCATCCTATCGGGTTTTGCCGGCTACGCATTCCTGGTCTCAGTGTTGGACGTCCATTGCCTGTCTTCATGGTCTTGTCTTATCTGTGTCATGTGACTTTGCTTTTACTGTTTGTGTACCTTTCATTATGGGACAGAGCACTTCAATGGCTCTGTCCCTGACCCTTGATCACTGAACCAAAGTCTGCTTAAGGGCTCAGTATCTTTCTTTTTTTAGTAAAACGCTAGACCTGGCAGACTCTCTGTGCCTCAGAATGGCCCATTTTGGAGTCCTATGGCCCCTAGAAATATCTTTCTACTTCCCACTAATTTAAAAAGTCAGAGATATTGTCTTTCAGCCAGGGCCACATAGCCATCCTGATCAACAGCCATATATCTTAACTTTGCCAACCTCTGCAAATCTCCTCCACCATGGGTGAAGCCTTTCCTTGCCCATGCCTCTGCTCATACTCCTTCCCCCATGATCTCTCAAACCCTCACCTCTTCCACCTCCTCTACCATCTGTTCTCCCTGATTCACAAGATTTGACTCTACTGGACTCTTCTTCCCCTCCTTATCCACTGCCCTCGTCCCCTAACACACAACACACTCTAAGTGATTCCCCTGCTTCTGACTAAGCCTCTCTACCATTGGAGGAAGCTAAGCCGGTAATAGGATCTGATAATGGACCGATGTTCATGGCCCAGGTAAGTCAGGGGTTAGCCAGGAACCTGGGGATTAATTGGAAGTTATATTGTGCTTATAGACCCCAGAGTTCAGGACAAGTAGAAAGAATGAATAGAACAATTAAAGAGACCTTAACGAAATTAAGCTTAGAGACCAGCATAAAAGATTGGACAATGCTCCTGACTTATGCAATGTTTCATGCAAGAAAAAATCCTTCTGTTTCTTTGAGTAGCCTTACCCCCTGAGAAATTCTCTATGGTGGCCCTCGTCCAGTAAGGGTCCTAAGCCCAACTGTAAGACCTAAGGATCCATTTCACACCCTCTTGGTTGACAGACTTAAAGCTCTTGAAAGAACTCAGTGATACCTGTGAAAATAGCTGGCCACTGCCTACCAAACTGTGTACCAGGGGATTCCACATCCATATCAAATAAGAGACTTCATGTATGTAAGATGACATCAGGTGTCATCCCTGGAACCCTGCTGAAAAGGACCATACCAGGTGTTACTTATAACACCTACAGTGGTAAAGGTATACAGAATCACTTCCTGGATCCATGCCTCTCATCTCAAGCCTGCTCCTTGTCCAGAATCTTTCTGGAAACTGGAAAAGACTGGTAACAGTTTCAAATTGTGTATTCGCCATGTGGATAAGGTTATATACTCTCCCCTTGGCCACAAGTAGTCCTAACAATCATCAGCCTGTTAAGCAGCGATGGCTGATCACAAATCCTACTGGAAAAGAATATAATCTATCTCGCATACAGCCCCCTTAGGGACCTGGTGGCCATCTCTCCACCCAGACATTTGTCAGCTGGCCATAGGTCTTTTTTATTGGGATATCCCTGATGAAGAAAATCCCACTAAAATACCATTAAATCCCTTCCGTACCATAGATAATGGAAACAAACTTTATGGATGTAGGGACACGCGAGCCAGATGCGGTTGGCTAGCCTAGATTACTATGTTTGCCCGGCAAACTATCAAAGCCACAAACAGTAACGGCTGTGTGGGGGAAAAGCCGACTTCTTCTGTATTTCATGGAGATGTGATCATACAGGGGCTGCCTGATGGAACCCCAATACTTCATCAAATTCAGTACACAGCATTGGCCATATTACCAAGTAGAAAACAGAAAAAGGATGGCCCCCAGAGGGGTCTCTAGATCCTCAAATTTTGCGTGACCTTTTTAACTTCTGCAAGTGCTCAAAAGGGTGAAAGGAGATTCCCCTATGTGGAAGCCTTTTCCCTCCTTCACTCACATCCTGAACTATGCTTCTCCAATAGATTTTTATCCTCAGCCTTCTGCTCCAGACTCTCTGCTGTCACTCCCACCTCAGCAACCTGATTTCTCCCCTCCAATTACTAGATCAGAAACCCAAACCTCCACCAGTTCTCAGACAATTGCCCACTAGTGAGGTAGCAGGTACTGAGGTACCCCTCCACCGACTCATTCCTCTCTTCTCCTGTCAGTGCCCTCACTGGGTCCCACCAGGTCCTCTTTCCAGCTAACCCAAAGCTCAAACGAGCTGAGGAGAGCTCTCAGACCCTTATCCAAGATGTAATATAAATGGCCATTAAAGTTGATTTGTCATCACTGAAAACAGGTTACTAAAATTTAAAGTCCCTCACAGAATTTTGGGATACTCACTCCCGTTTTCTGCTCTGCTCTACCTGTTCTACTGCTGAAGTTTTGTTGCTAGGAAATTCCCAAACCCCTTTCCAATTATTTTTTACATCTCTCTTTTTCCTCATTCTCAGATCCTCAGAGCTTCTCTCAGCCCCACCTTCCCCGTATTCCCCCTCTGTACCAGGCCCACAGAAAAGTCTTAAATGTCCTTCTCCAGAAGTCTTCACCATGGCTGAATTTAGAACTTTCAGCATAGAGTTTCTATAAAGAGTTCAATGTAGATAAACTTTCTCTTTTTGTATTGCCCTGTTCTACTTGGCCACTGGTTAAAAAACTCAGTACTTCTAAGCTAGACAACCCCTAACTTGTTTTTCACAAAATATGTGAACAAGGCCTCTGACCTTCAGCTGGGGCTTCACAGAAATGGCTACATTTCTAAGATAAAGAAATTACCAAATGGGCTCCGTTGTAACAGCTGGCAGGGGGAAAATAAGAAAGGGAATAAAAAGCTCTCCCCCTCCCATGTGTCCTTGAAAATTTAACTTGCCCAGAACAGAGGAAAAATCAGAAACAAATACTGCTTTTTTGAACTTCTGCAGACTGTAAACTTCTGAGCCCCATCCTTATATGCTGGGTACAAAATTCTGAAACTACCTAAACTTGAGTTTCAGGGGATTAATTGATTACAACAGAAGCAATGCCCTCTGAATCCGGTTGCAACAAAATAGGACTGTTTCCCTGTCTTCAGTGCCTTAGGTGCCTTGCCTTGTCTGTCCCTACAACAGCATAATTCTATATACTTAAACATTGTTTATGTTTTCATGAAATGGTCAACAGATGGGATTAATTTTGAAATGGTGCAGATGTTTCCCAGAGTGCTCTATCATGATGCAGGTTCGTTTGAAGATCAAATGGGGGGGGCATACAACCGGTTCCACTGGGAACATGTATCGCTCACTTTAGCCATCCTATTATGAATAGGAGTTGCTGCACGGGTGGGCACAGGAGCCACTGCCATTGTCCATGGGACACAACAAATGACCCAATTAGAAGCAGCAATAGAGCAAAACTAAGATATTAGAAACCCCCATCAGAGCTTTGCATGAATCTTTAACCTCTCTCTCTGAAGTTGTTTTACAGAACAGTTGAGGGTTGGACCTCCTCTTTATTAGAGAAGGGGGCCTTTGTGATGCATTGAGGAAAGAATGTTGTTTTTATGCTGACCATACTGGAGTTGTAATAAAATCTATGAGTAAATTTAAAAGACACCTTGAAGAGCATCAACAAGAGAGAGAGGCCCAAAAAGGGTGGCTTGAGTCTTGGTTCACACACTCCTCCTGGTTAACTACGTTTTTATCAACCTGGCAGGTCCAATAATAATCCTCATATTATTGCTAACTATAAAACCCTGTTTGCTCAACCGTGTAATTTCTTTTCTCCAGGCTCAAATTGGACGAGTTAAACTTATGGTAATACCCCACTAGCAGACATAGAATGTGACACCCTCCAATGATCATTTTTATGATTAAAAGTAGCCAGAAGAAGAAGTGGGGAATTAAAGGTTAATAAAATAGGTACTTGTCACTTCTTATTTTTCTGTATGCTTAACAAAACACTGTTGAAATCTTGAGAAATGCTTGCAAATCTTGTTCCCAGAATGTTCTGTCCCCAACTGCGCAACTGCAGAATGTACTCCCTCACCCAGTTGCACGCAAACCACCCACTCGCCCTGACCCATCAATAAAATTCCCTCCCTGCCCTCTCCAGGGAAAGTATATAAGCTCTACTTAAGCTATTCTCAGGGCTATCTGCTCGATTCAAGTGATCTCTGAGCCCCAGCATGCTGGACACCAAAAAAACCCTTTGATGTTGCATGAGATAGTCTGTTGGTTGTCTCCTCCTCTGAAGCTCGCCCCACATTTACTTGGATGATTGAATGTAGAAGAGAACATCCAGTCAAAAAGGGATAGTCTATAGCATTAGGAAGATAGTCAGTACTTTTAGGAATAAGGGTGAGTATAGGAATTGGAAAAAAAAGTTCTTTAGCAATAGGGTTTCGATTAGAGAGTGAATGTAAATGTCAGCACAGGTGAAGAGTCAGTCACAATGATGAACTGGGGAAAATATGTAGGAAAGCAGATATCAATAGAGACATTACGAAAACAGGCAAAGTATAAAGTGAGTGATAGGATTAGATATTTTGAACAGGGTTGAGTTTACATATATAATCTTAGGAAGAAACAAATATGTAGTCACAAATAGGATTGACATTTGAGATCATTAGGCAAATTTCAGGTGGATGAATATTTCTCAGAATAATCTTGTGAATAGTTGATTATAAATCCACATACATAAACATGAATGAATTTAGGTAGTGTATATAAGACACATATATTTCATATTTTGAAAAATCTGGAGAGTGTATATATATATATATATATATATATATATATATATATATATATATACACAAAACACACACACAGACAAAAAAGTAGCAATATATATGTCAATCAAAATTCATTATAAAATATGCATCATCCAGAGATCTAAAAATATTAATTTTACTGAACATGGATTTATGTATAATGCTCTTCAACTAGCAAGCTCACCCATAGGTTGAATATCCAATTCCAACAAGTTTAGTAGGAGTGATCTCTTCTAACAATTTGTATCTACCAAGTCAGCCACCTCACAAGAATGTACGTGTGGTACCAGGTAGGAATCTATATGTGCATATAAGAATACAGAGAAAGGGAGACAGGAATTCACATATTTGTTAACCTTAAAAATACATGGACAACTATTTCAACAACAAATCGACTAGATTCATGACTCCAACTCTGTATCATGCAAAAGGCAAGTCCAACAATACACCAGGCCTACTCTGAACTGCTTGTATTTCTATTCTGTTTGGGTTAGTTTTCTCCATCATATTAGAATTAGTAGTCAGAGTCTGGTCGGGTATGGGTTAGAGTCAGGGATTCAGTATTTTGAATGGAAAATAAAAAACTGAATCCAATGTGTATGCAAATATATGCTACAGAAAATTCTTCCCACTCTCCTCCAGAACAATGCCTTGACATTACCTTCGCCCCAAGTAAGACACAATTAGAGGAGAAGAGTTAGAAAATCTGTGAATACCTATCAGGAATGGAAAATGCTCCAGATTTCACATCTTTGGAGGTGGTAGAGGAGTTTCCAAAAGTAAGGGACAGGGTAAACACTCCACAAACATGGAGCTCTGCTGGCCTAAAGACTTTTTGAGAACCTGCCTTTGAGGTTGGGCACTTAAAATATATGTTGTTTTCATTAGCTTTAGCTTTATTTGTAGTGAGACAATCAAAGCTCGATCTGCTTCTATGTGACCTGGAGGACATGGTTATTTATTTTCCAATAAAAATGAGGCAGCAGTGCTGAATTCTCTCTTTGTAGGTAAACTGTGGCCACTGAGGGCTAAGTGTCTCCCCGTGTGGACTGTGACACAACTTGGTCATCCTCCAATTATCGTCGTGTTTTTTGCTGCTGCACTGGGAGTTTGGTATTTGCTTCATGAAATACAATGAGTTCAAATGGGAGACAGTGCTGAAGGGAGTTCTGTCAGCTGTGGTGGGCATGGTCTCCAGGAGAATGCACCAACCAGGGTTCTATCCCACGTAGCTTGCCCCCTTGACAATAGCAACATGATTCTGAACATTTCCCTAAAACCTCTCCATATAAAAATATGCCTTTACGTATATGGGTCTGATGGCTGCACCATGTCAGTCTCAAGCCATTTGGAAGCCAATGGAAGATCCACATGGCCCCACCACAGATGTTTTATCACTCACTTGCATAACACTTCTCTAGGCCCACTACTCACCAGGCTCCTACTTACTAGCATCTCTGTTCTACACCATTTTCATGAAACCCAGTCAATCAAGGCCCTGTCTGGTATATTCATGATCATCAACAGGACATCAAAGGTTCTCCAGTGACATCTGGTCATGGGAATTTTAAAAATTTCATGGTAATTATCTAGCAATTTTTCATGGATGAAGTTGGAGGCACTGTGGGTTTCAATTCATTCAGGAACCCTTAAAGGGTTAGGAAACTAATTTCAGGCAAAGCTCTGGAGTACTCTCACAAGCAAGGCTACCCAATGAGTGGCCAAAAAGTCACATGAAGCGAGGCCAATTGAGGTCTATAAAGCGAGGTCCATGTGGGTTTTGAATCTCTATAATGCATGCCAAGTCTTTCAGAATAAAATCATGTAATATCCTGGCTGAGATTCGCAGTGTTCTGTGGAAAGCCAACCTGTGCCTAGATCTCAGGTTCCAATGGCAACTTCATGCCTGGCCTCCTAAAATCCCAACACAATTCTTGGCAATACTTCTCTCAGGTCACTTCCAGAACTCAGTCTATAAGGAGAATCACACCAGAGTTCAAGTCCAGGTGGACCCAGACAACTCTTCCAACCGCTACTCAAATGAAAACAATTAAAACCAGAATACTCCCTCATGGCCCTATTCTTCTTCCATATAGACACTAATCATAACCTCTTCCTGGAGTTTTCCATGAGTTGTGCAGCCCAAGAAAATGTCCAAAATAAGCTTCTTGCACCTCTTTTGCCTAACTTCAGCGTGGCCTGGGCACCCTTCCTGTGAACCTGGAGTGATCAAATAGGCCTGCCCTTAATACTGCTCCGCTTATCCAATTTGAGGCTCTCTGACTGTGGGGTGTAGATTCTTTATGTGAATCGGAGTCATGAGAAAAGCCAAGACAGTGTCCAAAATCAGCTCGCTTTTTCCTCATTTGCCTAAAGTCAGGGTGGCCTGGACACCGTTTCTGTGAACCAGGAGTGATCAAATAAGCCTGCCGTTAATACTTCTGTGTTTCTCCAATTTGAGGCCTACTGATTTCAGGTATCAATTTCTTATGTGATTTGGAGTTACTCGAAAACCCAAGCACCTCTGCAGGGAATTGAAGAACTCATTTGACCCAAAGAATCCCTATTCTCACTTGATGGAGTTCAGGAACCTAACAGAGGAAGGCAAGAGACTTCATCCATAATGAATGATTTTTTTGCCATTATGGTTTTGGATGCACACATGGGATCATTCTTTAGATGCATCAGGTGCTGAGAATCTAACTCAAAGCCACACACATGGCCAAGAGACTAATTCAGACACATCCCTTCCCAAAGCAATTAAGCACAGAGCCACAGGTGATGCCATTCATTTCCATTAGAAAACTGTTTACTTCAGGCTTCACAAAGGGGTGGATTGAGGCAAAGAACTTCCTGACATTCAGTGAAAAACAACAATAAGTAAGCAAAAGGCCCAAAGCAGGGTTTCTCCACTGAGACTTTCCTGGTCACACTGATATCTGAGTTTTCTGAGATGCTCGCAATTCTCTTCAGCTATCCAGTACATGGCCATGTCACAGAGTTGGAGGTGGTACATATTTTGAACATAAATCCATGAGCCTATTCTAGAGAGTGGACGGAATTCAGGAAGAAAACAGCAACTTAGAAAGATAGCAGGTGTTGCACATCGACAAGACAAGCTGCACTCCATTCATATATTGGGCAGGTTGAAATATGGGAAAATTTACACTTGACAGGACACATCCATTAATGCATTCTCTTTTCCAATGTCTACAACAATGGACACAGTGGGATACACAGACATAGAAACACTCACCTTGTGAAACAACTTACTAGAAACTGTCCACTCCAAACCAAACCGCCTTTCCCATCTATTCTCAGAACATGAGACAAAACAATAAACCCACACACACTCCCACAAAGGCACCTCCTTCACCCAAGTAGGTCTGTGACTATCCAGAGTGTCCTCTGACTGGTGGGCCATACTATGTTCCCCTGAAATGGTCTGTCTTCTCTCAGATCTGGTTTCCTTGGCCAACTCTGTGCAGTTGTCAAGAGCCAGTGGTGAACCACTATCTGCTTTCTCAGGAAAGGTCCATCTTCAGAGCTTTCCTGGCATTTGGCCATCCTCACATCATTAGGTACCAAGAAAACTGACTCTGTCCTTGGTAAATCCAAACAAGTGAGCCCACTGGGACTGGGACTGGGACTGCCTCTTGGTGCCTGGCTTTTTGGATACCAAGTTCAGACAGTTCCATCACCAAGGAAATGAGGTATGTCACTTTCTTTGGAACTGAATGAGGTCACTGCCTTGGCAACGACTTTGTCCTAACAGTTGCTTCCAAAGGTCCCATGAGATGGAGCCTTCCCCTACTTCCTGTGACACTTTCACAAGGTAGTATGGTATATCAACCATTGGCACCCAAGAACAGCTCTCCACACACCCCTGGTTTGGTCCATCTTCTCTACAATAAGAAGAGAGAGGCTGATTCATACATATCCCTTCATCCTGACCAGGTTGTTTGCATTGGAAGATGACTTTTGCTCTCTCAGGTCCTTCATACCTGCCTACAACTTCTCCAGGTATCATTTCTGCATGGACCTTTGAAGTTCTCAGCAGGTGGAAGGTCCCCAAGTTTCCTGTATTGTAAAAACCACTCTGTCCCTGCTCTTCTGTAAAATGAGATTGAGGGAACAGAGTATGTTTAGGGTTAATAACAGGTTTGATTTGGGTTACGAATCATTCTGTGCGATGAATAATGCTATTGGGAACCTGCGATATTTACAAGAATATAGAGGTGAAATATAAGTATGAAAACAGAAATCTAGGTATGATTTGAAGCCCAGAAGGACATTGGGCCCTTGATTGGGATACTTAGCTTTGAATTATTCTCTGCAAAATTGTCTCAGATAATTCGATATACAATGGCATAGGACATTTTATTGAATGTAGAAGAGAACATCCAGTCAAAAAGGGATAGTCGGTAGGATTAGGAAGATAGTCGGTAGGTTTAGAAAGAAGAGTGAGTATAGGATTTGGACCAAAAGTTCTTTAGCAATAGGGTTTCGATTATAGAGTGAATGTAAATGTCAGCACATATGAAGTGTCAGTCACTAGGATCAACTTGGGAAAATTTGTTGAAAAGCAGATATCAATAGAAACATTATGAAATCAGGCAAAGTATAAAGTGAGTGATAGGATTAGACATTTCCAACAGGGTTGAGTTTGAATATATAAATTAGGAAGAAACAAATATGTAGTCACCAATAGGATTGACAATTGACAGCATTAGGCAACGTGGACATGGATGTTTTTAGTAATTCATGTACACTTTACATTTAGGCTTTGGTACAATCATAAATGTGACCTTTACATTTTTTTGTCCAGAATATTACTTTGATAAAATGTATATGTACATCAGGTGACATGACTATGTCTTCCAACATTTCTGCAAGCAATATATTGAAGATGTAAAATTAGAATCGGGGGTACAAAGAGGTGTACCCTGTGTCTATGAATATAGAGATAAAGAATGAATAGACCGTAATGTGAATGAATAATATAACTTTTTTCAACTTTAAAAAATGAATTGATATAATATCTGAAAAATCACAGGAAATCGTATATTGATATACAATCATTCATTCCAAGCAGTTATACATCTAATGGTAATATTCGTGTTTTGGTTTATCATGAAGAGTGTGTGAGTTTTGCTTCAAAAGTGACTATGGAAATAATGTGTTTGGAAAGAAGACTCATGAAAATACCAGTAAAGAAACCTTGACAATACATGTGTTCTGAAGCAAAAAGTGATTAAATTTGAAACAAATGCCTACAAATTTGTGAACTTGTGGATGAAATGTATATCCTATGATGTGCAAAAACTGAAGAAATAATAATGTAAAAGTGTCGAATACAAATGAATAAAGAATTACATATCATGTCCCATTGGAATCTACTTGCATTGATGTTAGACTGGGTCAGTTACTGTAGAATAATTAGGATTTGTATGCATCATTCCCTGAAGTTAGTTTTCAGTACTAGGAAACAAATATGTATTTCAGGTGGATGAATATTTCTGAATATTTTAATCAACTTTTCACAAGAATAATTTTGTGAAAAGTTGATTAAAAATCCACATACATGAACATAAATGAATTTAGAGAGTGTATATTTGACACATATATTTCATATTTTGAAAAATCTGGAGAGTGTACACACACACACACACAAACACACACACAAAACACTCACAGACATTAAAAAGTAGCAATATAAATGCCAATTGAAATTCATCAGTAAATATATATCATCCACAGATGCAAAAATATTTATTTTACTGAACATGAGTTTACGTATAATGTTGTTCTACTAGGACGCTCCTTATAGGTTGAATTTTCAGTTCCAACAGCATTTAGGAGGAGTGATCTCTTCTCACAATTTGTATCTGGCAAGTCAGCCACCTCACAAAGATGTACGTGTGATACCTGGTAGGATTCTATATATGCATATAAATATACAAGTGTGAATAGGCTAAAGAGAAAGGGAAACATGAATTCTCATATTTGTTAACTTTAAAAACACATGGAGATCTTTTTCTATTAAACATTGACTAGATTTATAACTCCTACCTTGTATAATGCAAAATGCAAGTCCAACTATACAACATGCCTCCAATGAACTGCTTGTATTTCTATAGGTTTGTGTTATTTTTCTCTATCATATTAGGATGAGTTGTCTGACTCTAGTATGTATGGGTTAGTGTCAGGGATTCAGTATTTCAAAAGGAAAATTGGAAATTGAATCCAATTTGTATGCAAATATATGCTACACAAATATCCTCCCACTCTCATCCAGAACAATGCCTTGAAATTACCTTCACCCCAAGTAAGACACAGTTAGAGGAGAATAGATAGAAAATCAGTGAATACATATCTGGAATGGAAAATGCTCAGGAGTTCACAACCTTGGAGGTTGTAGAGGAGTTTCCAAAAGTAAGGGACAGGGTAAACACTCCACAAACATGGAGCTCTGCTGGCCTAAAAACTTTTAGAGCAACTGCCTCTGAGTTTGGGAACGTGAAAAATATGTTGTTGTCAGGAGAATTGGCTTCCTTTGTAGTGAGACCATCAAAGCTGGGTCTGCCTCTATGTGATGTGGAGGACATGGTATCTTATTTTCCAATGAACATGAGGTAGCAGTGTTGATTTTCTTCTTTTTAGGTAAACTGTGGCCTCTGGGGGCTAAGTGTCTCCCCGTTGGACTGTGAAGCCATTTGGTCCTCCTCCACTTTTTGTGGGGTTTTTGCTGCTGAACTGGGAGTTTGGTATTTGCTTCATGAAATTCAAGGAGTTCAACTGAGACACAGTGCTGGAGGGAGTTCTGTCATGTGTGGTGGTTCAGAGTCTGCAGAAGAACGCACCAACCACGCTTTTATCCCTCAAAGCTTGCCACATTGCATCCTTGTCCATAGCAACCTGATTCTGAACATTGCCCTGAATCCTCTCCATATAACAAGATGCCTTTAATTACAAGGGTCTGCTGGCTGCTTCATGTAATCCACAAGCCATTTGGAAGTCAATGGAAGATCCACATTGCTCCAACACAGATGTTTTATCACACTCCTGCCCACCACAGCTCTAGGCCCACTTCTCAGCAGGCTGCAACTTTCTGGCACCTCTGTTCTACACAATTTTCATAAAACCCAGTCAAGCAAGGCACTGTCTGGTACATCCATGATCAGCAACAGGACATCCAAAGATTCTCCAGTGCCACCTGGTCATGGGAATTTCAAAAATTTCATGGTATTTATTTAGACATTTTTCAAGGATGAAGTTGGAGGCACTGTGGGTTTCAATTCATTCAGGAACCAGTAAATGGTGAGCAAGATTATTTCAATGAAAGCTCTGGAGAACCCTCACAGGCAAGGCTTCCCAAAGAATGGCCAAAAGGTCACATGAAGCCAGGCCCATTAAGGTCTACAATATGAGGTCCATGTGTGTTTTCACTCTCAACTATGTCTGCCAAGTCTTTCGAATGAAATCATGTGTTATCTTGGCTGAAATTCCCAGTGCTCTGTGGAAAGCCACTCTGGGGCTAGATCTCAGTTTCCAAGGGTGACTCTCATACATCGCCTCTTAAATCACAACACAATACATGGCAATACTTCTCTGAGATCAGTTCCTGAACTCAGTCTATAAGGGGAATCACACCAGAGTTCAAGCCCAGGTAGACCTTGTTATGTCTTCCAAGTGTCACACAAATATCCACAATTAAATCCAAAACACTTCCACATGGCACTCATCTTCTTCCATCTACACAATCATCATAATCTCTGGCTGGAGGTTTGCATGAGGGGTGCAGCCCAAGACAGTGTCCAATATAACCTCCCTTGCCCCTCATTTGCCTAAAATAAGGGTGGCCAGGACATCCTTCCAGTGAACCAAGAGTGATCAAATAGGCCTGCCATTAATATGGCACTGCTTCTCCAATTTGAGGCCGACTGACTGTGTGTTTTAGATTCTTTATGTGAATTGGAGTCTTGAGAAAAACCAAGCACTTATGGGCTAGCCTCTGCAGGATTTTGAGGAACACATTTGAACCAAATTATCACTATTCTCACATGATGGATGACAGGAACCTTACAGAGGAATGCGAGAGACTTCATCCACACTGACTGCTCTTTTGTCCATTTTGGTTTTGGATGCACACATGGGATCCTTCTTTAGATCCATCAGGTGCTGAGAATCTAAGCCACAGTCTCACACAGGGCCAAAAGGCTGATTCAGACACATCCCTTTCCAAAGCAATTAAGCAAAGAGCCACAGGTGATGCCCTTTCATTTCCATTTGAAAACTGTTTCTTTAGGCTCTACAATGGTGTGGCCTGAGGCAATGACCTTCCTGACATTCAGGGCATCAGAACAATTGGTGAGCAAAAGGCCCAAAGCAGGGTTTCTTCACTTAGAATTTCCTGGTCAAACTAATATCTGAGTTTTCTGAGATGCTCCCATTTCTTTCAGCTATCCAGTACATGGCCATGTCACAGAGCTTGGAGGTGGTACATATTTTGGACAAAAAACCATGAGCCTATTCCGTAGAGTGGCCAGAATTCAGGAAGAAAAGAGGAACTTAGGAAGATTGTTGGAGTTGTCCACCCATAAGTCAAGCCGCAGTCCATTCATAAATTGGGCAAGTTGAGTCTAGACAGGACACATCCAATGATTCATTCTCTTTTCTAATATCTAAAACCACGGACACAGTGGGATACACAGACAAAGAAACACTGGCCTTGTCAAACGACTTACCAGAAACAGTTCACTCCAAACCAAACAAACCGCCTTTCCTACCTATTCTCAGAACATGAGACAAAATCTCAAACCCACACCCACACACACAAAGGAAGCTCCTTCCCCAAGTAGGTCTGTGACTATTGGGAGTGTCTTCTGACTGGTGCGCCAAACTATGTTCTGATGAAATCGCCTGTCCTGTGTCAGATATGGTCTCGTTGGCCAAATCTGTGAAGTTGTCACTAGCCAGCGGTGAGCCACTACCTGCTGTCTCAGGAAAGGCCCCTCTTCAGAGCTTTCCTGACATTTGTTCATCCTCACCTCAGTAGGTACCAAGAAAGACTGACTCTGTCCTTGGTAAATCCAAAAAATAAGACCACTGGGACTGGGACTGAGACTGGCTCTGGGTGCCTGGCTTCCCGGATTCCAAGTTCAGAGAGTTCCATCACCAAGGAAGTGAGGTGAGATTACTTCCTTCAGGAATTCTTTGAGGTCATTGCCTTGGCAACCACTTTGTCCTAACTGTTGCTTACAATACTCCTATGAGATGGAGGCTGCCCTTTCTTCCTGTGACACTTTTACAAGTTAGAATGGTATATCAACCATAGGGACCCTGGAATAGCTCTCCACACATGCCTGGTTTGGTCTATCTTCTCTACATTAACAAGAGAGAGGCTTATTCAGACACAACCCTTCATCCTGGGAAGGTTGTTTGCGATGGAAGATGACATTTGCTCTCTCAGGTCCTTCATAGCTGCCTACATCTTCTCCAGGGATCAAGTCTGCATGGACATTTGAGGTTCTCAGCAGGAGGAAGATACCCTACATTCCTGTATTGTAAGACGAACTCTGTCCCTGCTCTTCTGCAAAGTTAGATTGAGGGAAGAGTGTATGGTTAGGGTTAATAACATGTTTGATTTGGGTTACGAATCATTGCGAAGGATGATTAATAGTATTGGGAACCTGCGATATTTATAAGATTATAGAGGTGAAATATAAGTATGGAAACAGAAATCTAGGTAAGATTTGAAGCCCAGAAGGGCATTAGGCCCTTGATTGGGATACTTAGCTTATAATTACGTTCTGCGCAGATGTCTCAGATAAATCGATAATCAATGGCATAGGACCTTACACATTGGAAGATTGATTTTAGAAGAGAACATCCACTCAAATTGAGATAGTCGGTGGGATTAGGAAGGTAGTCAGTAGGTTTAGGAAATAGAGTGAGTATAGGACATGGAGCAAAAGTTCTGTAGCAATAGTGTTTTGGTTATAGAGTGAATGTAAATTTCAGCACATGTGAAGAGTCATTCACAATGATTAACTGGGGAAAATATGTAGAAAGGAAAATATCAATACAGACCTTACGAAATTAGGCAATTATACAGTGAGTGATAGGATTAGACATTTTCAATAGGGTTGAGATTGAATACATAATCTTAGGAAGAAACAAATATGTCGTCACCAATAGGAATGACATTTGAAAGCATTAGGCAACCAGGACATTTATCGTTTTAGTAATCCATGTTCACTTTCCATTTAGTATTTGGTACAATCATAAGTGTGATTTTTGCATTTTGTGCCCAGAAAAATATTGTGATCAAATGTATATGTAGATCATAAGACATGAGTATTTCTTCCACGATTACTGGGAGCAATATTTGAAGACATATAAATTAGTATTGGGGGTACAAAGTGGTGTACCCTGTGTCTATGAATATAGAGATAATGCATGAATAGACCATACTGTGAATAAATATTATAACTGGTTCCACTTTAAATAATGGATTGAATTGATATCTGAAAATATATAGGAAATCATATATTGACATACAATCATTCACTCCAACCAGTTATATATCTAATGGTAATCTTAGGGTTATTGTTTATCATGAAGTGTGTGTGAGTTTTGTTTCAAAAGTGATTATGGAAATCGAAAATAATATGTTTGGAAAAAAGTCTCATGAAAAGACCAGTCAAGAAATATGGAGGAATCCATGTGTTCTGAAGCAGGAAGTGATTGAAAGTGAAACAAATGCCTATAAATTTTCTAAATTGTGAATGAAATATATATCCTGTTATGTGCATAAACTGTTGAAATAGTAATGTATCAGTGTTGAATAAAAGTGAAAGTCAAAATACACATCATGTCCAATAGGAATCT
Source organism: Callospermophilus lateralis (assembly GCF_048772815.1). NCBI lineage: Eukaryota > Metazoa > Chordata > Mammalia > Rodentia > Sciuridae > Callospermophilus > Callospermophilus lateralis. The sequence continues at coordinate 290,098 of NW_027514563.1, read as the reverse complement.
ACTTGCATTGATGTTAAACTGGGTCAGTTACTGTAGAAATATTAGAATTGTGTGCATTATGCACCAAAGATAGTTTTTTTTTTATTTTTATTTATGGTTGTTCAAAACATTACATAGTTCTTGATATATCATATTTCACACTTTGATTCAAGTGGGTTATGAACTCCCATTTTTACCCTGTATACAGATTGCAGAATCACATCAGTTACACATCCATTGATTCACATATTGCCATACTAGTGTCTGTTGTATTCTGCTGACTTTCCTATCCTCTACTATCCCCCCTAGCCTCCCTGCCCCTCCCCACTTCTCTCTCTACTCCCTCTACTGTAATAAATTTCTCCCCCTTGTATTATTTTTCCCTTTCCCCTCAATTCCTCTTGTTTGTAATTTTGCATAACCCAGAGTGTCTCCTTCCAATTCCATGCAATTTCCCTTCTCCCTCCCTTCCACCTCTCATCCCTGTTTAATGTTAATCATCTTGTCATGCTCTTTGTCCCTATCTGTTCTTAGTTACTCTCCTTATATCAAAGATGACATTTGGCATTTGTTTTACAGGAATTGTGTAGCTTCACTTAGCATAATCCAGTCTAATGCCATCCATTTTCCTGCAAATTCTGTGATTTTTTCATTTCTCAATGCAGAGTAATAATCCATTGTGTGTTAATGCCACATTTTTTTTATCCATTATTCTATTGAAGGGCATCTAAGTTGGTTCCACAGTCTTGCTGTTGTGAATTGTGCTGCTATGAACATCGATGTAGCAGTGTCCCTGTAGCATGCTCTTTTTAGGTCTTTAGTGAACAGAACAAGAAGGGGAATAGCTGGGTCAAATGGTGCTTCCATTCCCAGCTTTCCAAGAAATCTCCATACTGCTTTCCCAATTGGCTGCACCAATTTGCAGTCCCACCAGCAATGTACAAGTGTACCTCTTTTCCCACATCCTTGCCAGCACTTCTTGTTGTTTGACTTTATAATGGCTGCCAATCTTACTGGAGTGAGATGGTATCTTAGGGTGGTTTTAATTTGCATTTCTCTGACTGCTGGAGATGGTGAGCATTTTTTCATGTACTTATTGATTGATTGTATGTCCTCATCTGAGAAGTGTCTGTTGAGGTCCTTGGACCATTTGTTGATTGGGTTATTTGTTATCTTATTGTCTAATTTTTTGAGTTCTTTGTATACTCTGGATATTAGGGCTCTCTCTGAAGTGTGAGTAGTAAAGATTTCTTCCCAGGATGTAGGCTCCATATTTACCTCTCTTATTGTTTCTTTTGCTGAGAAAAAATTTTTTAGTTGAGTAAGTCCCATTTGTTGATTCTAGTTATTAACTCTTGTACTATGGGTGTCCTATTGAGGAATCTGTAGCCCGACCCCACAGTATGTACATCGTAACCAAATTTTTCTTCTATCAGACAGTGTGTCTCTGATTTGATATCAAGCTCCTTGATCCATTTTGAGTTAACTTTTGTGCATGGCGAGAGAAAGGGATTCAGTTTCATTTTGTTACATATGGATTTTCAGTTTTCCCAACACCATTTGTTGAAGATGCTATCCTTCCTCCATTGCATGCTTTTAGCCCCTTTATCAAATATAAGATAGTTGTAGTTTTGTGGATTGGTTTCTGTGTCCTCTATTCTGTACCATTGGTCCACCTGCCTTTTTCGGTACCAGTACCATGCTATTTTTGTTACTATTGCTCTGTAGTATAGTTTGAAGTCTGGTATCGCTATACCACCTGATTCACACTTCATGCTTAGCATTGTTTTGCAATTCTGGGTCTTTTATTTTTTCATATGAATTTCATGATTGCTTTCTCTATTTCTACAAGAAATGCCTTTGGGATTTTGATTGGCATTGGATTAACCCTATAGAGAACTTTTGGTAATATCGCCATTTTGATGATGTTAGTTCTGCCTATCCATGAACAGGGTATATTTTTACATCTTCTAAGATCTTCTTCTATTTCTCTCTTTAGGGTTCTGTAGTTTTCATTGTATAAGACTTTCACCTCTTTTGTTAGGTTGATTCCCATTTTTTTTTTTAGGATATTGTGAATGGAGTGGTTGTCCTCATTTCCATTTCAGAGGATTTGTCGCTGATATACAGGAATGCATTTTATTTATGCGTGTTGATTTTATATCCTGCCACTTTGCTGAATTCATTTATTAGCTCTATTAGTTTCTTTGTAGACCCTTTTGGGTCTGCTAGGTATAGAATCATGTCATCTGCAATAGTGATAATTTAAGTTATTATTTTCCTATTTATATGCCTTTAATTTCTTTCATCTGTCTAATTGCTCTGGCCAGTCTTTTGAGAACTATATTGAACAGAAGTGGTGAGAGCGGGCATTCCTGTCTTGTTCCAGATTTTGGAGGGAATGTCTTCAATTTTTCTCCATTAAGAATGACGCTAGCCTGCGGTTTAGCATAGATTGTTTTTACAATATTGAGGAATGTTCCTGTTATTCCTAGTTTTTCGAGAGTTTTGAACATAAAGGGATGCTGTACTTTGTCGAATGCTTTTTCTGCATCTATCTAGATGATAATATGGTTTTTATTTTTAAGTCTATTGATGTGGTGAATAACACTTATTGATTTTCGTATATTGAACCCTCCTTGCATCCCAGGGATGAATCCTACTTGATCATGGTCCACATTTTTTTGATATGTTTTTGTATCTGATTCTCCAGAATTTAATTTAAGATTTTTGCATTTAGGTTCATTAGAGATATCGGTCTTTAGTCTTTTTTCTTTGAAGTGTCTATCTGGTGAAGGAATCAGAGTGATATTGGCCTCGTAGAATGAATTTGGAAGATCTCCCTCTTTTTCAATTTTCTGAAATAGCTTGAAAAGTATTGGTATTAGTTCATATTTAAAGGTTTTGTAAAAGTCTGATGTATACCCATACGGTCCTGGGATTTTCTTAGTTGGTAGTCTTTGGATGGTTTCTTTTATTTCCTCAATTGATATTGGTATGTTTAGGTTGTCTATATCCTCCTAACTCACTCTGGTCAGATCATATGACTTAAGAAATATTTCGATGCCTTCACTATCTTCTATTATTTTGGAGTATAAGGATTCAAAGTAATTTCTGATTATCTTCTGTATTTCTGAAATATCTGTTGTGATATTGCCTTTTTCATCCCATATGATAGTAATTTCAGTTCTCTCTCCTCTTCATTAGCATGGCTAGGGGTCTGTCCATTTTATTTATTTTTTCAACGAACCAACTTTTAGTTTTGTCAATTTTTTCAATTGTTTCTTTTGTTTCGGTTTCATTGATTTCTGCTCTGATTTTAATTATTTCTTTCCTTCTACTTCTTTTGCTGTTGTTTGCTCTTGTTTTTCTAAGATTTTGAGATGAAGTATGAGATCATTTATTTGTTGTTTTTTTCTTTTTCTAAGGAATGAACTCCAAGCAATGAATTTTCCTCTTAGAACTGCTTTCAATGTGTCCCATAGATTCCGATATATTGTGTCTGTGTTTTCATTTTTCTCTAAGAATTTTTTATTTTCCTCCTTGATGTCTTCTATAACCCATTGATCATTCAGTAACCTATTGTTCATTCTCCAAATAATGCATGGTTTTTCCTTCCTTCTTTTATCATTGATTTTTAGTTTCATTCCATTATGATAAGATAAGATGCATGGTATTATCTCTACTTCTTTAATTTGTCTAAGAGTTGCCCTGTGACATAATATATGATCTATTTTTGAGAAGGATCCATGTGCTGCTGAGGAAAAATGTAACTGCTTGATGTTGGGTCGTATATTCTATATATGTCAATTAAGTCTAGGTTATTAATTGTGTTATTGAGTTCTATAGTTTCCTATTTCAACTTTTGTTTGGAAGTCCTGTCCAGTGGTGAGAGAGCTGTGTTGAAGTCTCCCATGATTATTGTATGGTGGTCTATTAGACTCTTGAACTTGAGAAAAGTTTGTTTGATGAACATAGCTGCACCATTGTTTGGGGCATACATATTTATGATTGTTATGTCTTGCTGGTGTATGGTTCTCTTGAACAGTATGTAGTGTCCCTCTTTATCCCTTTTGATTAACTTTGGCTTGAAATCTATTTTATTTGATATGAGTATGGACACTCCTGCTTTTTTCCGAAGTCCATATGAGTGATATGATTTTTTCCAAACTTTCACCTTCAGTGTATGTATGTCTTTTTCTTATCAAATGCGTCTCCGGTAGGCAGCATATTATTGGGTCTTGTTTTGTGATCCATTCTACTGGCCTGTGTCTGTTAATTGGTGAGTTTAAGCCATTAACATTTACAGTTATTATTGAGATAAGGGTTGTTCTTCCAGCCATATTTGTTTATTTATGTTATTAAACATGGATTGTTTTCCTCTTTGATTATTTCCCCCCTTTAATGTCCTACCTCCCACTGTTGGTTTTCATTATTTTCCAATTACTCTTCCTGTAATATTTTGCCAAGGATGTTTTGAAGAGATGGTTTTCTAGCTACAAATTCTTTTAACTTCTGTTTATCGTGGAAAGTTTTAATTTCATCTTCCATCCTGAAGCTTAATTTTGCTGGATACACAGTACATGGTTGGAACCCATTTTCTTTCTGTGATTGAAAAATGTCATTCCAGGATCTTCTAGCTTTCAGAGTCTTTGTTGAAAGATCAGCTGTTATCCTGATTGGTTTACCCCTAAATGTAATCTGCTTCCTTTCTCTTGTAGATTTTAAAATTCTCTCCTTATTCTGTATGTTGGGCATCTTCATTATAATGTGTCTAGGTGTGGATCTCTTATGATTTTTCACATTCGTCGTCCTGTAGGCTTTTAGAATGTGGGAGTCTGTCTCATTCTTCAAGTCTGGGAAGTTTTCTCATATTATTTCATTGAATAGATTGCTCATTCCTTTGGTTTTGACCTCTATACCTTCCTGTATCCCAATGACTCTTAAGTTTGGTCTCTTTATTTTATCCCATATTTCTTGGATGTTCTGTTCATGGTTTCTTAACAGTTTGGCTGAGCTGTCTATGTTCTTTTCAAGTTGAAATACTTTGTCTTCATTGTCTGATGTTCTATCTTATAAGTGTTCTACTCTGATGGTAGTATTCTCAATTGAGTTTTTAAGATGGTTTATTGCTTCCTGCATTTCTAGGATTTCTGTTTGTTATTTTTTACAACCTCTATCTCCCTGTATAGTTGATCTTTTGCTTCTTGGTTTTGTTTATGTAATTCATTGTTGAAGTGATCTTTCATTGTCTGATTTTGCTGTCTAATGTCTTCCGTGAGACTTCAGATCATCTGAAGAATGTATATCCTGAGTTCTTTATCTGACATTCCATCTGCTGCAGCTATTACCTCTTCTAAAGTTGTGTTGACCTGCATTGCTTGTGGTTCTTTTTTCCTTTTCTTTTCATACTGCTCGCGTTTCTTTCTGCTTGGTGAAACTGTTGTGATTTTGAAATTTTCCCCCTATATATTTATATTGCTCTTGTATATTTGAAAAGTCTTCATTGCAGGGGCAGGGGTGGCTGTGCTGTTCCACCAATTGGGGTGATATATCTACCACGCTGATGGGCCGCTAGGCCTGTTATTCTGATCGGTCGCAGGTCTGCTTACCATGCAGGCGCAGGAGGCTGCTCTCCTCTGCCCCTCCTCCAATTGGTGTGACGTGTCTACCACGCCCGTGGACCCCTGCGGTGTTCTGCCGATCGGTCGCAGGTCTGCCTTCCTTGCTTGCGTGGGCGGCGGCTCTGCTCTACCCCTACCCCAATTGGGGTGACGTGACTACCACGCCAGTGGGCCGCTGGGCCTGGTCTGCCGGTTGGTCGCAGGTCAGGATACCTTGTGAGCACGGGCTACAGATCTGTTCTGCCCCTACTCCAAATGGGGTAAAGTGTCTGCCGCGCCAGCAGGCCGCTGGGCCTCTTCTTCTGGTCAGGTGCAGGTCTGCTACCTTGCAGGCGCAGGTGGTGGCTCTGCTCTCCCCCTACTCCAATTGGTGTGTCGTGACTACCATGCCTGCAGGTTGCTGGGCCTGTTCTGGGCATGGGCAAAGGCTCTGCTCTGCCCCTACTCCTATTGGGGTAATGTGACTACCATGCCGGTGACTCACTGGGATTGCACTAGGCACGGGAGAAGGCTCTGCTCTGCAACAACTCCAATTGGGGTGACGTGACTACCACACCTGTGGGTCGCTGGGCCTGTTCTGGGCCCGGGTAGCAGCTCTGTTCTGCCTCTACTCCAATTGGGTTGACGTGACTACCATGCAGGTGTGTCACTGGGTCTGTTCCAGGTGCGGGCAGCTGCTCTGCTCTGCCCCTCTGGCTTGATGACAAAGTGAGAGAGACCCGGGTGTTTGTGACTCACTTTCTTCACCAGGAGACCAACTGTTTCTGTCACTGCTGGTATCAATGAAGTTATCTCCTCTGCTGCTTTCTGATGACATCAGAAATTTGTCATGTTGGTATCCCATGTGAAAGGCAGCATTTTGTTCCCTTTTCTGGGTGACCAAAGCAATGGGTGAGTCCTGACCGGCCCTCACAAGCCGCGTCTCAATCCTGTTGCCACTGCCTATGAAGGCTCGGTTGATATTTACCTCCACAGTATTCAGCAAGACCCGGAACGAGAAGCAGTTTCCGCGGGTTCTTTAGCCCTGGGCCAGATCAGTTCCGAGAGGCGGAATTCGGCCGCTCTGGGCTTGGTGTATGTTCTAATAGGAGCAGGCTCCAAGACGGAGTTTCTGCAGGTTCTTTGGCACTGAGCCTGAGTAATTTGTCTGTGACACAAAGGTGAATGGCATCCTGAAATTACCTGTTCTATAGGTGAATGAGCTTCGATCAGTCGAAAACAGGGATGGTGACATCAGCTCTCCAAGATGGTGGCCGCTGGCTTCCTCTGTGGTCTGACCGGTGTGGAGAACCGAATTGGACCGCATCCTTTCCTGTCTCAAACCCAGAATTCAGCACTTAGCACAGTGATTGCATACCTGTCAGGAGCCCACAGAATCCACACCGCTGTATATTTGCATTGCTATCTCTTCGTTTCCCAGTGCACGCCGCAGACTCTAGCCGCAGACCGATTTCCTGAATAAGCAGCATGACCCTCTATGCGGACAAATCACTCGTGTTTGAGCCCGCGTAGCTGATCCTCGTGAGATGGAAATATGTCGACTAGGTTTTGGAGCACCCCAATTTTGCTGGAAATTTCTAACAAGATAGGTTTTAGCCATTATAACTCGTCATTCTCCCGCACAGTGACGCGGTACATGGGGGTGATGCACTCCTTTCACCACCATCATATGATCCCCCAAAGTTAGTTTTCAGTACTAAGAAACAAATATGTATTTCTGGTGGATGAATAATTCTGAGAATATTCTTGTGAAAACTTGATTATTAATCCAAATACATGAATATGAGTGAATTTAGGGAGTGTATAATAAGAAAAATATACTTCATATTTTGAAAAATCTGGAGAGTGAATATATATATATATATATATATATATATATATATATATATATATATACACACACACACATACACACACAGACATTAAAAAGTAGCATTATGTATGCCAATCGAAATTCACCACGAAATAATATATCGTCCACAGATCCAAAAATATTCATTTTAATGAACATGGATTTATGTTGTTCAAATAAGAAGCTCACTCATATGTTGAATTTTCAGTTCCAACAGCATTTAGTAGGAGTGATCTCTTCTCACAATTTGCATCTGCCAAGCCAGCCACCTCACAAAATGTACGAGTGATACCAGGTAGAATTCTATATGTGCATATAAAAATACATGTGATGAATAGGCTACAGAGAAAGGGAGACAGTTATTCACATGTTTGTTAACTTTTAAAACACATGGAGAACTATTTCAATTAAAATTCGCTAGATTTATAACACCTACCATTTATCATACGAAAGGCAAGTCCAACTATACACCATGCCTCCTGTGAACCTCTTGTATTTCTATTCTGTTTGGGTTATTTTTCTCCACCATATTAGGATTAAAAGTCAAAGTCTAGTAGGGTATGTGTTAGTGTCAGGGATTCAGTATTTCGAATGGAAAATTGGAAAATGTATCAAATGTGTATGCAAATATGTGCTACACAAAAATCTTCCCACCCTCATTCAGCACAATGCCTTGACATTACCTTCGCCCCACATAAGACACAATTAGAGGAGAAGAGTTAGAAAATCTGTGAATACATATGTGTAATGAAAAATGCTCAGGAGTTCACAAATTTGCAGGTGGTAGAGGAGTTTCCAAAAGTAAGGGACAGGGTAAAAACTCCACAAACATGAAGTTCTGCCAGCCTAACATGTGGAGAAACTGCCTCTGAGGTTGGGCAATGAAATATATGCTGTTGTCAGGAGCATTAGCTTCATTTGTTGTGAGACCATCATAGCTGAGTCTTCATCTATGTGATCTGGATGACATGGATTCTTATTTTCCAATGAACATGAGGCAGCAGTGCTGAATTTTCTATTTGTAGGTAACCTGTGGCCACTGGGGTCTAAGTGTCTCCCCTTGTGGACTGTAATTCCATTTGGTCATCCTCCACTATTCGTGGTATTTCTTGCTGCTGCACTGGGAGATTGGTGTTTGCTTCATGAAATACAAGGATTTCAAATGGGACACAGTGCTGAAGTAAGTTCTGTCAAGTGTGGTGGGTCAGGTTCGTCAGGAGAATGCACCAACCAGGCTTCTATCCCACATAGCTTGCCCCATTGACCATAGCAACCTGATTCTGAACATTGCCCTAAAACCTCTCCATATAACAATATGCTTTTACATATAAGGGTCTACTGGCTGCAAAATGTCAGTCACAATCCATTTGGAAGCCAATGGCAGATCCAAATGCCCCCACCACAGATGTTTTATTACACACCTGCCAACCACTACTCTAGTACAACTACTCAGCAGGATCCAACTTACTGGCATCTCTGTTCAACACCATTTTCATAAAACCCAGTCAATCAAGGCACTGTCTTGTATACTCATGATCAGCAACAGGACATCCAAATATTCTCCAGTGCTACCCGGTCATGGGAATTTCAAAAATTTCATGGTATTGATATAGCCAATTTTCAAGGATGAAGTTGGAGGCACTGTGAATTTTAATTCACTCAGAAACCATTAAATGGTGATGAAGCTCATTTCAATGAAAACTCTGGAGAATTCTTACAGGCAAGGCTTCCAAAAGTGGCGAAAAGTCAGATTAAGCCAGGCCCCTTGAGGTCTACAATGTATGGTCCATGTGTGTTTCGACTCTCAAATATGGCTGCCAAGTCTTTAAGAATAATATCATGTGATATCCTCGCTGAGATTCCCTGTGCTCTGTGGAAAGTCAACTTGGTCCTAGATGTCACTTTCCAAGGGCAACTCTCATGCATGGCCATCTAAAATTCCAACACAATTCCTGGCAATAATTCTCTGAGATCAGTAAAAGAACTCAGTCTCTAAGGGGAATCACACCAAAGTGCAAGCCAAGGTGGACCCAGAGATCTCTTCCAACCGCCAGACAAATATCCACAATTTAAACCAAACACTCTCACATGGCCCTCATCTTCTTCCATATAGACACTCATCATATTCTCTGGCTGGAGGTTTCCATAAGGGACACAGCCCATGACAGTGTCCAAACTAAGCTCCGTGCCCCTCATTTGCCTAAAGTCAGGGTGGACTGGACTCTCTTCCTGTGAACCAGTAGTGATCAAATAGGCCTGCCTTTAATATTGCTTGGCTTCTCCAACTTGAGGCCTTCTAGCTTTGGGGTTTAGATTCTTTAAGTGAATTGGAGTCATGAAAATCAAACACCTATGGCCTAGCCTCTGCAGGGCTTTGAAGAACTCATTTGACCCAAAGGATCCCTATTCTCACTTGATGGATATCAGGAACCTACCAGAGGAAGGCAAGAGAGTTCATCAACAATATCTGATCTTTTTGCCATTTTGGTTTTGGATGCATGCATGGGATCTATCTTTAGATCCATCAGGTGCTGAGAATCTAAGCCACAGCCTCACACAGGGCCAACAGGCTGATTCAGACATATCCCAATCCTAAGCAATTAAGCAAAGAGTCACAGGTGATTCCCATTCATTTCCATTTGAAAACTGTTTTCTTCAGGGTTCACAAAGTGGTGGCTTGAGGCAAAAAACTTCCTGACATTCAACAGAACAATAGGTAAGCAAAAGGAACAAAGAGGGGTTTCTCCACTGAGACTTTCCTGGTCAACAGATATTTGAGATTTCTGAGATGCTAGCCATTTCTTTCAGCTATCCAGTACATAGCCATGTCACAGATCTTGGAGGTACAAATCTTGGACACAAAACCACGATACTATTCTGGAGAGTGGCCAGAATTGAGAAAGAAAACAGGAAATTAGGAAGCTTGTAGGTGTTGCCCATCCATAAGGCAAGCCAGAGTCCACTCATGAATTGGGCAGGATGAATGCTGGGAAGCTTTCTACTAGACAGGACACATCCATTGATGCATTGTCTTTTCTAATGTCTACAACAATGGACTCAGTGGGATACACACACATAGAAACACTCGCCTTGTCAAAGGACTTAATAGAAATATTCCACTCCATACCAAACAAACCGCCTTTCCTACCTATTCTCAGAACATGAGACAAAACCACAAACTCACACCCACACCCAAAAAGGCACCTCCTTCCCCCTAGTAGGTCTGTGACTCCCTGGAGTGTCGTCTGACTGGTGGGCCATTCTATGTTCTTCCAAAATGACCTCTCCTGTCTCAGATCATGTCTGCTTGGCCAACTCTGTGAAGTTCTCAAGAGCCAGCGGTGAGACACTACCTGCTTTCTCAGGAAAAGCCCCTCTTCAGAGGTTTCCTGGCATTTGGCCATCCTCACATCTGTAGGTACCAAGAAAGACTGACTCTGTCCTTGGTAAATCCAAACATGTCAGACCACTGGGACTAGGACAGGGACTGTCTCTTGGTGCCTGGCTTCCTGGATTTCAAGTTCAGAGAGTTCCATCACCAAGGAAGTGAGGTGAGATCACTTCCTTCAGGATATGAATGATGTCACTGCCTTGGCAACCACTTTGTCCTAACAGTTGCTTCCAAAAGTATCATGAGGTGGAGGCTGTCCTGATTTTCATGGGACACTTTCTCTAGTTAGAATGTTATATCAACCATAAGCACCCGGGAACAGCTTCCACACAGGACTGGTTTGGTCCATGTTCTATACATTAAGAATAGAGAGACTGATTCAGACACAACCCTCCATCCTGACCAGGATGATTGCCATGGAAGATGACTTTTGCTTTCTGAGGTACTTCATAGCTGCCTTCATCTTCACCAGGGATCATTTCTGCATGAACATTTGAGTTTCTCAGCAGGTGAAGATCCCCTAGATTCCTGTAGTTTAATACCCACACTGTTATTGCTCTCCTGCAAAGTGAGTGTATGGTTACGGTTAATAATATGTTCGATTTGGGTTAGGAATCATTCTGCAGGAAGAATAATGAGATTGGGAACCTGCGATATTTATAAGAATATATACGTGAAATATATGTATGAAAACGGGAATCTAAGAAAGATTTGAAGCCCAGAAGGGCATTGGGCCCTTTATTTGGATACTTAGTGTTGAATTATGTTCTGTACAGTTGTCTCAGTTAAATCGAAATACAGTGACATAGGACCTTGTACCTTGGATGATTGAATGTAGAAGAGAACATCCAGTCAAAAAGGGATAGTCAGTAGGATTAGGAAGATAGTCAGTAGGTTTAGGAAGAAGAGTGAGTATATGATTTGGAATAAAAAGCTTCTTTAGCAATAGGGTTTCGTTTAGAGAGTGAATGGAAATGTCAGCACATGTGAAGAGTCAGTCACAATGATGAACTGGGGAAAATATGTAGGAAAGCAGGTGTCAATAGAGACATTACGAAATCAGGCAAAGTATAAAGTGAGTGATAGGATTAGACATTTTCAACAGGGTTGAGTTTGAATACATAATCATAGGAAAAAACAAATATCTCGTCACAAATGGGAATGACATTTGAGAGCATTAGGCAACCTGGACATGGATGTTATTAGTTATCCACGTTCACTTTCCTTTTAGGCTTTGGTACAATCATAAGTGTGACATTTTTATGTTTTTTTTTTTTTGTTCAGAATATTACTGTGATAAAATGTATATGTAGATCAGGTGGCATGAGTATTTCTTTCACCATTTCTGGGAGCAATATTTTGAAGACGTATACATTAGTATTAGGGGTACAAAGAGGTGTACCCTGTGTCTATTAATATAGAGATAATGCATGAATAGACCATACTATGAATAAATAACGTAACTGATTCCACTTTAAATAATGGATTGAATTGATATGTGAAAATATATAAGAAATCTTATATTGATATACAATCATTCATTCCAACCAGTTATATTTCTAATGGTAATATTAGGATTATGGTTTATGATGAATGGTGTTTGAGTTTTGCTTTGCACGTGATGATGTTAAACAAAAATAATATGTTTGGAAAGAAGTCTCATGAAAAGACCAGTCAAGAAACATGGAGGAATACATGTGTTCTGAATCAGGAAGTGATTGATCGTGAAACAAATGCCTATAAATTTTCTAATTTGTGACTGAAATATATATCCCATCATGTGCATGAACTGAAGACATAGTAATGTACAAGTGTTGAATAAAAATGAAAGTCAAAATACACATCATGTCCCCTAGGAATCTACTTTCATTCATTTTAAACTGGCTAAGTAACTGTAGAAATATTAGGGTTTGTATGCACCATTCACTGAATTTAGTTTTCAGTACTAGGAAACAATATGTATTTCAGGTGGATGATTATTTCTGAAAATAATCTTGTTGAAAGTTGATTATAAATCCACAGATATGAATATGAATGTATTTAGGGGCGTGCATAATAAGACACATATATTTCATATTTTGAAAAATCTAAAGAGTATATATATATATATATATATATATATATATATATATATATACACACACACACGCAAATGCACAGATATTAAAAAGTAGCAATACAGGAGATCCATTATGAAGGCGGGCATGGAGAATTCAAGTCTCTGATCTCTTCAGCTGCGCGTGCATAGGGAGTCGTAAACTGTCTAAATGCTGTTTGCTCAGAATCACTAGGCAATATTGACCTGTTGTGAATCTGGGGCGAACAGTCTGGGCCCCTCAGAACACACACAAAGCCCGGATTGGCTGCATTCAAGCTTAGATTCATCTGGTTTTTGTGACTCAGCACTAACATTCCCCCTGAAATAATTGGTCGGGCTTTCGGAATTGACAGAGTTAAAAGCCAACTGAGCCTTCATAGGCAGTGGCCACAGGATTGAAATGGGGCTTGGGAGAGAGAGTCAGGACCCAGCTGTTGCATTGGTCACCCAGCAAAGGGAACGAACGGTCACCATTTTAATGGTATACCACCATGGCAGCGAACTGACGTCACAGTCGGAGGAGATAACTTCATTGAAACCAGTGCGACAAGTATGTTATCCCATTGCCATCTCTCTCAACACCGCAGGGAAACCTCAAGGGCCCTTCCCACCTCTGCCGTAATGGCCCCTCCCAGCTCTCCAAGGAGCGCAATACCCAGACCTAGGGAATCAGGATTGGCTCGGGACTCGAGGCGTGTAATTGCCGGCTACCGCTCCCACCAGTGCTGACAATTGAGGTCTCTTACACCACCTACCGGGGCCATGGCTCCCGAAGGGCAAGCAAATTCGCTGGGGTTTCTCAGCCCCAAGCTCTACAAACTTAGGGTCTGAGGGAGGCAATTAAGGAGAGTGTGCCCAGCCGTTCATGGAAACAGGGCTACCAGGAGCATAGGCCTGGCTTGTAACCAGTATTGTGGTGAGCGTCACAGGTGAGTGGGGCCTGGCTTGAGGAAGCACAAGAGAAGGCCCTAGGCACTCAGGGTTGGAGACCCGCCCAGTCTGGGAGGAAGAGCTGCTGCACAGTGATTGGTTCCCACTTATTGAGAGGAGAAGCTTGGCCCAGTGCGCACAGCTCCACCTACTGGAAGAGAAGTTAATTGAACTCTAGGACTGCATGTATTATTACTATTTTTTTATTTGTATTTTTTTCTTTTTCTTTCATTTTCATTTTTGTTGTTGTTGTTCATTAACTTTTTTAAATGTTTTTATTTTTTTAATTTCTTTTATTTTATTATTATTATTATTAATATTATTATTTTAAATTTTAATTTTCAATTTTTTAATCATCATTATTACTTAAAATTTTCTTTCTTTATTTTCTATTTTTTTTGTCTTTTCATTTCATTTCAATTTTTTTATTCCCCCTTACTTGAATTCTACCTGCCCACTCTCATTCTCTTTAGTGACTTCTCCCTTCCCTTCTAATATCTTTCCTCTCAAGCATCAAATAAATTTATAAGAGTAAGCAGTAACTCAGTAGTCAAACAGAACGAGAAGTAACATGAGAAGCATAAAAAAGCAAGGAAGAAAAGGAGTACGAACAATGAAGGACAGCCTAAATATTCAAGAGCACCTAGAGTCATCAGAAAAATGGTCATATAAAGAACTCAAGGAATACCTTAGACAGATGGAATGGAACCTTAAAGAGGATACGAGACAGCAAAAACAAACAGTGATAGAACGCATTGAAAATAAATTACATAAACAGATAAAATAAGAAATTAAGCATCTTTATCAGGAGATAGATATTATTAGAAAAATCAAACAATAATTCTAGAAATCAAGGAAATGATAAACCAAATTAAAAATTCAATTGAGAGTATCACTAACAGTGTAGAGCAAGTAGAAGACAGAATGAAGACAAAATATATCATCTTGAAAAAAGTCTAGCCAACAAAGAAATGCTGTAAAAAATTATGAGAAAACATTCAAGAGATATGGAATAACATAAAAAAAAAAAACTAATGAGTCATATGGATAGAGGAAGGTACAGAGATTCAAACCAAGGGAATGAGAAATCTGCTGAATGAAATAATTACAGAAAACTTTCCAGAAATAAAAATGGAAAGGGATAAACAAATTGTAGATGCTTACAGGACATCGAGCACACAAAATCACAGTAGACCAATGCCAAGAAACATTGTTATGCAGATATCCAATATACAGAACAAAGAGAAAATATTAAAAGCTACCAGAGAAAGGAGGCAGATTAGAATCATTACAATCAGGGGTAAACCAAAAAGGTTAACAATGGATTTTTTATCATAGATGCTGGAAGTGAGAAGATCCTGGAACAACGTACTTCAAACACTGAAAGACAATGGATGCCAACCAAGAATTATGTATCCAGCAAAATTAAGCTTAAGGTAAGACAACGAGATAAAAATATTTCATGATAAACAAAACCTAAAAGAATTTGCAGCCAGATAACCAGCATTGCAAAGCATCTTGAGCAAAACACTACACGAGGAAGAAATGAAAATCAACAACGAAAACCATGAGTGAGAAGTGCCTCAGTAATGACAGAGGGCGGGGGAAAAGCTAATCATGGAGAAACAAACTAATTTAAAAAAAAGATATAAGCAAACATGGGTGGCAGTACAAACCATATATCATTAGTAACTCTAAAAGTAAATGGCTTAAACTCTCGAATAAAGTGACATAGGCTTGTAACTTGAAATAAAAAAAAAAATCCAACAATATATTGCCTCCAGGGGACACATCTGAATGGAAAAGACATACACAGGCTGAAGGTGAAAGATTGGGAAAATTTATACCATGCACACGGTCCTCGTAAGCAAGCAGGGGTGGCCATCCTCCTATCGAATAAAATCGACCTCAAGACTAATTTAATCAAAAGGGATAAAGAAGGACATTATATATTGCTAAAATGAACCATTCACCGACAAGACATAACAATTATCAATATTCACGCAGCAAATAATGGTGCTGCGATGTTCATAAAACAAATTCTCCTCAAGTTAAAGAATCAAATAGACCACAATACAATAATTATGGGTGACTTCAACTCACCTCTCTCACCATTGGACAGATCCTCCAAACAAAAGTTGAAAAAAGAAACTATAGAACTCAATCTCGCAATCAATACCCTAGACTTAACTGACATATATAGAATATATCAACCATCATCAAGTGGATATACTTTTTTCTCAGCAGCACATGGATCCTTCTCAAAAATAGACGATATGTTATGCCATAGGGCAACCCTCAGTAAATATAAAGGGGTGGAGATAATACCATGAATTTTTTGTGATCATAATGGAATGAAACTGAAAACCAATGATAAAAGAAGGAAGAAAAAATCATACATCACATCCAAAATGAAGAATATGTTACTGAATGATCAATGGGTTACAGAAGACATAAAGGAGGAAATCAAAAAATTCTTAGAGATAAATGAAAATACAGACACAACATATCAGATTCTATGGGGTACAATGAAAAGAAGTTTTAAGGGGTAAATTCATCGCCTAGAGGTCATTCCTCAAAATAGAAAAGAAAAACAAATAAATGAGCTCACACTTCATCTCAAAGCCTTAGAAAAGGAAGAGCAAAACAACAGCAAATGTAGCAGAAGGCAAGAAATAATTAAAATCATAGCGAAATTGAAACAAAAGAAACTATTGAAAAAATTAACAAAACTAAAAGGGGTTCTTCAAAAAGATAAATAAGATAGACAGACCCTTAGCCATGCTAACGAAGAGAAGAAGAGAGAGAAATCAAATTACTAACATACGGGATGAAAAAGGCAATATTACAACAGATGCTACATAAATACAGAAGAAAATTAGAAATTATTTTGAAAACCTGTATTCCAATAAAATAGAAAATAGTGAAGACATCGATAAATTTCTTAAGTCATATGATTTGCCCAGACTGAGTCAGGAGGAAACACACAATTTAAACAGACCAATATCAATGGATGAAGTAGAAGAAGCAATCAAAAGACTACCAACCAAGAAAAGCCCAGGACCGGATGGGTATACAGCAGAGTTTTACAAAACCTTTAAAGAAGAATTAATACCAATACTTCTCAAGTTATTCAGGAAATAGAAAAACTGGGAGCTCTGCCGAATTCATTCTATGAGGCCAACATCACCCTGATTCTGAAACCAGACAAAGACACCTCAAAGAAAGAAAACTACAGACCAATATCTCTGATGAACCTAGATGCAAAAATCCTCATTAAAATTCTGGCGAATTGGATAGAAAGGCACATCAAAAAAATCGTGCACCATGATCAACTTGGATTCATCCCTGGGATGCAAGGAGGGTTCAATATATGGAAATCAATAAATGTTATTCACAACATCAATAGACTTAAAGATAAGAACCATATGATCATCTCGATAGACGCAGAAAAACCATTCAACAAAGTAGAGCATTTCTTTATGTTCAAAACATTTTAAAAACTAGGGATAACAGGAACTTACCTCGACATTGTAAAAGCTATCTATGTTAATCCTCAGGTTAGCATCATTCTGAATGGAGAAAAATTGAAGGCATTCCCTCTAAAATCTGGAACAAGACAGGGATGTCCTCTATCACCACTTCTATTCAATATAGTTCTCGAAAAACTGGCCAGAGCAATTAGAGAGATGAAAGACATTAAAGGCATAAAAATAGGAAAAGGAGAACTTAAATTATCACTATTTGTAGATGACATGATTCTATACATAGAAGACCCAAAAGGGTCTACAGAAAAAACTACTAGAACTCATAAATGAATGCAGCAATGTGGCAGGATACAAAATCAACATGAATAAATCAAAGGCATTTCTGTATATCAGCGACAAAACTTCTGAAACAAAAATGAGTCAAAACACTGCATTCCCAATTTCCTCAAATAATTAAATACTTGGGAATAAACCTAACAAAAGAGGTGAAAGATTTATATAATGCAAACTACAGAACCCTAAAAAGAGAAATAGAATAAGATCTTAGAAGATGGAAAAATATACCGTGTTCATGGATAGGCAGAACTAACATCATCAAAATGGTGATATTACCAAAAGTTCTCTATAGGTTTAATGCAATGCCAATCAAAATCCCATAGAAACTTTTTGTAGAAATAGATAAAGCAATCATAAAATTCAAATGGAAAAATAAAAGACCCAGAATAGCAAAAGCAATTCTAAGCAGGAAGTGTGAATCAGGCAGTATAGCGATACCAGATTTCAAACTATATTACAGAGCAATCATAATAAAAACAGTATGGTACTGGTACCAAAACAGGCGGGTGGACCAATGGTACAGAATGGAGGACACAGAAACTAATCCAAAAAGCTACAACTATCTTATATTTGATAAAGGAGCTAATGGCCTGCAATGGAGGAAGGATAGCATCTTCATCAAATGGTGTTGGGTAAACTGGAAATCCATATGCAACAAAATGAAACTGAATCCCCTCCTCTCGCCATGCACCAAAGTTAACTCAATGTGGATCAAGGAGCTAGATTCAAATCAGAGTCTCTGCATCTGATAGAATAAAAAGTTGGCTCCGATCTACATATTGTGTGGTCAGGCTCCAAATTCCTTAATAGGACACCCATAGAACAAGAGTTAATAATAAGAATCAACAAATGGGACTTACTTAAACTGAATTATTTTTTCTCAGAAAGAGAAACAATAAGAGAGGTAAATATGGAGCTTACATCATGGGAACAAATTTTTAGTCCTCACTCTTCACATGGAGCCCTAATATCCAGAGTATACAAAGTATACAAAGAACTTAGAAAATTAGACAATAAGATAACCAATAACCCAATGGGCCAAGGACCTGAACAGAAACTTCTCAGAGGAGGACATAGAATCAATTAACAAGTACATGAAAAAAATGCTCTCCATTTCTAGCAGTAAGAGAAATGCAAATAAAAACCACCCTAAAATACCATCTCAATCCAGTGAGATTGGCAGCCATTATGAAGTCAAACAACAACAAGTGCTGGCGAGGATGTGGGGAAAAGGGTACTCTTGTACATTGCTGGTGGGACTGAAACTGGTGTGGCCAATTTGGAAAGCAGTATGGAGATTCCTGGGAAAGCTGGGAATGGAAGCACCATTTGACCAAGCTATTGCCCTTCTCGGACTATTCCCTGAAGACCTTAAAAGAGCGTACTACAGGGATACTGCCACATGGATTTTCATAGCAGCACAATTCACAATTGCTACACTGTGGGACCAACCCAGATGCCCTTCAATAGATGAATGGATAAAAAAATGTGACTTTTATATACTATCGAGAATTACGCAGCACTAAAAAATAACAAAATCATGGAATTTGCAGGGAAATGCATGGCACTGAGCAGATTATGCTTAGTGAATCTAGCCAATCCCTAAAAAACAATTACCAAATGTCTTCTTTGATATAATGAGAGCAACTAAGAACAGAGCAGGGAGGAAGAGCATGAAGAAAAGATTAACATTAAGCAGAAACATGATGTGGGAGGGAAAGGGAGAGAAGAGTAATTGATTACAATATAAGCAATGCCCTCTGAATCCGGTTGCAACCAAATAGGACTGTTTCCCTCTCTTGAGTGCTATCTTAGGTGCCTTGCTTTGTCAGTGCCTACAACAGCATAATTCTATATACTTAAACATCGTTTATGTTTACATGAAATGATCAGGATATGTGATAAATTGTGTAATGGTGCAGATGTTTCCCAGAGTGCTCTATCATGATGCAGGTTCATTTGAAGATCAAATAGGGGGGGCATACAACCGGTTCCACTGGGAACATATATCCCTCACTTTAGCCATCCTATTAGGAATAGGAGTTGCTGCACGGGTGGGCAGAGGAACCAGTGGCATTGTCCATGGGACACAAAAGATGACCCAATTAGAAGCAGCAATAGAGCAAAAGTAAGATATTAGAAACCTCCTTCAGGGCTTTGCATGAAACTTTAACCTCTCTCTCTGAAGTTGTTTTACAGAACAGTTGAGGGTTGGACCTCCTCTTCATTAGAGAAGGGGGGCTTTGTGCTGCATTGAGGGAAGAATGTTGTTTTTATGCTGACTATACTGGAGTCGTAATAAAATCTATGAGTAAATTTAAAAGACACCTTGAAGAGCATCAACAAATGAGAGAGGGCCCAAAAGGGTGGCTTGAGTCTTGGTTCACAAAGTCCCCCTGGTTAACTACGTTTTTATCAACCCTGGCCGGTCCAATAATAATCCTCATATTATTGCTAACTATAAAACCCTGTTTGCTCAACCGTGTAATATCTTTTCTCCAGGCTCAAATTGGAGGAGTTAAACTTATGGTAATACCCCACTAGCAGACATTGAATGTGACACCCTCCAATGATCATTTGTATGATTAAAATTAGCCAGAAGAAGAAGTGGGGAATGAAATATTAATAAAATAGGTACTTGTCACATCTTGTTTTTCTGTATGCTTAACAGAACGCTGTTGAAATCTTGAGAAATGTTTGCAAAATTTGTTCCCAGAATGTTCTATCCCCAGCTGCCAAATTGCAGAATGTACTCCCTCTCCCAGTTGCATGCAAACCGCCCACTCGCCCTGACCCATCAATACAATTCCCTCCCTTCTCTCTCCAGGGAAAGTATATAAGCTCTACTTCAGCTATTCTCAGGGCTATCTGCTCTATTCAGGTGAGCTCTGAACCCCAGCATTCTGGACACCCAATAAACCCTTTGATGTTGCATGAGATAGCCTGTTGGTACTCTCCTCCTCTGAAGCTCGCACCACGTTTACTTGGATGATTGAATGTAGAAGAGAACATCCAGTCAAAAAGGGATAGTCTGTAGCATTAGGAAGATAGTCAGTAAGTTTAGGAAGAAGGGTGAGTATAAGATTTGGAACAAAAGTTTCTTAGCAATAGGATTTCGATTAGAGAGTGAATGTAAATGTCAGCACAAGTGAAGAGTCAGTCACAATGATGAAGTGGGGAAAATATGTAGGAAAGCATATATCAATAGAGACATTACAAAATCAGGCAAAGTATAAAGTGGGTGATAGGATTAGACATTTTGAACAGGGTTGAGTTTAAATATATAATCTTAGGAAGAAACAAATATGTAGTCACAAATAGGATTGACATTTGAGAGCATTGGGCAAATTTCAGGTGGATGAATATTTTGAGAATAATCTTGTGAATAGTTGATTATAAATCCACATACATGAACATGAATGAATTTAGGGAGTGAATATAAGACACATATATTTCATATTTTGAAAAATCTGGAGAGTGTATATATATATATATATATATATATATATATATACATATATATATATATATACATATATATACATATACATAAAACAAACACACAGACAAAAAAGTAGCAATATATATGTCAATCAAAATTCATTATAAAATATATACCATCCACAGATCTAAAAATATTCATTTTACTGAACATGGATTTATGTATAATGCTGTTCAACTAGCAAGCTCACCCATAGGTTGAATATTCAGTTCCAACAGGGTTTAGTAGGAGTGATCTCTTCTAACAATTTGTATCTGCCAAGTCAGCCACCTCACAAGAATGTACGTGTGGTACCAGATAGGAATCTATATGTGCATATAAGAATACAGAGAAAGGGAGACATCAATTCACATATTTGTTAACCTTAAAGATACAAGGACAACTATTTCAACAAACAATTGACTAGATTTATAACTCCAACTCTGTATCATGCAAAAGGCAAGTCCATCTATACACCATGCCTACTCTGTACTGCTTGTATTTCTATTCTTTATGGGTTATTTTTCTCCATCATATTAGGATTAGTAGTCAGAGTCTGGTAGGGTATGGGTTAGAGTCAGGTATTCAGTATTTTGAATTGAAAATAGGACACTGAATCCAATGTGTATGCAAATATATGCTACGGAAAAATCTTCCCACTCTCCTCCAGAACAATGCCTTGACATTACCTTCGCCCCAAGTAAGACACAATTAGAGGAGAAGAGTTAGAAAATCTGTGAATACATATCTAGAATGGAAAATGCTCCAGATTTCACATCTTTGGAGGTGGTAGAGGAGTTTCCAAAAGTAAGAGACAGGGTAAAAACTCCACAAACATGGAGCTCTGCTGGCCAAAAGACTTTTTGAGAATCTGCCTCTGAGGTTGGGCACTTGAAATATATGTTGTTGTCAGGAGCTTTAGCTTTATTTGTAGTGAAACCATCAAAGCTGGATCTGCATCTATGTGACCTGGAGGAAATGGTTACTTATTTTCAAATAAAAATGAGGCAGCAGTGATGAATTCTCTTTTTGTAGGTAAACTTTGGCCACTGAGGGCTAAGGGTCTTCCCGTGTGGACTGTGAAACCAATGTCATCCTCAAATTTTCGTGGTGTTTCTTGCTGCAGCACTGGGAGTTTGGTATTTGCTTCATGAAATACAACGAGTTCAAATGGGACACAGTGCTGAAGGGATTTCTGTCAGGTGTGGTTGGCAGGGTCTCCAGGAAAATGCACCAACCAGGGTTCTATCTCAAGTAGCTTGCCCCCTTGACAATAGCAACATGATACTGAACATTGCTCTGAAACCTCTCCATATAAAAATATGCCTTTACATATATGGGTGTGATGGTTGCACCATGTCAGTCACAGCCATTTGGAAGCCAATGGAAGATCCACATGGCCCCACCACAGATGTTTTATCACACATTTGCATAACACAGCTCTAGGCCCACTACTTACCAGGCCCCAACTTACTGGCATCTCTGTTCTACACCATTTTCATGAAACCCAGTCAATCAAGGCCCTGTCTGGTATACTCATGATCATCAACAGGACATCAAAGGTCCTCCAGTGCCAGCTGGTCATCGGAATTTCTAAAATTTCATGGTAATTATCTAGCATTTTTTCACAGATGCATTTGGAGGCAATGTTGGTTTCAATTCATTCAGGAACCATTAAATGGTGAGGAAGCTAATTTCAGGGAAATCTCTGGAGCACTCTCACAGGCAAGTCTACCCAAAGAGTGGCCAAAAAGTCACATGAAGCCAGGCCCATTGAGGTCTACAAAGCGAGGTCCAAGTGTGTTTTGAATCTCAATTATGCCTGCCAAGTCTTTCAGAATAAAATCATGTAATATCCTGGCTGTGATTCACAGTGTTCTGTGGAAAGCCACTCTGGGCCTTGATCCCAGGTTCCCAATGGCAACTCTCATTCCTGGCCTCCTAAAATCCCCACACAATTCATGTCAATACTTCTCTGAGGTCAGTTCCAGAACTCAGTCTCTAAGGGGAATCACAGCAGAATTCATGCCCAGGTGGACCCAGTCATCTCTTCCAACTGCCACACAAATGACCACAATTATAACCAAAACACTCCTACATGGCCCTCATCTTCTACCATAAAGATACTCATCATAACATCTGGATGGAGGTTTTCATGAGAGGCACATCCCAAGACAGTGTCCAAAATAAGCTCCCTTGCCCCTCATTTGCCGAATGTCAGGGTGGCTTGGACACCCTTCCTGTGAACCAGGAGTGATCAAATAGGCCTGCCCTTAATACTGCTTCGCTTCTCCAATTTGAGGCTCTCTGACTGTGGGGTCTAGATTCTTTTTGTGAATTGGAGTCATAAGAAAAGCCAAGCCCCTCTGCAGAGATTTGAAGAACTCATTTCACCCAAAGAATCCCTATTCTGACATGATGGATTTCAGAAACCTAACAAAGGAAGGCAATATAATTCATGCACATTGATTGAACGTTTTTCCATTTTGGTTTAGATGCACATATGGGATCTTTCTTTACATCCATCAGGTGCTGAGAATCTAAGTCACAGCCTAAAACAGGGCAAAGGGCCTGAATCAGACACATCCTTTTCCAATGAAATTAAGCAAAGAGCCAGAGGTGATGCACATTCATTTCCATTTGAAAACTGTTTTCTTCAGGCTTAACAAAGGGGTTGCATGAGACAAAAACCTTCCTGATATTCAGGGCAACAGAACAATAGGTAAGCAAAAGGCCCAAAGCAGGGTATCTCCACTGAGACTTTCCTGGTCACACTGATATCTGAGTTTTCTGAGATGCTGGCCATTCCATTCAGGTATCCAGTACATGGCCATGTCAAAGACCTTGGATTTGGTACATATCTTGGACACATAACCATGAGCCTATTCTAGAGAGTGGCCAGAATTCAGGAAGAAAACAGGGACTTAGGAAGGTATTAGGTGTTGTCCGTGCATAAGGCAAGCTACACTCCATTCATAAATTGGGCAGGATGAATGCTGGGAAGCTTTATACTAGACATGACACATCCATTGCTGCATTCTCTTTTCTCATGTCTACTACCACAGGCACAGTGGGATACACAGACATGGAAACACTCACCTCTTCAAATGACTTACCGGAAACAGTTCACTCCAAAACAAACAAACCGCCATTCCTACCTATTTTCAGAACATGAGACAAACCACAAACCCACACCCACTCCCAAAAAGGCACCTCCTTCCCCATAGGTGTATGACTAACCAGAGTGTCGTCTGACTGGTGGCCATATTCTGTTCTTCCGAAATGGCCTGTCCTCTCTCAGATCTGTTTTCCTTGGCCAACTCTGTAAAGTTGTAAGGAAAAAGTGGAGAGCCACTACCTGCTTTCACAGGAAAGCTCCCTATTCAGAGCTCTCCAGGCATTTGGTAATCCCACTTCAGTAGGTACCAAGAATGACTGACTCTATCTTTGGTAAATCCAAACAAGTGAGCCCACTGGGACTGGGACTGGGACTGCCTCTGGGTGCCTGGCTCCTTGGATACAAAGTTCAGAGAGTTCCATCACCAAGGAAATGAGGTATGTCACATTCTTTGGAACTGAATGAGGTCACTGCCTTGGCAAATGTATATATTATGATGTTCAAAAACTGAAGAAATAATAATGTACCAGTGTCGAATACAAATGAATGACAAATTACATATCATGTCCCATAGGAGTCTACTTGCATTGATGTTAGACTGGGTCAGTTACTGTAGAATAATTAGGATTTGTATGCACAATTCACTGAAGTTAGTTTTAAGTACTAGGAAACAAATATGTATTGCAGGTGGATGAATATTTCTGATTATAATCTTGTGAAAAGTGGATTATAAATCCACATACATGAACATGAATGAATTTAGAGAGTGTATATTAGACACATATATTTCATATTTTGAAAAATTTGGAGAGTATATCTATATCTATATCTATATCTATATCCATATCTATATATACACACACACACACACACACAAACACACACACACAACACTCACAGACATTAAAAAGTACCAATATAAATGCCAATCGAATTCATCAGTAAATATATATCATCCACAAATGCAAAAATATTTATTTTACTGAACATGAGTTAATGTATAATGTTGTTCTACTAGGACGCTCTCCTATAGGTTGAATTTTCATTTCCAACAGCATTTAGGAGGAGTGAACTCTTCTCACAATTTGTATCTGCCAAGGCAGCAACCTCACAAAAATGTACGTGTGATACCTGGTAGGATTCTATATATGCATATAAATATACATGTGTGAATAGGCTACAGAAAAGGGAAACAAGAATTCACATATTTGTTAAGTTTAAAAACACATGGAGAATATTTCAATTAAAATTTGACTAGATTTATAACTCCTACCTTATATAATGCAAATGTCAAGTCCAACAATACAACATGTCTCCCCTGAAGTGCTTGTATTTCTATTGTGTTTTGTTAATTTTCTCCATTATATTAGGATGAATAGTCTGAGTCTACTAGGTATGGGTTAGTGTCAGGGATTCAGTATTTCGAATGGAAAATTGGAAAATGAATCCAATGTGTATGTAAATATATGCTGCACAAATATCCTAGTGCTCTCATCCAGAACAATGCCTTGACATTACCTTCACCCCAAGTAAGACACAATTAGAGGAGAAGAGTTACAAAATCAGTGAATACATATCTGGAATGGAAAATGCTCAGGAGTTCACAACCTTGGAGGTGGTAGAGCAGTTTCCAAAACTAAGGGACAGGGTAAACACTCCAAAAACATGGAGCTCTGCTGGCCTAAAAACTTTTTGAGAAACTGCCACTGAGTTTTGCACTTGAAATATATGTTGTTTTCAGGAGATTTGGCTTCCTTTGTAGTGAGATCATTAAAGCTGGGTCTGCATCTATGTGACCTGGAGGACATGGTTTCCTATTTCCAAAGAACTAGATGAAGCAGTGCTGAATCCTCTCTTTGAAGGTAAACTGAGGCCACTGGGGACTAAGTGTCTCCCCGTGTAGACTGTGAAGCCATTTGGTCCTCTTCCACTTTTTGTGGAGTTTTTGCTGCTGCACTGTGAGTTTGGTATTTGTTTCACGAAATACTAGGAGCTAAACTGGGACACAGTGCTGGAGGGAGTTCTGTCACGTGTGGTGGGTCAGGGTCTGCAAGAGAATGCACCAACTAGGCTCCTATCTCTCACAGCTTGCCCCATTGCCCCCTTGTCCATATCAACCTGATTCTTAATTTTCCTCTGAAAACTCTCCATATAACAATATGCCTTTACATATAAGGGTCTGCTGGCTGCACCATGTCAGTTACAAGCCATTTGGAATGCAATGGTATGTCCACATGGCCCTACCACGGATGTTTTATCAAACACCTCCCCACCACTGCTCTAGACCCACTACTCAGCAGGCTCCAACTTACTGGCATCTCTGTTCTACACCATTTTCATGAAACTCAGTAAGTCAAGGCACTGTCTGGTATAATCATGATCAGCAACAGGACATCCAATGTTTCTCCAGTGCCACCTGGTCATAGGAATTTCAAAAATTTCATGGTATTTATCTAGCCATTTTTCAAGCATGAAGTTGGAGGCACTGTGGATTTCAGTTCATTCAGCAAACATTAAATGGTGAGGAAGCTCATTTCAATGAAATCTCTGGAGAACACTCACAGGCACGGCTTCCCAAAGAGTGGACAAACGGTCACATTAGGCCAGGCCCATTGAGGTCTACAATGTGAAGTTCCATGTGTGTTTTGACTCTCAACTATGGCTGCCATTTCTTTAAGAATAAAATCATGTGATATCCTTGCTGAGATTTCCAGTCCTCTGTTGAAATCCACCCGGGGCCTAGGTCTCAGTTTCCAAGAGCGACTTTCATGCGTGGCCTCTTAAAATCCCAACAAAATTCATGGCAATGCTTCTCTGAGTTCATTTCCAAAACCCAGTCTCTAAGGGGAATCACACCAGAGTTCAACCCCACGTGTACCCAGTCATTTTTTCCAATGCCACACAAATGACCAAAATCAAAACCAAAACACTCCCACATGGCCCTCATCTTATTCCATATAGTCAATCATCTTAACCTCTGGCAGGAGGTTTCCATGAGGGGCGCAGCCCAAGACAGTGTCCAAAATCAGCTCCTTTGCCCCTCATTTGCCTAAAGTCAGGGTAGCCTGGACACCGTTTCTGTGAACCAGGAGTGAACAAATAAGCCTGCCTTTAATACTTCTTTGTTTCTCCAATTTCAGGCCTACTGATTTTAGGTATCAATTCTTTAGGTGATTTAGAGTCATGCGAAAACACAAGCACCTCTGCAGGGCTTTGAAGAACTCATTTGACCCAAAGAATCCCTATTCTCATTTGATGGAGTGCAGGAACCTAACAGAGGAAGGCAAGAGACTTCATCCACAATGAATGATATTTTTTGCCATTTTGGATTTGGAAGCTCACATGGGATCATTCTTAAGATCCATCAGGTGCTGAGAATCTAAGTCACAGCCACACACAGGTCCAAAGGCTGATAAAGACACATCTCTTTCCAAAGCAATTAAGCAAAGAGCCACAGGTGAGGCCCATTCATTTCCATTTGAAAACTGTTTTCTTCAGGCTTCACAAAGGGGTGGCCTGAGGCAAAGACCTTCCTGACATTCAGTGCAACACAACAATAAGTAAGCAAAAGGCCCAAAGCAGGGTTTCTGCACTGAGATTTTTTTGGTCACACTGATATCTGAGTTTTCTGAGATGCTCGCCATTCTCTTCAGGTATCCAGTACATGGCCATGTCACAGAGCTTGGCGGTGGTACATTTTTTGGACACAAATCCATGAGCCTATTCTGGAGAGTGGCCAGAATTCAGGAAGAAAACAACAACTTAGAAAGATAGCAGGTGTTGCACATCGATAAGACAAGCTGCAGTCCATTCATATATTCGGCAGGATGAATTATGGGAAGATTTATACTAGACAGGACACATCCATTAATGCATTCTCTTTTGTAATGTCTACAACAACAGACACAGTGGGATACACAGAAACAGAAACCCTCGCCGTGTCAAATGACTTACTAGAAACTGTCCACTCCAAACCAAACAAACCGCCTTTCCTATCTATTCTCAGAACATGAGACAAAACAACAAACCCACACCCACTCCCACAAAGGCACCTCCTTCCCCCAAGTAGGTCTGTGACTATCCGGAGTGTCCTCTGACTGGTGGGCCATACTATGTTCCCCCGAAATGGCCTGTCTTCTCTCAGACCTTCTTTCCTTGACCAACTCTGTGAAGATGTCAGGAAAAAGTGGTTAGCCACTACCTGTTTTCTCAGGAAAGGTCCATCTTCAGAGCTCTCCTGGCATTTGGCCATCCTCACATCATTAGGTACCAAGAAAACTGACTCTGTCCTTGGTAAATCCAAACAAGTGAGCCCACTGGGACTGGGACTGGGACTGCCTCTGGGTGCCTGGCTTCTTGGATACCAAGTTCAGAGAGTTCCATCACCAAGGAAATGAGGTATGTCACATTCTTTGGAACTGAATGAGGTCACTGCCTTGGCAACCACTTTGTCCTAACAGTTGCTTCCAAGGGTAACATAAGATGGAGGTTGCCCCTACTTCCTGTGACACTTTCATAAGGTAGAATGTATATCAACCATTTGCACCCGGGAACAGCTCTCCACTCAGGCCTGGTTTGGTCCATCTTCTCTACAATAAGAAGAGAGAGATTCAGATTCAGACACATCCCTTCATCCTGACCAGGTTGTTTGCCATGGAAGATGACTTTTGCTCTCTCAGGTGCTTCATACCTGCCTACAACTTCTCCAGGTATCATTTGTGCATGGACATTTGAGGTTCTCATCAAGTGGAAGGTCCCCAACTTTCCTGTATTGTAAGAACTACTCTGACAGCTCTTTTGTCCATTTTGGTTTGGGATGCACACATGGGATTTTTCTTTAGACCCATCATGTGCTGTGAATCTAAGCCACAGCCTCACATAGGGCTGAGAGGCTGATTCAGAAACATCCATTTCCAAAGCAATTAAGCAAAGAGGCACAGGTAATGACCATTCTTTTCCATTTGAAAACTATTTTCTGCAGGCTTCACAAAGTGTGGCCTGAGGCAAAGACCTTCCTGACATTCAGGGCAACAGAATAGGTAAGCAAAAGGCGCAAAGCAGGGTTTCTCCACTGAGACTTTCTTGGGCATACTGATATCTGAGTTTTCTGAGATACTCGCCATTCCCATCAGCTATCCAGTACATGGCCATGTCACAGAGATGGAGGTGGTACATATCTTGGACACAAAATCATGAGCGTATTCTGGAGAGTGTCCAGAATTCAGGAAGAAAACAGGAATTTAGAAAGATGGCAGGAGTTGCCCATCCATACGGCAACCTGCAGTCCATTCATTAATTGCACAGGATGAATGCTTTGAAGCTTTCTTGTAGACAGGACACATCCATTGATGCATTCTCTTTTCTAATGTCTGCAATCACGGACACAGTATGATATATAGACACAGAAACACTCACCTTGTCAAAGGACTTACTAGACACAGTCCACTCCAAAACAAACAAACCAGCTTTCCTAACTATTCTCAGAACATGAGACAAAACCACAAACTCACACTCACACCCAAAGAGTCACCTCCTTTCCCCAAGTAGGTCTGTGACTATCCGGAGTGTCCTCTGACTTGTGGGCCATACTATGTTCCCCCAAAATGGCGTGTCCTCTCTCCAATCTGGTCTCTTTGGCCAACTCTGTGAAGTTGTCTGGAGCCCATGGTGAGAAACTACCTGCTTTCTCTGGAAAGGCCAGTCTTCATAGTTTCCAGGCATTTGGCTGTCCTCACATCAGTAGGTATAAAGAAAGAGTGACTCTGTCTTGTTAAATCCAAACAAGTTAGCCCACTGGGACATGGAGTGGGTTTGACTCTGTGTGCCTGGTTTCCTGGATCCCAAGATCACAGACTTTCATTACCAAAACTGTAAGGTGATGTCACTTTCTTCAAGATCTGAATGAAGTCACTGCCTTGGAAACCACTTTGTTTTAACAGTTGCTTACATGGTTCCCAAAAGATGGAGGCTGCCTCTACTTGCTGTGACTCATTCATATGTTAGAATGGTATATCAACCATAGGCACCGGGGAACAGCTCTCCACACAGGCATGGTTTGGTCCATCTTCTCTACATTAGGAAGAGAGAGGCTAATTCAGACACATCCCATCAACCTGACCAGGTTTTTTGCCATGGAAGATGACTTTTGCTCTCTCATGTCCTTCATAGCTGCCTACATCTTCTCCAAGGATCATTTCAGCATGGACCTTTTAGGTTTTCAGCAGCTGGAAGATCGCCTATATTCCTGTATTGTAAGACCAACTCTGTCCCTGCTCTTCTGTAAAATTAGATTGAGGGAAAAGTGTATGGTTAGGGTTAATAACATGTTCAATTTGGGTTAGGAATCATTCTCTGGAATGAATATTTGTATTAGGAACCTGTGATATTTATAAGAATATATAGGTGAAATATAAGTATGAAAACAGAAATCTAGGTAAGTTTTGAAGCCCAGAAGGGCATTGGGTTCTTGATTGGGATACTTAGCATTGATTTATGTCCTGCACAGTTGTCTCAGTTAAATCAATATACTATGGCATAGGACCTTCTAATTTGGATGATTGAATGTGGAAGAGAACATCCAGTCAAAAAGGGATATTCAGTAGGATTAGGAAAATAGTCGGTAGGTTTAGATAAAAGAGTGAGTATAGGATTTGGACCAAAAGTTCTTTAGCAATAGGGTTTCAGGTAGAGAGTGAATGTAAATGTCAGCACATGTGAAGAGTCAGTCACAATGATGAACTGGGTAAAATATGTAGGAAAGCAATATTTTGAAGACGTATAAATTAATTGGGGGTACAAATAGGTGTACCTTGTGCCTATGAATATAGAGATAATGCATGAATAGACCATACTGTGAATAAATAATATAACTGGTTCAAACTTTAAATAATGGATTGAATTGATTTCTGAAAATATACAGGAAACCTAATATTGATATACAATCATCCATTCCAAACAGTTATGCTTCTAATGGTGATATTAGATTTATGGTTTATCATAAAAAGTGTGTGAGTTTTGCTTCAAAACTGATTATGAAATTAAAAAAAATGTGTTTGCAGAGAAGTCTCATGAAAAGACCAGTCAAGAAACTGGGAGGAATACATGTGTTCTGAAGCAGGAAATGATTAAAAGTGAAAAAATACCTATAAAGTTGTGAACTTGTGGATGAAATATATATCCTATGATGTGCAAAAACTGCAGAAATATTAATGTAGCAGTGTGGAATATAAATGAACATCAAAATACACATCATGTCCCATAGGAATCTACTTGCATTGATGTTAAACTGGGTCAGATACTGTAGAATTATTAGGATTTGTATGCACCATTCACAGAAGTGAGTTGTCAGTACAAGGAAACAAATATGTATTTCAGGTGGATGAATATTTCCAATAATAATCTTGAGAAAAGTTGATTATATTTCCTCATGCATACATGAAAGAATGTATGAATGTAGAGAGTGTATATAAGACACATATATTTCATGTTTTGATAAATCAGGAGAGTATATATATATATATATATATATATATATATATATATATACCAAAAAAACACACAGAGAAACATAAAAAAGTAGCAATATATGCCAAATGAAATTTATAATGAAATATATAACATCTACTGATGCAAAAATATATACTTTACTGAACATGGAATTATGTATAATGTTGTTGTACTAGGAAGCTCACCCATAGGTTGAATTTTTAGTTCCAACAGCGTTTAAGAGGGGTAGTCTCTTCACACAATTTATATCTGCCGAGTCAGCAACCTCACAAAAATGTACGTGTGATACCAGGTAGGATTCAATATGTACATATAAAAATACATGTGCTGTATAGGCTACAGAGAAAGGGAGGCAGGGATTCACATATTTGTTAATTTTAAAAACACATGAAAAACTATTCCAAATAAAAATTCACTAGATTTATAACACCTACCATTTATTATGCAAAAGAAAAGTTCAAAAATACACCATGCCTCCTCTGACCTGCTTGTATTTCTGTTCTATTTGGGTTATTTTTCTCCATCATATTAGGATTAGTAGTCAGAGTCTAGTAGGGTATGTGTTAGTGTCAGGGATTCAGTATTTTGAATGGAAAATAGGAAAAAGAATCCAATGTCTATCAAATATGTGCTACACAAAATATTTTCCCTCTCTCATCCAGAACAATGCCTTGACATTACCTTCGCCCCAAGTAAGACACAATTAGTGGAGAAGAGTTATAAAATCTGTGAATATATAACTGGAATGGAAAATGCTCATGAGTTCACAACCTTGGATGTGGTAGAGAAGTTTCCATAAGTAAGGGACAGGTTAAAAACTCCACAAACATGGAGCTCTGCTGGCCTAAAGGACTTCTTGATAAACTGCCTCTGAGGTTGGGCACTTGAAATATATGTTGTTTTCAGGAGCTTTAGCTTCCTTTGTCGTGAGACCATCAAAGCTGGGTCTGATTCTATGTGACCTGGAGGACATGGTTTCTTATTTTCTAATGAACATGAGGCAGCAGTGGTGAATTCTCTCTTTTAAGTAAAATGTGACCAGTGCGTGCTAAGTCTCTCCCCATCTGGGCTGTGAAGCCATTTGGTCATCCTCCACTTTTTCATGGTTTTTCTTTCTCCTGCATTGGGAGTTTGGTATTTGCTTCACGAAATACAAGGAGTTCAAAAGGGACACAGTGCTGGATGGAGTTCTGCCACATGTGGTGGGTCAGGGTCTGCAGGAGAATGCACCAACCAGGCTTCTATCCCACATATCATTTTCCCTTGTCTATTGCAACCTGATTCTTAACATTGCCATGAAACCTCTCCATATAACAAGACGCCCTTACATATTAGTGTCTGCTGACCTCACCATGTCTGTCACAAGCCATTTGGAAGCCAATGGCAAATCCATATGGCCACATCAGAGATGTATTATGACACACATACACACCACTGCTCTAGGCACACTACTCAGCAGGCACCAACTTACTGGCATGTCTGTTCTAGATCATTTTCATGAAACACAGTCAATCAAGGCACTGTCTAGTATACTCATGATAAACAACAGGACATCCAAAGGTTCTTCAGAGACATGTTGTATAGTTGGACTTGACATTTGCATTATATAAGGTAGGAGTTATAAATCTAGTCAAATTTTAATTGAAATATTCTCCATGTGTTTTTAAACTTAACAAATATGTGAATTTCCCTTTTCTGTAGCCTATTCACACATGTATATTTATATGCATATATAGAATCCTACCAGGTATCACACGTACATTTTTGTGAGGTGGCTGTCTTGGCAGATACAAATTGTGAGAAGAGTTCACTCCTCCTAAATGCTGTTGGAAATGAAAATTCAACCTATAGGAGAGCGTCCTAGTAGAACAACAATATACATTAACTCATGTTCAGTAAAATAAATATTTTTGCATTTGTGGATGATACATATTTACTGATGAATTTCGATTGGCATTTATATTGGTATTTTTAATGTCTGTGAGTTGTGTGTGTGTGTGTGTGTGTGTGTGTGTGTATAGATATAGATATAGATATAGATATACTCTCCAAATTTTTCAAAATATGAAATATATGCGTCTAATATACACTCTCTAAATTCATTCATGTTCATGTATGTGGATTTATAATCCACTTTTCACAAGATTATAATCAGAAATATTCATCCACCTGAAATACATATTTGTTTCCTGAAAACTAACTTCAGTGAATGGTGCATACAAATCCTAATTATTCTACACTAACTGACCCAGTCTAACATCAATGCAAGTAGACTCCTATGGGACATGATCTGTAATTTGTCATTCATTTGTATTCGACACTGGTACATTATAGTTTCTTCAGTTTTTGCACATCACAGGATATACATTTCATCCACAAGTTCACAAATTAATAAGCATTTGTTTCAACTTTCACCACTTCTTGCTTCAGAACACATGTATTGTCAGGGTTTCTTGACTGGTCTTTTCATGAGAGACTTCTTTCCAAACACATTATTTTGAATTTCCATAATCATTTTGAAGCAAAACTCACACACTCTTCATGATAAACCTAAACACAAATATTTCCATTACATATATACCTGGTTGGAATGAATGATTGTATATCAATATACGATTTCCTTTAATTTTTCAGATATCAGTTCTATTCATTATTTAAAGTTCAAAAAAGTTATATTATTTATTCACAGTATGGTCTATTCATGCTTTTTCTCTATGTTCCTAGAAACAGGGTACACCTCTTTGTACCCCTGATTCTCATTTTACATCTTCAATATATTGCTCCCAGAAATGGTGAAAGAAATACTCATGTCATCTCATTATCACAGTAATATTCTGGACAAAAAAATGGAAAGGTCACACTTATGATTGTACCAAAGCCTAAATGGAAAGTGAACATGGATTTCTAAAAACATCCATGTCCAGGTTGCCTAATGCTGTCAATTGTCAATCCTATTGGTGACTACATATTTGTTTTTTTCCTAATTTATATATTCAAACTCAACCCTGTTGAAAATGTCTAATTCTATCACTCACTTTATACTTTGCCTGATTTCGTAATTTTTCTATTGATATCTGCTTTTCTACATATTTTCCCCAGTTCAACATAGTGACTGACTCTTCATATGTGCTGACATTTACATTCACTCAACAACCGAAAGTCTATTGCTAAAGAACTTTTGGTCCAAATCCTATACTCACTCTTCTTCCTAAACCTACCGACTATCTTCCTAATCCTACTGAATATCCCTTTTTGACTGGATGTTCTCTTCTAAATTCAATCATCCAATGTACAAGGTCCTATGCCATTGTATATCGAATTATCTGAGGCATCTTTGCAGAACATCATTCAAAGCTAAGTATCCCAATCCAGGGCAAAACCCTTCTGGGCTTCAAATCATACCTAGATTTCTGTTTTCCTACTTATATTTCACCTCTATATTCTTGTAAATATTGCAGGTTCCCAATACCATTATTCATCACACAGAATCATTCGTAACCCAAATCAAACCTGTTTTTAACCAGAAGTATACACTGTTCCCTCAATCATTATACAGAAGAGCAGGGACAGAGTGGTTCTTACAATACAGGAAAGTTGGGGACCTTCCACCTGATGAGAACCTCAAATGTCCATGCACAAATGATACCTGGAGAAGTTGAAGGCAGGTATGAAGCACCTGAGAGAGCAAAAGTCATCTTCCATGGCAAACAACCTGGTCAGGATGAACGGATGTGTCTGAATCTGAATCTCTTTCTTCTTTTTGCAGAGAAGATGGACCAAACCAGGCCTGAGTGGAGAGCTATTCCCGGGTGCCAATGGTGATATACATTCTACCTTATGAAAGTGTCACAGGAAGCGTGGGCAACCTCCATCTTATGTTACCCTTGGAAGCAACTGTTAGGACAAAGTGGTTGCCAAGGCAGTGACCTCATTCAGTTCCAAAGAATATGACATACCTCATTTCCTTGGTGATGGAACTCTCTGAACTTGGTATCCAAGAAGCCAGGCACCCAGAGGCAGTCCCAGTCCCAGTCCCAGTGGGCTCACTTGTTTGGATTTACCAAGGACAGAGTCAGTTTTCTTGGTACCTAATGATGTGAGGATGGCCAAATACCAGGAGAGCTCTGAAGATGGACCTTTCCTGAGAAAACAGGTAGTGGCTAACCACTTTTTCCTGACATCTTCACAGAGTTGGTCAAGGAAACAAGATCTGAGAGAAGGCAGGCCATTTCGGGGGAACATAGTATGGCCCACCAGTCAGAGGACACTCCGGATAGTCACAGACCTACTTGGGGGAAGGAGGTG
Source organism: Callospermophilus lateralis (assembly GCF_048772815.1). Taxonomy (NCBI): domain Eukaryota; kingdom Metazoa; phylum Chordata; class Mammalia; order Rodentia; family Sciuridae; genus Callospermophilus; species Callospermophilus lateralis. The sequence continues at coordinate 253,990 of NW_027514563.1, read as the reverse complement.
CCTTTGTGGGAGTGGGTGTGGGTTTGTTGTTTTGTCTCATGTTCTGAGAATAGATAGGAAAGGCGGTTTGTTTGGTTTGGAGTGGACAGTTTCTAGTGAGTCATTTGACATGGCGAGTGTTTCTGTTTATGTGTATCCCACTGTGTCCGTTGTTGTAGACATTAGAAAAGAGAATGCATTAATGGATGTGTCCTGTCTAGTATAAATCATCCCATAATTCATCCTGCCCAATATATGAATGGACTGCAGCTTGTCTTATCGATGTGCAACACCTGCTATCTTTCTAAGTTGTTGTTTTCTTCCTGAATTCTGGCCACTCTCCGAAATAGGCTCATGGATTTGTGTCCAAAATATGTACCACCTCCAAGCTCTGTGACATGGCCATGTCCTGGATAGCTGAAGAGAATGGCGAGCATCTCAGAAAACCCAGATATCATTGTGACCAGGAAAGTCTCAGTGCAGAAACCCTGCTTTGGGCCTTTGCTTACTTATTGTTGTGTTGCACTGAATGTCAGGAAGGTCTTTGCCTCAGGCCACCCCTTTGTGAAGCCTGAAGAAAACAGTTTTCAAATGGAAATGAATGGGCCTCACCTGTGGCTCTTTGCTTAATTGCTTTGGAAAGAGATGTGTCTTTATCAGCCTCTTGGTCCTGTGTGTGGCTGTGACTTAGATTCTCAGCACCTGATGGATCTTAAGAATGATCCCATGTGAGCTTCCAAAACCAGAATGGCAAAAAATATCATTCATTGTGGATGAAGTCTTTTGCCTTCCTCTGTTAGGTTCCTGCACTCCATTAAATGACAATAGGGATTCTTTGGGTAAAATGAGTTCTTCAAAGCCCTGCAGAGGTGCTTGTGTTTTCGCATGACTCTAAATCACCTAAAGAATCGATACCTAAAATCAGTAGGCCTCAAATTGGAGAAACACAGAAGTATTAACGGCAGGCTTATTTGTTCACTCCTGGTTCACAGAAACGGTGTCCAGGCTACCCTGACTTTAGACAAATGAGGGGCAAACGAGCTGATTTTGGACACTGTCTTGGGCTGCACCCCTCATGGAAACCTCCAGCCAGAGGTTAAGATGATTGACTATGTGAAATAAGATGAGGGCCATGTGGGAGTGTTTTGGTTTTAATTTTGGTCATTTGTGTGGCATTGGAAAAAATGACTGGGTCCACGTGGGGTTGAACTCTGGTGTGATTCCCCTTAGAGACTGGGTTTTGGAACTGAACTCAGAGAAGCATTGCCATGAATTTTGTTGGAATTTTAAGAGGCCACGGATGAAAGTCGCTCTTGGAAACTGAGACCTAGGCCCCGGGTGGATTTCCAGAGAGGCCTGGGAATCTCAGCAAGGATATCACATGATTTTATTCTTAAAGAAATGGCAGCCATAGTTGAGAGTCAAAACACACATGGACCTCACATTGTAGACCTCAATGGGCCTCCCCTAATGTGACCTTTTGTCCACTCTTTGGGAAGCCATGCCTGTGAGAGTTCTTCAGAGATTTCATTGAAATGAGCTTCCTCACCATTTAATGTTTGCTGAATGAACTGAAACCCACAGTGCCTCCAACTTCATGCTTGAAAAATGGCTAGATAAATACCATGAAATTTTTGAAATTCCTATGACCAGGTGGCACTGGAGAAACATTGGATGTCCTGTTGCTGATCATGAGTATACCAGACAGTGCCTTGATTTACTGAGTTTCATGAAAATGTTGTAGAACAGAGATGCCAGTAAGTTGGAGCCTGCTGAGTAGTGGGTCTAGAGCAATGGTGGGGAGGTGTTTGATAAAACATCCGTGGTTGGGCCATGTTTATCTACCATTGGATTCCAAATGGCTTGTAACTGACATGGTGCAGCCAGCAGACCCTTATATGTAAAGGCATCTTGTTATATGGAGAGTTTTCAGAGGAAAATTAAGAATCAGGTTGATATGGACAAGGGGGCAATGGGGCAAGCTGTGAGAGATAGGAGCCTAGTTGGTGCATTCTCTTGCAGACCCTGACCCACCACACGTGACAGAACTCCCTCCAGCACTGTGTCCCAGTTTAGCTCCTAGTATTTCGTGAAACAAATACCAAACTCACAGTGCAGCAGCAAAAACACTACAAAAAGTGGAGGAGGACCAAATGGCTTCACAGTCCACACGGGGAGACACTTAGTCCCCAGTGGCCTCAGTTTACCTACAAAGAGAGGATCCAGCACTGCTTCATCTTGTTCATTGGAAAATAAGAAACCATGTCCTCCAGGTCACATAGATGCAGACCCAGCTTTGATGGTCTCACTACAGAGGAAGCCAAATCTCCTGAAAACAACATATATTTCAAGTGTGGAAGCTCAGAGGCAGTTTCTCAAAAAGTTTTTAGGCCAGCAGAGCTCCATGTTTGTGGAGGGTTTACTCTGTCCCTTAGTTTTGGAAACTCCTCTACCACCTCCAAGGTTGTGAACTCCTGAGCATTTTCCATTCCAGATATGTATTCACTGATTTTGTAACTCTTCTCCTCTAATTGTGTCTTACTTGGGGTGAAGGTAATGTCAAGGCTTTGTTCTGGATGAGAGCGGGAGGATATTTGTGCAGCATATATTTACATACACATTGGATTCATTTTCCAATTTTCCATTCGAAATACTGAATCCCTGACACTAACCCATACCTAGTAGACTCAGACTATTCATCCTAATATAATGGAGAAAATTAACCCAACACATTAGAAATACAAGTACTTCAGAGGAGACATGTTGTATAGTTGGACTTGACATTTGCATTATATAAGGTAGGAGTTATAAATCTAGTCAAATTTTAATTGAAATATTCTCCATGTGTTTTTAAACTTAACAAATATGTGAATTCTTGTTTCCCTTTTCTGTAGCCTATTCACACATGTATATTTATATGCATATATAGAATCCTACCAGGTATCACACGTACATTTTTGTGAGGTGGCTGTCTTGGCAGATACAAATTGTGAGAAGAGTTCACTCCTCCTAAATGCTGTTGGAAATGAAAATTCAACCTATAGGAGAGCGTCCTAGTAGAACAACATTATACATTAACTCATGTTCAGTAAAATAAATATTTTTGCATTTGTGGATGATACATATTTACTGATGAATTTCGATTGGCATTTATATTGGTATTTTTAATGTCTGTGAGTGTTTGTGTTTGTGTGTGTGTGTGTGTGTGTGTGTGTGTGTGTATAGATATAGATATAGATATAGATATACTCTCCAAATTTTTCAAAATATGAAATATATGCGTCTAATATACACTCTCTAAATTCATTCATGTTCATGTATGTGAATTTATAATCCACTTTTCACAAGATTATAATCAGAAATATTCATCCACCTGAAATACATATTTGTTTCCTAGTACTGAAAACTAACTTCAGTGAATGGTGCATACAAATCCTAATTATTCTACAGTAACTGACCCAGTCTAACATCAATGCAAGTAGACTCCTATGGGACATGATCTGTAATTTGTCATTCATTTGTATTCGACACTGGTACATTATTGTTTCTTCAGTTTTTGCACATCACAGGATATACATTTCATCCACAAGTTCACAAATTAATAAGCATTTGTTTCAACTTTCACCACTTCTTGCTTCAGAACACATGTATTGTCAGGGTTTCTTGACAGGTTTTTTCATGAGACTTCTTTCCAAACACATTATTTTGAATTTCCATAATCATTTTGAAGCAAAACTCACACACTCTTCATGATAAACCTAAACACAAATATTTCCATTACATATATACCTGGTTGGAATGAATGATTGTATATCAATATACGATTTCCTTTAATTTTTCAGATATCAGTTCAATTCATTATTTAAAGTTCAAAAAAGTTATATTATTTATTCACAGTATGGTCTATTCATGATTTTTCTCTATGTTCCTAGAAACAGGGTACACCTCTTTGTACCCCTGATTCTCATTTTACATCTTCAATATATTACTCCCAGAAATGGTGAAAGTAATACTCATGTCACCTCATTATCACAGTAATATTCTGGACAAAAAATGGAAAGGTCACATTTATGATTGTACCAAAGCCTAAATGGAAAGTGAACATGGATTTCTAAAAAAATCCATGTCCAGGTTGCCTAATGCTGTCAATTGTCAATCCTATTAGTGACTAAATATTTGTTTTTTTCCTAATTTATATATTCAAACTCAACCCTGTTGAAAATGTCTAATTCTATCACTCACTTTATACTTTGCCTGATTTCGTAATGTTTCTATTGATATCTGCTTTTCTACATATTTTCCCCAGTTCAACATAGTGACTGACTCTTCATATGTGCTGACATTTACATTCACTCAACAACCGAAAGTCTATTGCTAAAGAACTTTTGGTCCAAATCCTATACTCACTCTTCTTCCTAAACCTACAGACTATCTTCCTAATCCTACTGAATATCCCTTTTTGACTGGATGTTCTCTTCTAAATTCAATCATCCAATGTACAAGGTCTTATGCCATTGTATATCGAATTATCTGAGGCATCTTTGCAGAACATCATTCAAAGCTAAGTATCCCAATCAAGGGCAAAACCCTTCTGGGCTTCAAATCATACCTAGATTTCTGTTTTCATACTTATATTTCACCTCTATATTCTTGTAAATATTGCAGGTTCCCAATACCATTATTCATCACACAGAATCACTCGTAAAACAAATCAAACATGTTTTTAACCCCAAGTATACACTGTTCCCTCAATCATTTTACAGAAGAGCAGGGACAGAGTGGTTCTTACAATACAGGAAAGTTGGGGACCTTCCACCTGATGAGAACCTCAAATGTCCATGCACAAATGATACCTGGAGAAGTTGTAGGCAGGTATGAAGCACCTGAGAGAGCAAAAGTCATCTTCCATGGCAAACAACCTGGTCAGGATGAAGGGATGTGTCTGAATCTGAATCTCTCTCTTCTTATTGTAGAGAAGATGGACCAAACCAGGCCTGAGTGGAGAGCTATTCCCGGGTGCCAATGGTGATATACATTCTACCTTATGAAAGTGTCACAGGAAGCGGGGGCAACCTCCATTTTATGTTACCCTTTGAAGCAACTGTTAGGACAAAGTGGTTGCCAAGGCAGTGACCTCATTCAGTTCCAAAGAATGTGACATACCTCATTTCCTTGGTGATGGAACTCTCTGAACTTGGTATCCAAGAAGCCAGGCACCCAGAGGCAGTCCCAGTCCCAGTCCCAGTGGGCTCACCTGTTTGGATTTACCAAGGACAGAGTCAGTTTTCTTGGTACCTAATGATGTGAGGATGGCCAAATGCCAGGAGAGCTCTGAAGATGGACCTTTCCTGAGAAAACAGGTAGTGGCTAACCACTTTTTCCTGACATCTTCACAGAGTTGGTCAAGGAAACAAGATCTGAGAGAAGACAGGCCATTTCGGGGGAACATAGTATGGCCCACCAGTCAGAGGACACTCCGGATAGTCACAGACCTACTTGGGGGAAGGAGGTGCCTTTGTGGGAGTGGGTGTGGGTTTGTTGTTTTGTCTCATGTTCTGAGAATAGATAGGAAAGGTGGTTTGTTTGGTTTGGAGTGGACAGTTTCTAGTAAGTCATTTCACACGGCGAGTGTTTCTGTTTCTGTGTATCCCACTGTGTCCGTTGTTGTAGACATTAGAAAAGAGAATGCATTAATGGATGAGTCCTGTCTAGTATAAATCATAACAAAATTCATCCTGCCCAATATATGAATGGACTGCAGCTTGTCTGATCGATGTGCAACACCTGCTATCTTTCTAAGTTGTTGTTTTCTTCCTGAATTCTGGCCACTCTCCAGAATAGGCTCATGGATTTGTGTCCAAAATATGTACTACCTCCAAGCTCTGTGACATGGCCATGTACTGGATAGCTGAAGAGAATGGCGAGCATCTCAGAAAACTCAGATATCAGTGTGACCAGGAAAGTCTCAGTGCAGAAACCCTGCTTTCTGCCTTTTGCTTACTTATTGTTGTGTTGCACTGAATGTCAGGAAGATCTTTGCATCAGGCCACCCCTTTGTGAAGCCTGAAGAAAACAGTTTTCAAATGGAAATGAATGGGCCTCACCTGTGGCTCTTTGCTTAATTGCTTTGGAAAGGGATGTGTCTTTATCAGCCTCTTGGGCCTGTGTGTGGCTGTGACTTAGATTCTCAGCACCTGATGGATCTTAAGAATGATCCCATGTGAGCTTCCAAAACCAAAATGGCAAAAAATTTCATTCATTGTGGATGAAGTCTCTTGCCTTCCTCTGTTAGGTTCCTGCACTCCATCAAATGACAATAGGGATTCTTTGGGTCAAATGAGTTCTTCAAAGCCCTGCAGAGGTGCTTGTGTTTTCGCATGACTCTAAATCACCTAAAGAATTGATATCTAAAATCAGTAGGCCTCAAATTGGAGAAACAAAGAAGTATTAACGGCAGGCTTATTTGTTCGCTCCTGTTTCAGAGAAATGGTGTCCAGGCTACCCTGACTTTAGGCAAATGAGGGGCAAACGAGCTGATTTTGGACACTGTCTTGGGCTGCGCCCCTCATGGAAACCTCCAGCCAGAGGTTAAGATGATTGACTATATGGAATAAGATGAAGGCCATGTGGAAGTGTTTTGGTTTTAATTTTGGTCATTTGTGTTGCATTGGAAAAAATGACTGGGTCCACGTGAGCTTGAACTCTGGTGTGATTCCCCTTAGAGACTGGGTTTTGGAACTGAACTCAGAGAAGCATTGCCATGAATTTTGTTGGGATTTTAAGAGGCCACGCATGAAAGTCGCTCTTGGAAACTGAGACCTAGGCCCCGGGTGGATTTCCACAGAGGCCTGGGAATCTCAGCAAGGATATCACATGATTTTATTCTTAAAGAAATGGCAGCCATAGTTGAGAGTCAAAACACACATGGACCTCACATTGTAGACCTCAATGGGCCTGGCCTAATGTGACCTTTTCTCCACTCTTTGGGAAGCCGTGCCTGTGAGAGTTCTCCAGAGATTTCATTGAAATGAGCTTCCTCACCATTTAATGTTTGCTGAATGAACTGAAATCCACAGTGCCTCCAACTTCATGCTTGAAAAATGGCTAGATAAATACCATGAAATTTTTGAAATTCCTATGACCAGGTGGCACTGGAGAAACATTGGATGTCCTGTTGCTGATCATGAGTATACCAGACAGTGCCTTGATTTACTGAGTTTCATGAAAATGGTGTCGAACAGAGATGCCAGAAATTTGGAGCCTGCTGAGTAGTGGGTCTAGAGCAGTGGTGGGGAGGTGTTTGATAAAACATCCGTGGTAGGGCCATGTGGATCTACCATTGAATTCCAAATGGCTTGTAACTGACATGGTGCAGCCAACAGACCCTTATATGTAAAGGCATCTTGTTATATGGAGAGTTTTCAGAGGAAAATTAAGAATCAGGTTGATATGGACAAGGGGGCAATGGGGCAAGCTGTGAGAGATAGGAGCCTAGTTGGTGCATTCTCTTGCAGACCCTGACCCACCACACGTGACAGAACTCCCTCCAGCACTGTGTCCCAGTTTAGCTCCTAGTATTTCGTGAAACAAATACCAAACTCACAGTGCAGCAGCAAAAACACCACAAAAAGTGGAGGAGGACCAAATGGCTTCACAGTCCACACGGGGAGACACTTAGTCCCCAGTGGCCTCAGTTTACCTACAAAGAGAGGATTCAGCACTGCTTCATCTTGTTCATTGGAAAATAAGAAACCATGTCCTCCAGGTCACATAGATGCAGACCCAGCTTTGATGGTCTCACTACAGAGGAAGCCAAATCTCCTGAAAACAACATATATTTCAAGTGTGGAAGCTCAGAGGCAGTTTCTCAAAAAGTTTTTAGGCCAGCAGAGCTCCATGTTTGTGGAGGGTTTACCCTGTCCCTTAGTTTTGGAAACTCCTCTACCACCTCCAAGGTTGTGAACTCCTGAGCATTTTCCATTCCAGATATGTATTCACTGATTTTGTAACTCTTCTCCTCTAATTGTGTCTTACTTGGGGTGAAGGTAATGTCAAGGCATTGTTCTGGATGAGAGCGGGAGGATATTTGTGCAGCATATATTTACATACACATTGGATTCATTTTCCAATTTTCCATTCGAAATACTGAATCCCTGACACTAACCCATACCTAGTAGACTCAGACTATTCATCCTAATATAATGGAGAAAATTAACCCAACACATTAGAAATACAAGTACTTCAGAGGAGACATGTTGTATAGTTGGACTTGACATTTGCATTATATAAGGTAGGAGTTATTAATCTAGTCAAATTTATTTGAAATATTCTCCATGTGTTTTAAACTTAACAAATATGTGAATTCTTGTTTCCTTTTTCTGTAGTCTCTTCACACACGTATATTTATATGCATATATAGAATCCTACCAGGTATCACACGTACATTTTTGTGAGGTGGCTGTCTTGGCAGATACAAATTGTGAGAAGAGTTCACTCCTCCTAAATGCTGTTGGAAATGAAAATTCAACTTATAGGAGAGCGTCCTAGTAGAACAACATTATACATTAACTCATGTTCAGTAAAATAAATATTTTTGCATTTGTGGATGATACATATTTACTGATGAATTTCGATTGGCATTTATATTGGTACTTTTTAATGTCTGTGAGTTGTGTGTGTGTGTGTGTGTGTGTATAGATATAGATATAGATATAGATATACTCTCCAAATTTTTCAAAATATGAAATATATGTGTCTAATATACACTCTCTAAATTCATTCATGTTCATGTATGTGGATTTATAATCCACTTTTCACAAGATTATAATCAGAAATATTAATCCACCTGAAATACATATTTGTTTCCTAGTACTGAAAACAAACTTCAGTGAATGGTGCATACAAATCCTAATTATTCTACAGTAACTGACCCAGTCTAACATCAATGCAAGTAGACTCCTATGGGACATGATATGTAATTTGTCATTCATTTGTATTCGACACTGGTACATTATTGTTTCTTCAGTTTTTGCACATCACAGGATATACATTTCATCCACAAGTTCACAAATTAATAAGCATTTGTTTCAACTTTCACCACTTCTTGCTTCAGAACACATGTATTGTCAGGGTTTCTTGACTGGTCTTTTCGTGAGACTTCTTTCCAAACACATTATTTTGAATTTCCATAATCATTTTGAAGCAAAACTCACACACTCTTCATGATAAACCAAAACACAAATATTTCCATTACATATATACCTGGTTGGAATGAATGATTGTATATCAATATACGATTTCCTTTAATTTTTCAGATATCAGTTCAATTCATTATTTAAATTTCAAAAAAGTTATATTATTTATTCACTCTATTGTCTATTCATGCTTTTTCTCTATGTTCCTAGAAACAGGGTACACCTCTTTGTACCCCCGATTCTCATTTTACATCTTCAATATATTGCTCCCAGAAATGGTGAAAGAAATACTCATGTCACCTCATTATCACAGTAATATTATGGACAAAAAATGGAAAGGTCACACTTATGATTGTACCAAAGCCTAAATGGAAAGTGAACATGGATTTCTAAAAACATCCATGTCCAGGTTGCCTAATGCTGTCAATTGTCAATCCTATTGGTGACTACATATTTGTTTTTTTTCCTAATTTATATATTCAAACTCAACCCTGTTGAAAATGTCTAATTCTATCACTCACTTTATACTTTGCCTGATTTCGTAATGTTTCTATTGATATCTGCTTTTCTACATATTTTCCCCAGTTCAACATAGTGACTGACTCTTCATATGTGCTGACATTTTCATTCACTCAACAACCGAAAGTCTATTGCTAAAGAACTTTTGGTCCAAATCCTATACTCACTCTTCTTCCTAAACCTACCGACTATCTTCCTAATCCTACTGAATATCCCTTTTTGACTGGATGTTCTCTTCTAAATTCAATCATCCAATGTACAAGGTCTTATGCCATTGTATATCGAATTATCTGAGGCATCTTTGCAGAACATCATTCAAAGCTAAGTATCCCAATCAAGGGCAAAACCCTTCTGGGCTTCGAATCATACCTAGATTTCTGTTTTCCTACTTATATTTCACCTCTATATTCTTGTAAATATTGCAGGTTCCCAATACCATTATTCATCACACAGAATCACTCGTAATCCAAATCAAACCTGTTTTTAACCCCAAGTATACACTGTTCCCTCAATCATTTTACAGAAGAGCAGGGACAGAGTGGTTCTTACAATACAGGAAAGTTGGGGACCTTCCATCTGATGAGAACCTCAAATGTCCATGCACAAATGATACCTGGAGAAGTTGTAGGCAGGTATGAAGCACCTGAGAGAGCAAAAGTCATCTTCCATGGCAAACAACCTGGTCAGGATGAAGGGATGTGTCTGAATCTGCCTCTCTCTCTTCTTATTGTACAGAAGATGGACCAAACCAGGGCTGAGTGGAGAGCTGTTCCCGGGTGCCAATGGTGATATACATTCTACCTTATGAAAGTGTCACAGGAAGTAGGGGCAACCTCCATCTTATGTTACCCTTGGAAGCAACTGTTAGGACAAAGTGGTTGCCAAGGCAGTGACCTCATTCAGTTCCAAAGAATATGACATACCTCATTTCCTTGGTGATGGAACTCTCTGAACTTGGTATCCAAGAAGCCAGGCACCCAGAGGCAGTCCCAGTCCCAGTCCCAGTGGGCTCACTTGTTTGGATTTACCAAGGACAGAGTCAGTTTTCTTGGTACCTAATGATGTGAGGATGGCCAAATGCCAGGAGAGCTCTGAAGATGGACCTTTCCTGAGAAAACAGGTAGTGGCTAACCACTTTTTCCTGACATCTTCACAGAGTTGGTCAAGGAAACAAGATCTGAGAGAAGACAGGCCATTTCGGGGGAACATAGTATGGCCCACCAGTCAGAGGACACTCCGGATAGTCACAGACGTACTTGGGGGAAGGAGGTGCCTTTGTGGGAGTGGGTGTGGGTTTGTTGTTTTGTCTCATGTTCTGAGAATAGATAGGAAAGGCGGTTTGTTTGGTTTGGAGTGGACAGTTTCTAGTAAGTCATTTGACATGGCGAGTGTTTCTCTTTCTGTGTATCCCACTGTGTCCGTTGTTGTAGACATTAGAAAAGAGAATGCATTAATGGATGTGTCCTGTCTAGTATAAATCTTCCCATAATTCATCCTGCCCAATATATGAATGGACTGCAGCTTGTCTTATCGATGTGCAACACCTGCTATCTTTCTAAGTTGTTGTTTTCTTCCTGAATTCTGGCCACTCTCCAGAATAGGCTCATGGATTTGTGTCCAAAATATGTACCACCTCCAAGCTCTGTGACATGGCCATGTACTGGATAGCTGAAGAGAATGGCGAGCATCTCAGAAAACTCAGATATCAGTGTGACCAGGAAAGTCTCAGTGCAGAAACCCTGCTTTGGGCCTTTTGCTTACTTATTGTTGTGTTGCACTGAATGTCAGGAAGGTCTTTGCCTCAGGCCACCCCTTTGTGAAGCCTGAAGAAAACAGTTTTCAAATGGAAATGAATGGGCCTCACCTGTGGCTCTTTATCAGCCTCTTGGACCTGTGTGTGGCTGTGACTTAGATTCTCAGCACCTGATGGATCTTAAGAATGATCCCATTTGAGCTTCCAAAACCAAAATGGCAAAAAATGTCATTCATTGTGGATGAAGTCTCTTGCCTTCCTCTGTTAGGTTCCTGCACTCCATCAAATGACAATAGGGATTCTTTGGGTCAAATGAGTTCTTCAAAGCCCTGCAGAGGTGCTTGTGTTTTCGCATGACTCTAAATCACCTAAAGAATCGATACCTAAAATCAGTAGGCCTCAAATTGGAGAAACAAAGAAGTATTAACGGCAGGATTATTTGTTCACTCCTGGTTCACAGAAACGGTGTCCAGGCTACCCTGACTTTAGGCAAATGAGGGGCAAACGAGCTGATTTTGGACACTGTCTTGGGCTGCGCCCCTCATGGAAACCTCCAGCCAGAGGTTAAGATGATTGACTATATGGAATAAGATGAAGGCCATGTGTGAGTGTTTTGGTTTTAATTTTGGTCATTTGTGTTGCATTGGAAAAAATAACTGGGTCCACGTGGGCTTGAACTCTGGTGTGATTCCCCTTAGAGACTGGGTTTTGGAACTGAACTCAGAGAAGCATTGCCATGAATTTTGTTAGGATTTTAAGAGGCCACGCATGAAAGTCCCTCTTGGAAACTGAGACCTAGGCCCCGGGTGGATTTCCACAGAGGCCTGGGAATCTCAGCAAGGATATCACATGATTTTATTCTTAAAGAAATGGCAGCCATAGTTGAGAGTCAAAACACACATGGACCTCACATTGTAGACCTCAATGGGCCTGGCCTAATGTGACCTTTTGTCCACTCTTTGGGAAGCCGTGCCTGTGAGAGTTCTCCAGAGATTTCATTGAAATGAGCTTCCTCACCATTTAATGTTTGCTGAATGAACTGAAACCCACAGTGCCTCCAACTTCATGCTTGAAAAATGGCTAGATAAATACCATGAAATTTTTGAAATTCCTATGACCAGGTGGCACTGGAGAAACATTGAATGTCCTGTTGCTCATTATGAGTATACCAGACAGTGCCTTGATTTACTGAGTTTCATGAAAATGGTGTAGAACATATTTGTGTATGCAAATATGTGCTACACAAAATCTTCCTACTCTCATTCACAACAATACCTTGACACTATCTTTGCCCCAAGTAAGACAAAATAAAAGAAGAAGAGTTAGAAAATCTGTGAATACATATCAGGAATGGAACATGATTGCGAGTTCACAATCTTGAAGGTGGTAGAGGAGTTTCCAAAAGTAAGGGACAGGGTAAATATTGCACAAATATGGAGATGTGCCAGCCTAAAGACTTCTGGAGAACCTGCCTCTGAGGTTGGCCACTTGAAGTATATGTTGTTGTCAGGACCTATGGCTTCCTTTCTAGTGAGTCCACCAAAGCTGGGTCTCCATCTATGTGACCTGCAGAACATGGTTTCTTATTTTCCAAAGAAAGTGAGGCAGCAAGGCTGAATTCTCTCTTTGTAAGTAAACTCTTGCCACTGAAGGCTAAGTGTGGCCCCGTGTGGACTGTGAAGCCATTTGGTAATCCTCCACTTTTCATGGTGTTCTTGCTGCTGCACTGGGAGTTTGGTATTGGCTTCAGGAAATACAAGAAATTCAACTGGGTCACAGTGCTGGAGGGAGATCTGTCACGTGTTGTGCGTCAGGGTCTGCAGGAGAATGCACCAACCAGGCTTCTATCCCACATAGCTTGCCCCCTTGACCATAGCAACCTGATTCTGAACATTGACCTGAAACCTCTCCATTCAACAAGATGCCTTTACATACAAGGGTCTGCTGGCTGCACCATGTCAGTTACAAGCCTTTTGGCAGATCCACATAATCCCAACACAGAAGTTTTATCACAGACCTGCAAAACACTCCTCTAGGCCCACTACTCAACAGACTTTAACTTATTTGCATCACTGTTCTACACCATTTTCATTAAACCCAGTCAATCAAGGCACTGTCTGGTACACTCATGATCAGCAACAGGAAATCCAAAGTGTATCCAGTGACACCTGGTGATGGGAATTTCAAATTTTTATGATGTTTATCTAGCCATTTTTCAAGGATGAGGTTGGAGGCACTGTGGGATTTAATTCATTCTGGAAACATCAAATGGTGAGAAAGCCCATTTCAATGAAACATCTGGAGAACTCTCACAGACAAGACTTCCCAAAGAGTGGCCAAATGATCAAATGAAGCCAGGCCCATTGAGGTCTACAATGTGAGGTCCATGTGTGTGTTTACTCTCAACTATGGCTGTCAAGTCTTAAAGAATAAAATCATGTGATATTCTGGCTCAGATTCCCAGTGCTCTGTGGGAAGCCCCCTGGACCTAGATCTCAGTTTCCAAAGGCCACTACCATGTGTGGCCTCCAAAAATCCCAACACAATTCATGGCAATACATCTCTGCAGTAATTTCCAAACTCAGTCTCTAAGAAGACTCACACCAGAGTTCAAGCCAAGGTAGACCCAGTCATCTCTTCCATCAGCCTAACAAATGACCACAATTAAAACCAAAATACTCCCACATGGCTCTCAACTACTTCCACATAGACACTCATCATTACCTCTGGCTGGAAGTTTCCATGAGGGGCGCAGCTGAAGACAGTATCCAAAATATGCTCCCTACCCTCATTTGTCTAAAGTCAGGGTGGCTTGACAACCTATCTGTGAACAAGGAGTGATCAAATAGGCCTGCCATTAATACTGCTCTGCTTCTCCAATTTGAGCCTAATGTCTGTGGGGTTTAGATTCTTTATGTGAATTGGAGTCATGAGAAAATCCAAGCACCTATGGGCTTGCCTCTGCAGGGCTTTGAAAAACTTTTTGAACCAAAGGATACCTATTCTCACTTGATGGAAATCAGGAACCTTACAGAGGAAGGCGAGAGACTTCATCCACAAGACTGCTCTTTTTCCATTTTGGTTTTGGATGCACACATGAGATCTTTCCTTAGATTCATCAGGTGGTGAGAATCTAAGTCACAGCCTCACACAGGGCCAAGAGGCTGATTCAGACACATCCCTTTCCATGGCAATTAAGCAAAGAGCCACAGGTGATGCTCATTATTTTCCATTAGAAAACTGTTTTCTTCAGGCTTCACAAAGGGGTGGACTGAGGCAAAGACCTTCCAGACATTCAGGGCAACGGAACAATAGGTAAACAAAAGGCCCAAATCAGTGTTTCTCCACTGACACTTTACTGGTCACACTGATATCTGAGTTTTCTGAGTTCCTCTCCATTCCCTTCATCTATCCAGTACAAGGCCATGTTACAGAGTTTGGAGGTGGTACATATCTTTTACACAAAACCATGAGCCTATTCTTGAGAGTGGCCAGAATTCAGGAAGAAAACAGGAACTTAGGAAGATAGCAGGTATTGCCCATTCATAAGGAAAGTCGTAGTCCATTCATAAATTTGGCAGGATGAATGCTGAGAAGCTTTCTACTAGACAGAACACATCCATTGATGCATTCTCTTTTCTAATGTCTATAACCACAGACACAGTGGGATACACAAACCCACAACCACACCCACAAAGGCAACACTTTCCTCCAAGTTGGTCTGTGACTATCCAGAGTGTCCTCTGACTGGTGGGCCATACTATGTTCCCCAAAATTGCTTGTTCTGTCTCAAATCTGCTTTCCTTTGCCAACTCTTGAAGTAGTCAGGAGTCAGCGGTGAGCCAATACCTGCTTTATCAGGAAAGAACCATCTTCAGAGCTTCCCTGGCATTTGGCCATCCTCACATCAGTAGGTAAGTGCCATAGCCCGGCTGGCTGGGCAAAATAACCGGGGGGGTGACGAACAACTTGTGTAGACTGATGCAGCAGGCCTGGAAGCCGTTTATTGTTGAATAAGAGCGGTATTTATACATTTTACACAGCCTATCTAATTAGCATGAAATAGATACAGCAGTCAAACAATAAGGAATCTCCACACTTAATGGCTCGCTTTTGTTACTTCACAAACCACTCCCTCTGGCATTTTGCCAGGCGCCATCCAGACTTCTTTACAGGCTCTAACATTTCTCTGGCAAAATAACAGGTGCCAATCTGACTTGTTTACAGACGTTAACATTTCCCCCTTTTGTTTAATTTAAATAAGGACCATAGTGTTTTTTACAGAAACACCATAAATAACCTGCTAGAAACAGAAAGGGAGGATACAAAATGTTACAATACCAATCCAATTGATGGCTCCATGCAAGAAGCCCTTGGAAAACTTATACCAGCAATGACACCGTTAGCAAAGATACCGAGTTACAAGTTGTTGTAGATTACAGTCTGTTGTCTCAGTCCAGATAAAGCAGTGTCTCAATAGATTAACTCAGAGTTCAGGTAAATCACAGTCCAGGTAAGTTCTCCAGGCAGCTAGCTTAAGTTGTAGTAGCAGAAACAGCGATAGCTCCGAAGTCTCCTCGGGTTCTCAGCCGAAGTTTCCTCCAGTTCTCAGCAACATTGTAAATTCTTCCACCTTTGTTTTCACCGGCACTTGGACGAAGGCAGGAACTCCGGATGGCTAAAGAAAATCCTGTAGCATTTCACTAAGAAAACAACCTTCTGAACAATTTTAGTACATTATCTCAAGGTTTTTTACATTTGAAATAAGCCTTAATAGTACTCATTACTCATCAGCCTGCAGGTGTGGGAGACCCATTGTAGTTACTGGCCTTGGAAATGATCTAACTTCAGGGATGCCAGTGGCATCTTCTGCCAGCTGTAGCATCCTGGGCAGCCCCAGATGGCCCCAGGGAGAGTCCTGGGCTCAAACTTCTTCCGGGCACAGGGAGCAAAACCCTGCGAGACTGTGCCTCCAGGTCAGGTCTAGATTTGGGCTCACAGTGGTGATCCACTCCCCCGGGCAGGGGGGCGGGGAAGAGCCCTCAACTGCCTCTTGGAAAATTCTTACTGCGCCATGATCGATTCTTTAGGTGATTTAGAGTCATGCGAAAACGCAAGCACCTCTGCAGGGCTTTGAAGAACTCATTTGACCCATGGAATCCCTATTGTCATTTGATGGAGTGCAGGAACCTAACAGAGAAAGGCAAGAGACTTCATCCACAATGAATGAAATTTTTTGCCATTTTGGTTTTGGAAGCTCACATGGGATCATTCTTAAGATCCATCAGGTGCTGAGAATCTAAGTCACAGCCACACACAGGCCCAAGAGGCTGATAAAGACACATCCCTTTCCTAAGCAATTAAGCAAAGAGCCACAGGTGAGGCCCATTCATTTCCATTTGAAAACTGTTTTCTTCAGGCTTCACAAAGGGGTGGCCTGAGGCAAAGACCTTCCTGACATTCAGTGAGACACAACAATAAGTAAGCAAAAGGCCCAAAGCAGGGTTTCTGCACTGAGACTTTCCTGGTCACACTGATATCTGAGTTTTCTTTGATGCTCGCCATTCTCTTCAGCTATCCAGTACATGGCCATGTCACAGAGCTTGGAGGTGATACATATTTTGGACACAAATCCATGAGCCTATTCTGGAGAGTGGCCAGAATTCAGGAAGAAAACTACAACTTAGAAAGATAGCAGGTGTTGCACATCGATAAGACAAGCTGCAGTCCATTCATATATTGGGCATGGGAAGATTTATACTAGACAGGACACATCCGTTAATGCATTCTCTTTTCTAATGTCTACAACAACGGACACAGTGGGATACACAGAAACAGAAACACTCGCCGTGTCAAATGACTTACTAGAAACTGTCCACTCCAAACCAAACAAACCGCCTTTTCTATCTATTCTCAGAACATGAGACAAAACAACAAACCCACACCCACTCCCACAAAGGCACCTCCTTCCCCCAAGTAGGTCTGTGACTATCCGCAGTGTCCTCTGACTGGTGGGCCATACTATGTTCCCCCGAAATGGCCTGTCTTCTCTCAGATCTTGTTTCCTTGACCAACTCTGTGAAGATGTCAGGAAAAAGTGGTTAGCCACTACCTGTTTTCTCAGGAAAGGTCCATCTTCAGAGCTCTCCTGGCATTTGGCCATCCTCACATCATTAGGTACCAAGAAAACTGACTCTGTCCTTGGTAAATCCAAACAAGTGAGCCCACTGGGACTCGGACTGGGACTGCCTCTGGGTGCCTGGCTTCTTGGATACCAAGTTCAGAGAGTTCCATCACCAAGGAAATGAGGTATGTCACATTCTTTGGAACTGAATGAGGTCACTGCCTTGGCAACCACTTTGTCCTAACAGTTGCTTCCAAGGGTAACATAAGATGGAGGTTGCCCCTACTTCCTGTGACACTTTCATAAGGTAGAATGTATATCACCATTGGCACCCGGGAACAGCTCTCCACTCAGCCCTGGTTTGGTCCATCTTCTGTACAATAAGAAGAGAGAGAGGCAGATTCAGACACATCCCTTCATCCTGACCAGGTTGTTTGCCATGGAAGATGACTTTTGCTCTCTCAGGTGCTTCATACCTGCCTACAACTTCTCCAGGTATCATTTGTGCATGGACATTTGAGGTTCTCATCAGGTGGAAGGTCCCCAACTTTCCTGTATTGTAAGAACAACTCGGTCCCTGCTCTTCTGTAAAATGATTGAGGGAACAGTGTATACTTGGGGTCAAAAACAGGTTTGATTTGGGTTATGAGTGATTCTGTGTGATGAGTAATGGTATTGGGAACCTGCAGAATTTACAAGAATATTGAGGTGAAATACAAGTAGGAAAACAGAAATCTAGGTATGATTTGAAGCCCAGAAGGGTTTTGCCCTTGATTGGGATACTTAGCTTTGAATGATGTTCTGCAAAGATGCCTCAGATAATTCGATATACAACGGCATAGGACCTTGTACATTGGATGATTGAATTTAGAAGAGAACATCCAGTCAAAAAGGGATATTCAGTAGGATTAGGAAGATAGTCGGTAGGTTTAGGAAGAAGAGTGAGTATAGGATTTGGACCAAAAGTTCTTTAGCAATAGACTTTCGGTTGTTGAGTGAATGTAAATGTCAGCACATATGAAGAGTCAGTCACTATGTTGAACTGGGGAAAATATGTAGAAAAGCAGATATCAATAGAAAAATTACGAAATCAGGCAAAGTATAAAGTGAGTGATAGAATTAGACATTTTTAACAGGGTTGAGTTTGAATATATAAATTAGGAAAAAAACAAATATGTAGTCACCAATAGGATTGACAATTGACAGCATTAGGCAACCTGGGCATGGATGTTTTTAGAAATCCATGTTCACTTTCCATTTAGGCTTTGGTACAATCATAAGTTTGACCTTTCCATTTTTTGTCCAGAATATTACTGTGATAATGAGGTGACATGAGTATTTCTTTCACCATTTCTGGGAGCAATATATTGAAGATGTAAAATGAGAATCGGGGGTACAAAGAGGTGTACCCTATTTCCAGGAATATAGAGAAAAAGCATGAATAGACCATACTGTGAATAAATAATATAACTTTTTTGAACTTTAAATAATGAATTGAACTGATATCTGAAAAATTAAAGGAAATCGTATATTGATATACAATCATTCATTCCAACCAGGTATATATGTAATGGAAATATTTGTGTTTTGGTTTATCATGAAGAGTGTGTGAGTTTTGCTTCAAAATGATTATGGAAATTCAAAATAATGTGTTTGGAAAGAAGTCTCATGAAAAGACCAGTCAAGAAACCCTGACAATACATGTGTTCTGAAGCAAGAAGTGGTGAAAGTTGAAACAAATGCTTATTAATTTGTGAACTTGTGGATGAAATGTATATCCTGTGATGTGCAAAAACTGAAGAAACAATAATGTACCAGTGTCGAATACAAATGAATGACAAATTACATATCATGTCCCATAGGAGTCTACTTGCATTGATGTTAGACTGGGTCAGTTACTGTAGAATAATTAGGATTTGTATGCACCATTCACTGAAGTTAGTTTTCAGTACTAGGAAACAAATATGTATTTCAGGTGGATGAATATTTCTGATTATCATCTTGTGAAAAGTGGATTATAAATCCACATACATGAACATGAATGAATTTAGAGAGTGTATATTAGACACATATATTTCATATTTTGAAAAATTTGGAGAGTATATCTATATCTATATCTATATCTATACACACACACACACACACACACACACACACACAACTCACAGACATTAAAAAGTACCAATATAAATGCCAATCGAAATTCATCAGTAAATATGTATCATCCACAAATGCAAAAATATTTATTTTACTGAACATGAGTTAATGTATAATGTTGTTCTACTAGGACGCTCTCCTATAAGTTGAATTTTCATTTCCAACAGCATTTAGGAGGAGTGAACACTTCTCACAATTTGTATCTGCCAAGACAGCCACCTCACAAAAATGTACGTGTGATACCTGGTAGGATTCTATATATGCATATAAATATACATGTGTGAATAGACTACAGAAAAAGGAAACAAGAATTCACATATTTGTTAAGTTTAAAACACATGGAGAATATTTCAAATAAATTTGACTAGATTTATAACTCCTACCTTATATAATGCAAATGTCAAGTCCAACTATACAACATGTCTCCTCTGAAGTACTTGTATTTCTAATGTGTTGGGTTAATTTTCTCCATTATATTAGGATGAATAGTCTGAGTCTACTAGGTATGGGTTAGTGTCAGGGATTCAGTATTTCGAATGGAAAATTGGAAAATGAATCCAATGTGTATGTAAATATATGCTGCACAAATATCCTCCCGCTCTCATCTAGAACAATGCCTTGACATTACCTTCACCCCAAGTAAGACACAATTAGAGGAGAAGAGTTACAAAATCAGTGAATACATATCTGGAATGGAAAATGCTCAGGAGTTCACAACCTTGGAGGTGGTAGAGGAGTTTCCAAAACTAAGGGACAGGGTAAACACTCCACAAACATGGAGCTCTGCTGGCCTAAAAACTTTTTGAGAAACTGCCTCTGAGCTTCCACACTTGAAATATATGTTGTTTTCAGGAGATTTGGCTTCCTCTGTAGTGAGAACATCAAAGCTGGGTCTGCATCTATGTGACCTGGAGGACATGGTTTCTTATTTTCCAATGAAAAAGATGAAGCAGTGCTGAATCCTATCTTTGTAGATAAACTGAGGCTATTGGGGACTAAGTGTCTCCCCGTGTGGACTGTGAAGCCATGTGGTCCTCTTCCACTTTTTGTGGTGTTTTTGCTGCTGCACTGTGAATTTGATATTTGTTTCACGAAATACTAGGAGCTAACCGGGGACACAGTGCTGGAGGGAGTTCTGTCACGTGTGGTGGGTCAGGGTCTGCAAGAGAATGCACCAACAAGGCTCCTATCTCTCACAGCTTGCCCCATTGCCCCCTTGTCCATATCAACCTGATTCTTAATTTTCCTCTGAAAACTCTCCATGTAACAAGATGCCTTTATATATAAGGGTCTGCTGGCTGCACCATGTCAGTTACAAGCCATTTGGAATCCAATGGTAGATCCACATGGCCCTACCACGGATGTTTTATCAAACACCTCCCCACCACTGCTCTAGACCCACTACTCAGCAGGCTCCAAATTTCTGGCATCTCTGTTCGACACCATTTTCATGAAACTCAGTAAATCAAGGCACTGTCTGGTATACTCATGATCAGCAACAGGACATCCAATGTTTCTCCAGTGCCACCTGGTCATAGGAATTTCAAAAATTTCATGGAATTTATCTAGCCATTTTTCAAGCATGAAGTTGGAGGCACTGTGGGTTTCAGTTTATTCAGCAAACATTAAATGGTGAGGAAGCTCATTTCAATGAAATCTCTGGAGAACTCTCACAGGCATGGCTTCCCAAAGAGTGGACAAAAGGTCACATTAGGCCAGGCCCTTTGAGGTCTACAATGTGAGGTCCATGTGTGTTTTGACTCTCAACTATGGCTGCCATTTCTTTAAGAATAAAATCATGTGATATCCTTGCTGAGATTCCCAGGCCTCTGTGGAAATCCACCCGGGGCCTAGGTCTCAGTTTCCAAGAGCGACTTTCATGCGTGGCCTCTTAAAATCCCAACAAAATTCACGGCAATGCTTCTCTGAGTTCAGTCCCAAAACCCAGTCTCTAAGGGGAATCACACCAGAGTTCAAGCCCACGTGGACCCAGTCATTTTTTCCAATGCCACACAAATGACCAAAATTAAAACCAAAACACTCCCACATGGCCCTCATCTTATTCCATATAGTCAATCATCTTAACCTCTGGCTGGAGGTTTCCATGAGGGGCGCAGACAAAGACAGTGTCCAAAATCAGCTCGTTTGCCCCTCATTTGTCTAAAGTCAGGGTAGCCTGGACACCGTTTCTGTGAACCAGGAGTGAACAAATAAGCCTGCCGTTAATACTTCTGTGTTTCTCCAATTTGAGGCCTACTGAGTTTAGGTATCGATTCTTTAGGTGATTTAGAGTCATGCGAAAACACAAGCACCTCTGCAGGGCTTTGAAGAACTCATTTGACCCATGGAATCCCTATTGTCATTTGATGGAGTGCAGGAACCTAACAGAGAAAGCAAGAGACTTCATCCACAATGAATGAAATTTTTTGCCATTTTGGTTTTGGAAGCTCACATGGGATCATTCTTAAGATCCATCAGGTGCTGAGAATCTAAGTCACAGCCACACACAGGCCCAAGAGGCTGATAAAGACACATCCCTTTCCTAAGCAATTAAGCAAAGAGCCACAGGTGAGGCCCATTCATTTCCATTTGAAAACTGTTTTCTTCAGGCTTCACAAAGGGGTGGCCTGAGGCAAAGACCTTCCTGACATTCAGTGAGACACAACAATAAGTAAGCAAAAGGCCCAAAGCAGGGTTTCTGCACTGAGACTTTCCTGGTCACACTGATATCTGAGTTTTCTTTGATGCTCGCCATTCTCTTCAGCTATCCAGTACATGGCCATGTCACAGAGCTTGGAGGTGATACATATTTTGGACACAAATCCATGAGCCTATTCTGGAGAGTGGCCAGAATTCAGGAAGAAAACTACAACTTAGAAAGATAGCAGGTGTTGCACATCGATAAGACAAGCTGCAGTCCATTCATATATTGGGCATGGGAAGATTTATACTAGACAGGACACATCCGTTAATGCATTCTCTTTTCTAATGTCTACAACAACGGACACAGTGGGATACACAGAAACAGAAACACTCGCCGTGTCAAATGACTTACTAGAAACTGTCCACTCCAAACCAAACAAACCGCCTTTTCTATCTATTCTCAGAACATGAGACAAAACAACAAACCCACACCCACTCCCACAAAGGCACCTCCTTCCCCCAAGTAGGTCTGTGACTATCCGCAGTGTCCTCTGACTGGTGGGCCATACTATGTTCCCCCGAAATGGCCTGTCTTCTCTCAGATCTTGTTTCCTTGACCAACTCTGTGAAGATGTCAGGAAAAAGTGGTTAGCCACTACCTGTTTTCTCAGGAAAGGTCCATCTTCAGAGCTCTCCTGGCATTTGGCCATCCTCACATCATTAGGTACCAAGAAAACTGACTCTGTCCTTGGTAAATCCAAACAAGTGAGCCCACTGGGACTCGGACTGGGACTGCCTCTGGGTGCCTGGCTTCTTGGATACCAAGTTCAGAGAGTTCCATCACCAAGGAAATGAGGTATGTCACATTCTTTGGAACTGAATGAGGTCACTGCCTTGGCAACCACTTTGTCCTAACAGTTGCTTCCAAGGGTAACATAAGATGGAGGTTGCCCCTACTTCCTGTGACACTTTCATAAGGTAGAATGTATATCACCATTGGCACCCGGGAACAGCTCTCCACTCAGCCCTGGTTTGGTCCATCTTCTGTACAATAAGAAGAGAGAGAGGCAGATTCAGACACATCCCTTCATCCTGACCAGGTTGTTTGCCATGGAAGATGACTTTTGCTCTCTCAGGTGCTTCATACCTGCCTACAACTTCTCCAGGTATCATTTGTGCATGGACATTTGAGGTTCTCATCAGGTGGAAGGTCCCCAACTTTCCTGTATTGTAAGAACAACTCGGTCCCTGCTCTTCTGTAAAATGATTGAGGGAACAGTGTATACTTGGGGTCAAAAACAGGTTTGATTTGGGTTATGAGTGATTCTGTGTGATGAGTAATGGTATTGGGAACCTGCAGAATTTACAAGAATATTGAGGTGAAATACAAGTAGGAAAACAGAAATCTAGGTATGATTTGAAGCCCAGAAGGGTTTTGCCCTTGATTGGGATACTTAGCTTTGAATAATGTTCTGCAAAGATGCCTCAGATAATTCGATATACAACGGCATAGGACCTTGTACATTGGATGATTGAATTTAGAAGAGAACATCCAGTCAAAAAGGGATATTCAGTAGGATTAGGAAGATAGTCGGTAGGTTTAGGAAGAAGAGTGAGTATAGGATTTGGACCAAAAGTTCTTTAGCAATAGACTTTCGGTTGTTGAGTGAATGTAAATGTCAGCACATATGAAGAGTCAGTCACTATGTTGAACTGGGGAAAATATGTAGAAAAGCAGATATCAATAGAAAAATTACGAAATCAGGCAAAGTATAAAGTGAGTGATAGAATTAGACATTTTTAACAGGGTTGAGTTTGAATATATAAATTAGGAAAAAAACAAATATGTAGTCACCAATAGGATTGACAATTGACAGCATTAGGCAACCTGGGCATGGATGTTTTTAGAAATCCATGTTCACTTTCCATTTAGGCTTTGGTACAATCATAAGTTTGACCTTTCCATTTTTTGTCCAGAATATTACTGTGATAATGAGGTGACATGAGTATTTCTTTCACCATTTCTGGGAGCAATATATTGAAGATGTAAAATGAGAATCGGGGGTACAAAGAGGTGTACCCTATTTCCAGGAATATAGAGAAAAAGCATGAATAGACCATACTGTGAATAAATAATATAACTTTTTTGAACTTTAAATAATGAATTGAACTGATATCTGAAAAATTAAAGGAAATCGTATATTGATATACAATCATTCATTCCAACCAGGTATATATGTAATGGAAATATTTGTGTTTTGGTTTATCATGAAGAGTGTGTGAGTTTTGCTTCAAAATGATCATGGAAATTCAAAATAATGTGTTTGGAAAGAAGTCTCATGAAAAGACCAGTCAAGAAACCCTGACAATACATGTGTTCTGAAGCAAGAAGTGGTGAAAGTTGAAACAAATGCTTATTAATTTGTGAACTTGTGGATGAAATGTATATCCTGTGATGTGCAAAAACTGAAGAAACAATAATGTACCAGTGTCGAATACAAATGAATGACAAATTACATATCATGTCCCATAGGAGTCTACTTGCATTGATGTTAGACTGGGTCAGTTACTGTAGAATAATTAGGATTTGTATGCACCATTCACTGAAGTTAGTTTTCAGTACTAGGAAACAAATATGTATTTCAGGTGGATGAATATTTCTGATTATCATCTTGTGAAAAGTGGATTATAAATCCACATACATGAACATGAATGAATTTAGAGAGTGTATATTAGACACATATATTTCATATTTTGAAAAATTTGGAGAGTATATCTATATCTATATCTATATCTATACACACACACACACACACACACACACACACACAACTCACAGACATTAAAAAGTACCAATATAAATGCCAATCGAAATTCATCAGTAAATATGTATCATCCACAAATGCAAAAATATTTATTTTACTGAACATGAGTTAATGTATAATGTTGTTCTACTAGGACGCTCTCCTATAAGTTGAATTTTCATTTCCAACAGCATTTAGGAGGAGTGAACACTTCTCACAATTTGTATCTGCCAAGACAGCCACCTCACAAAAATGTACGTGTGATACCTGGTAGGATTCTATATATGCATATAAATATACATGTGTGAATAGACTACAGAAAAAGGAAACAAGAATTCACATATTTGTTAAGTTTAAAACACATGGAGAATATTTCAAATAAATTTGACTAGATTTATAACTCCTACCTTATATAATGCAAATGTCAAGTCCAACTATACAACATGTCTCCTCTGAAGTACTTGTATTTCTAATGTGTTGGGTTAATTTTCTCCATTATATTAGGATGAATAGTCTGAGTCTACTAGGTATGGGTTAGTGTCAGGGATTCAGTATTTCGAATGGAAAATTGGAAAATGAATCCAATGTGTATGTAAATATATGCTGCACAAATATCCTCCCGCTCTCATCTAGAACAATGCCTTGACATTACCTTCACCCCAAGTAAGACACAATTAGAGGAGAAGAGTTACAAAATCAGTGAATACATATCTGGAATGGAAAATGCTCAGGAGTTCACAACCTTGGAGGTGGTAGAGGAGTTTCCAAAACTAAGGGACAGGGTAAACACTCCACAAACATGGAGCTCTGCTGGCCTAAAAACTTTTTGAGAAACTGCCTCTGAGCTTCCACACTTGAAATATATGTTGTTTTCAGGAGATTTGGCTTCCTCTGTAGTGAGAACATCAAAGCTGGGTCTGCATCTATGTGACCTGGAGGACATGGTTTCTTATTTTCCAATGAAAAAGATGAAGCAGTGCTGAATCCTATCTTTGTAGATAAACTGAGGCTATTGGGGACTAAGTGTCTCCCCGTGTGGACTGTGAAGCCATGTGGTCCTCTTCCACTTTTTGTGGTGTTTTTGCTGCTGCACTGTGAATTTGATATTTGTTTCACGAAATACTAGGAGCTAACCGGGGACACAGTGCTGGAGGGAGTTCTGTCACGTGTGGTGGGTCAGGGTCTGCAAGAGAATGCACCAACAAGGCTCCTATCTCTCACAGCTTGCCCCATTGCCCCCTTGTCCATATCAACCTGATTCTTAATTTTCCTCTGAAAACTCTCCATGTAACAAGATGCCTTTATATATAAGGGTCTGCTGGCTGCACCATGTCAGTTACAAGCCATTTGGAATCCAATGGTAGATCCACATGGCCCTACCACGGATGTTTTATCAAACACCTCCCCACCACTGCTCTAGACCCACTACTCAGCAGGCTCCAAATTTCTGGCATCTCTGTTCGACACCATTTTCATGAAACTCAGTAAATCAAGGCACTGTCTGGTATACTCATGATCAGCAACAGGACATCCAATGTTTCTCCAGTGCCACCTGGTCATAGGAATTTCAAAAATTTCATGGAATTTATCTAGCCATTTTTCAAGCATGAAGTTGGAGGCACTGTGGGTTTCAGTTTATTCAGCAAACATTAAATGGTGAGGAAGCTCATTTCAATGAAATCTCTGGAGAACTCTCACAGGCATGGCTTCCCAAAGAGTGGACAAAAGGTCACATTAGGCCAGGCCCTTTGAGGTCTACAATGTGAGGTCCATGTGTGTTTTCACTCTCAACTATGGCTGCCATTTCTTTAAGAATAAAATCATGTGATATCCTTGCTGAGATTCCCAGGCCTCTGTGGAAATCCACCCGGGGCCTAGGTCTCAGTTTCCAAGAGCGACTTTCATGCGTGGCCTCTTAAAATCCCAACAAAATTCACGGCAATGCTTCTCTGAGTTCAGTTCCAAAACCCAGTCTCTAAGGGGAATCACACCAGAGTTCAAGCCCACGTGGACCCAGTCATTTTTTCCAATGCCACACAAATGACCAAAATTAAAACCAAAACACTCCCACATGGCCCTCATCTTATTCCATATAGTCAATCATCTTAACCTCTGGCTGGAGGTTTCCATGAGGGGCGCAGACAAAGACAGTGTCCAAAATCAGCTCGTTTGCCCCTCATTTGTCTAAAGTCAGGGTAGCCTGGACACCGTTTCTGTGAACCAGGAGTGAACAAATAAGCCTGCTGTTAATACTTCTGTGTTTCTCCAATTTGAGGCCTACTGAGTTTAGGTATCGATTCTTTAGGTGATTTAGAGTCATGCGAAAACACAAGCACCTCTGCAGGGCTTTGAAGAACTCATTTGACCCATGGAATCCCTATTGTCATTTGATGGAGTGCAGGAACCTAACAGAGAAAGGCAAGAGACTTCATCCACAATGAATGAAATTTTTTGCCATTTTGGTTTTGGAAGCTCCCATGGGATCATTCTTAAGATCCATCAGGTGCTGAGAATCTAAGTCACAGCCACACACAGGCCCAAGAGGCTGATAAAGACACATCCCTTTCCTAAGCAATTAAGCAAAGAGCCACAGGTGAGGCCCATTCATTTCCATTTGAAAACTGTTTTCTTCAGGCTTCACAAAGGGGTGGCCTGAGGCAAAGACCTTCCTGACATTCAGTGAGACACAACAATAAGTAAGCAAAAGGCCCAAAGCAGGGTTTCTGCACTGAGACTTTCCTGGTCACACTGATATCTAAGTTTTCTTTGATGCTCGCCATTCTCTTCAGCTATCCAGTACATGGCCATGTCACAGAGCTTGGAGGTGATACATATTTTGGACACAAATCCATGAGCCTATTCTGGAGAGTGGCCAGAATTCAGGAAGAAAACTACAACTTAGAAAGATAGCAGGTGTTGCACATCGATAAGACAAGCTGCAGTCCATTCATATATTGGGCATGGGAAGATTTATACTAGACAGGACAAATCCGTTAATGCATTCTCTTTTCTAATGTCTACAACAACGGACACAGTGGGATACACAGAAACAGAAACACTCGCCGTGTCAAATGACTTACTAGAAACTGTCCACTCCAAACCAAACAAACCGCCTTTTCTATCTATTCTCAGAACATGAGACAAAACAACAAACCCACACCCACTCCCACAAAGGCACCTCCTTCCCCCAAGTAGGTCTGTGACTATCCGGAGTGTCCTCTGACTGGTGGGCCATACTATGTTCCCCCGAAATGGCCTGTCTTCTCTCAGATCTTGTTTCCTTGACCAACTCTGTGAAGATGTCAGGAAAAAGTGGTTAGCCACTACCTGTTTTCTCAGGAAAGGTCCATCTTCAGAGCTCTCCTGGCATTTGGCCATCCTCACATCATTAGGTACCAAGAAAACTGACTCTGTCCTTGGTAAATCCAAACAAGTGAGCCCACTGGGACTCGGACTGGGACTGCCTCTGGGTGCCTGGCTTCTTGGATACCAAGTTCAGAGAGTTCCATCACCAAGGAAATGAGGTATGTCACATTCTTTGGAACTGAATGAGGTCACTGCCTTGGCAACCACTTTTTCCTAACAGTTGCTTCCAAGGGTAACATAAGATGGAGGTTGCCCCTACTTCCTGTGACACTTTCATAAGGTAGAATGTATATCACCATTGGCACCCGGGAACAGCTCTCCACTCAGCCCTGGTTTGGTCCATCTTCTGTACAATAAGAAGAGAGAGAGGCAGATTCAGACACATCCCTTCATCCTGACCAGGTTGTTTGCCATGGAAGATGACTTTTGCTCTCTCAGGTGCTTCATACCTGCCTACAACTTCTCCAGGTATCATTTGTGCATGGACATTTGAGGTTCTCATCAGGTGGAAGGTCCCCAACTTTCCTGTATTGTAAGAACCACTCGGTCCCTGCTCTTCTGTAAAATGATTGAGGGAACAGTGTATACTTGGGGTCAAAAACAGGTTTGATTTGGGTTATGAGTGATTCTGTGTGATGAGTAATGGTATTGGGAACCTGCAGAATTTACAAGAATATTGAGGTGAAATACAAGTAGGAAAACAGAAATCTAGGTATGATTTGAAGCCCGGAAGGGTTTTGCCCTTGATTGGGATACTTAGCTTTGAATGATGTTCTGCAAAGATGCCTCAGATAATTCGATATACAACGGCATAGGACCTTGTACATTGGATGATTGAATTTAGAAGAGAACATCCAGTCAAAAAGGGATATTCAGTAGGATTAGGAAGATAGTCGGTAGGTTTAGGAAGAAGAGTGAGTATAGGATTTGGACCAAAAGTTCTTTAGCAATAGACTTTCGGTTGTTGAGTGAATGTAAATGTCAGCACATATGAAGAGTCAGTCACTATGTTGAACTGGGAAAAATATGTAGAAAAGCAGATATCAATAGAAAAATTACGAAATCAGGCAAAGTATAATGTGAGTGATAGAATTAGACATTTTTAACAGGGTTGAGTTTGAATATATAAATTAGGAAAAAAACAAATATGTAGTCACCAATAGGATTGACAATTGACAGCATTAGGCAACCTGGGCATGGATGTTTTTAGAAATCCATGTTCACTTTCCATTTAGGCTTTGGTACAATCATAAGTGTGACCTTTCCATTTTTTGTCCAGAATATTACTGTGATAATGAGGTGACATGAGTATTTCTTTCACCATTTCTGGGAGCAATATATTGAAGATGTAAAATGAGAATCGGGGGTACAAAGAGGTGTACCCTATTTCCAGGAATATAGAGAAAAAGCATGAATAGACCATACTGTGAATAAATAATATAACTTTTTTGAACTTTAAATAATGAATTGAACTGATATCTGAAAAATTAAAGGAAATCGTATATTGATATACAATCATTCATTCCAACCAGGTATATATGTAATGGAAATATTTGTGTTTTGGTTTATCATGAAGAGTGTGTGAGTTTTGCTTCAAAATGATTATGGAAATTCAAAATAATGTGTTTGGAAAGAAGTCTCATGAAAAGACCAGTCAAGAAACCCTGACAATACATGTGTTCTGAAGCAAGAAGTGGTGAAAGTTGAAACAAATGCTTATTAATTTGTGAACTTGTGGATGAAATGTATATCCTGTGATGTGCAAAAACTGAAGAAACAATAATGTACCAGTGTCGAATACAAATGAATGACAAATTACATATCATGTCCCATAGGATTCTACTTGCATTGATGTTAGACTGGGTCAGTTACTGTAGAAAAATTAGGATTTGTATGCACCATTCACTGAAGTTAGTTTTCAGTACTAGGAAACAAATATGTATTTCAGGTGGATGAATATTTCTGATTATCATCTTGTGAAAAGTGGATTATAAATCCACATACATGAACATGAATGAATTTAGAGAGTGTATATTAGACACATATATTTCATATTTTGAAAAATTTGGAGAGTATATCTATATCTATATCTATATCTATACACACACACACACACACACACACACACACACAACTCACAGACATTAAAAAGTACCAATATAAATGCCAATCGAAATTCATCAGTAAATATGTATCATCCACAAATGCAAAAATATTTATTTTACTGAACATGAGTTAATGTATAATGTTGTTCTACTAGGACGCTCTCCTATAAGTTGAATTTTCATTTCCAACAGCATTTAGGAGGAGTGAACACTTCTCACAATTTGTATCTGCCAAGACAGCCACCTCACAAAAATGTACGTGTGATACCTGGTAGGATTCTATATATGCATATAAATATACATGTGTGAATAGACTACAGAAAAAGGAAACAAGAATTCACATATTTGTTAAGTTTAAAACACATGGAGAATATTTCAAATAAATTTGACTAGATTTATAACTCCTACCTTATAAAATGCAAATGTCAAGTCCAACTATACAACATGTCTCCTCTGAAGTACTTGTATTTCTAATGTGTTGGGTTAATTTTCTCCATTATATTAGGATGAATAGTCTGAGTCTACTAGGTATGGGTTAGTGTCAGGGATTCAGTATTTCGAATGGAAAATTGGAAAATGAATCCAATGTGTATGTAAATATATGCTGCACAAATATCCTCCCGCTCTCATCTAGAACAATGCCTTGACATTACCTTCACCCCAAGTAAGACACAATTAGAGGAGAAGAGTTACAAAATCAGTGAATACATATCTGGAATGGAAAATGCTCAGGAGTTCACAACCTTGGAGGTGGTAGAGGAGTTTCCAAAACTAAGGGACAGGGTAAACACTCCACAAACATGGAGCTCTGCTGGCCTAAAAACTTTTTGAGAAACTGCCTCTGAGCTTCCACACTTGAAATATATGTTGTTTTCAGGAGATTTGGCTTCCTCTGTAGTGAGAACATCAAAGCTGGGTCTGCATCTATGTGACCTGGAGGACATGGTTTCTTATTTTCCAATGAAAAAGATGAAGCAGTGCTGAATCCTATCTTTGTAGATAAACTGAGGCTATTGGGGACTAAGTGTCTCCCCGTGTGGACTGTGAAGCCATGTGGTCCTCTTCCACTTTTTGTGGTGTTTTTGCTGCTGCACTGTGAATTTGATATTTGTTTCACGAAATACTAGGAGCTAACCGGGGACACAGTGCTGGAGGGAGTTCTGTCACGTGTGGTGGGTCAGGGTCTGCAAGAGAATGCACCAACAAGGCTCCTATCTCTCACAGCTTGCCCCATTGCCCCCTTGTCCATATCAACCTGATTCTTAATTTTCCTCTGAAAACTCTCCATGTAACAAGATGCCTTTATATATAAGGGTCTGCTGGCTGCACCATGTCAGTTACAAGCCATTTGGAATCCAATGGTAGATCCACATGGCCCTACCACGGATGTTTTATCAAACACCTCCCCACCACTGCTCTAGACCCACTACTCAGCAGGCTCCAAATTTCTGGCATCTCTGTTCGACACCATTTTCATGAAACTCAGTAAATCAAGGCACTGTCTGGTATACTCATGATCAGCAACAGGACATCCAATGTTTCTCCAGTGCCACCTGGTCATAGGAATTTCAAAAATTTCATGGAATTTATCTAGCCATTTTTCAAGCATGAAGTTGGAGGCACTGTGGGTTTCAGTTTATTCAGCAAACATTAAATGGTGAGGAAGCTCATTTCAATGAAATCTCTGGAGAACTCTCACAGGCATGGCTTCCCAAAGAGTGGACAAAAGGTCACATTAGGCCAGGCCCTTTGAGGTCTACAATGTGAGGTCCATGTGTGTTTTCACTCTCAACTATGGCTGCCATTTCTTTAAGAATAAAATCATGTGATATCCTTGCTGAGATTCCCAGGCCTCTGTGGAAATCCACCCGGGGCCTAGGTCTCAGTTTCCAAGAGCGACTTTCATGCGTGGCCTCTTAAAATCCCAACAAAATTCACGGCAATGCTTCTCTGAGTTCAGTTCCAAAACCCAGTCTCTAAGGGGAATCACACCAGAGTTCAAGCCCACGTGGACCCAGTCATTTTTTCCAATGCCACACAAATGACCAAAATTAAAACCAAAACACTCCCACATGGCCCTCATCTTATTCCATATAGTCAATCATCTTAACCTCTGGCTGGAGGTTTCCATGAGGGGCGCAGACAAAGACAGTGTCCAAAATCAGCTCGTTTGCCCCTCATTTGTCTAAAGTCAGGGTAGCCTGGACACCGTTTCTGTGAACCAGGAGTGAACAAATAAGCCTGCCGTTAATACTTCTGTGTTTCTCCAATTTGAGGCCTACTGAGTTTAGGTATCGATTCTTTAGGTGATTTAGAGTCATGCGAAAACACAAGCACCTCTGCAGGGCTTTGAAGAACTCATTTGACCCATGGAATCCCTATTGTCATTTGATGGAGTGCAGGAACCTAACAGAGAAAGGCAAGAGACTTCATCCACAATGAATGAAATTTTTTGCCATTTTGGTTTTGAAAGCTCACATGGGATCATTCTTAAGATCCATCAGGTGCTGAGAATCTAAGTCACAGCCACACACAGGCCCAAGAGGCTGATAAAGACACATCCCTTTCCTAAGCAATTAAGCAAAGAGCCACAGGTGAGGCCCATTCATTTCCATTTGAAAACTGTTTTCTTCAGGCTTCACAAAGGGGTGGCCTGAGGCAAAGACCTTCCTGACATTCAGTGAGACACAACAATAAGTAAGCAAAAGGCCCAAAGCAGGGTTTCTGCACTGAGACTTTCCTGGTCACACTGATATCTAAGTTTTCTTTGATGCTCGCCATTCTCTTCAGCTATCCAGTACATGGCCATGTCACAGAGCTTGGAGGTGATACATATTTTGGACACAAATCCATGAGCCTATTCTGGAGAGTGGCCAGAATTCAGGAAGAAAACTACAACTTAGAAAGATAGCAGGTGTTGCACATCGATAAGACAAGCTGCAGTCCATTCATATATTGGGCATGGGAAGATTTATACTAGACAGGACAAATCCGTTAATGCATTCTCTTTTCTAATGTCTACAACAACGGACACAGTGGGATACACAGAAACAGAAACACTCGCCGTGTCAAATGACTTACTAGAAACTGTCCACTCCAAACCAAACAAACCGCCTTGCCTATCTATTCTGAGAACATGAGACAAAACAACAAACCCACACCCACTCCCACAAAGGCACCTCCTTGCCCCAAGTAGGTCTGTGACTATCCGGAGTGTCCTCTGACTGGTGGGCCATACTATGTTCCCCCGAAATGGCCTGTCTTCTCTCAGATCTTGTTTCCTTGACCAACTCTGTGAAGATGTCAGGAAAAAGTGGTTAGCCACTACCTGTTTTCTCAGGAAAGGTCCATCTTCAGAGCTCTCCTGGCATTTGGCCATCCTCACATCATTAGGTACCAAGAAAACTGAATCTGTCCTTGGTAAATCCAAACAAGTGAGCCCACTGGGACTGGGACTGCGACTGCCTCTGGGTGCCTGGCTTCTTGGATACCAAGTTCAGAGAGTTCCATCACCAAGGAAATGAGGTATGTCACATTCTTTGGAACTGAATGAGGTCACTGCCTTGGCAACCACTTTGTCCTAACAGTTGCTTCAAAGGGTAACATAAATTGGAGTTTGCCCCCGCTTCCTGTGACACTTTCATAAGGTAGAATGTATATCACCATTGGCACCCTGGAACAGCTCTCCACTCAGGCCTGGTTTGGTCCATCTTCTCTACAATATGAAGAGAGAGATTCAGATTCAGACACATCCCTTCATCCTGACCAGGTTGTTTGCCATGGAAGATGACTTTTGCTCTCTCAGGTGCTTCATACCTGCCTACAACTTCTCCAGGTATCATTTGTGCATGGACATTTGAGGTTCTCATCAGGTGGAAGGTCCCCAACTTTCCTGTATTGTAAGAACCACTCTGTCCCTGCTCTTCTGTAAAATGATTGAGGGAACAGTGTATACTTGGATTTAAAAACAGGTTTGATTTGGGTTACGAGTGATTCTGTGTGATGAATAATGGTATTGGGAACCTGCAATATTTACAAGAATATAGAGGTGAAATATAAGTAGGAAAACAGAAATCTAGGTATGATTTGAAGCCCAGAAGGGTTTTGCCCTTGATTGGGATACTTAGCTTTGAATGATGTTCTGCAAAGATGCCTCAGATAATTCGATATACAATGGCATAGGACCTTGTACATTGGATGATTGAATTTAGAAGAGAATATCCAGTCAAAAAGGGATATTCAGTAGGATTAGGAAGATAGTCGGTAGGTTTAGGAAGAAGAGTGAGTATAGGATTTGGACCAAAAGTTCTTTAGCAATAGACTTTCGGTTGTTGAGTGAATGTAAATGTCAGCACATATGAAGGGTCAGTCACTATGTTGAACTGGGGAAAATATGTAGAAAAGCAGATATCAATAGAAACATTACGAAATCAGGCAAAGTATAAAGTGAGTGATAGAATTAGACATTTTCAACAGGGTTGAGTTTGAATATATAAATTAGGAAAAAAACAAATATGTAGTCACTAATAGGATTGACAATTGACAGCAATAGGCAACCTGGACATGGATTTTTTTAGAAATCCATGTTCACTTTCCATTTAGGCTTTGGTACAATCATAAGTGTGACCTTTCCATTTTTGGTCCAGAATATTACTGTGATAATGAGGTGACATGAGTATTTCTTTCACCATTTCTGGGAGTAATATATTGAAGATGTAAAATGAGAATCAGGGGTACAAAGAGGTGTACCCTGTTTCTAGGAACATAGAGAAAAACCATGAATAGACCATACTGTGAATAAATAATATACCTTTTTTGAACTTTAAATAATGAATTGAACTGATATCTGAAAAATTAAAGGAAATCGTATATTGATATACAATCATTCATTCCAACCAGGTATATATGTAATGGAAATATTTGTGTTTAGGTTTATCATGAAGAGTGTGTGAGTTTTGCTTCAAAATGATTATGGAAATTCAAAATAATGTGTTTGGAAAGAAGTCTCATGAAAAGACCAGTCAAGAAACCCTGACAATACATGTGTTCTGAAGCAAGAAGTGGTGAAAGTTGAAACAAATGCTTATTGATTTGTGAACTTGTGGATGAAATGTATATCCTGTGATGTGCAAAAACTGAAGAAACAATAATGTACCAGTGTCGAATACAAATGAATGACAAATTACAGATCATGTCCCATAGGAGTCTACTTGCATTGATGTTAGACTGGGTCAATTACTGTAGAATAATTAGGATTTGTATGCACCATTCACTGAAGTTAGTTTTCAGTACTAGGAAACAAATATGTATTTCAGGTGGATGAATATTTCTGATTATAATCTTGTGAAAAGTGGATTATAAATCCACATACATGAACATGAATGAATTTAGAGAGTGTATATTAGACGCATATATTTCATATTTTGAAAAATTTGGAGAGTATATCTATATCTATATCTATATCTATACACACACACACACACACACACACACACACAAACACAAACACTCACAGACATTAAAAATACCAATATAAATGCCAATCGAAATTCATCAGTAAATATGTATCATCCACAAATGCAAAAATATTTATTTTACTGAACATGAGGTAATGTATAATGTTGTTTTACTAGGACGCTCTCCTATAGGTTGAATTTTCATTTCCAACAGCATTTAGGAGGAGTGAACTCTTCTCACAATTTGTATCTGCCAAGACAGCCACCTCACCAAAATGTACGTGTGATACCTGGTAGGATTGTATATATGCATATAAATATACATGTGTGAATAGGCTACAGAAAAGGGAAACAAGAATTCACATATTTGTTAAGTTTAAAAACACATGGAGAATATTTCAATTAAAATTTGACTAGATTTATAACTCCTACCTTATATAATGCAAATGTCAAGTCCAACTATACAACATGTCTCCTCTAAAGTACTTGTATTTCTAATGTGTTGGGTTAATTTTCTCCATTATATTAGGATGAATAGTCTGAGTCTACTAGGTATGGGTTAGTGTCAGGGATTCAGTATTTCGAATGGAAAATTGGAAAATGAATCCAATGTGTATGTAAATATATGCTGCACAAATATCCTCCCGCTCTCATCCAGAACAAAGCCTTGACATTACCTTCACCCCAAGTAAGACACAATTAGAGGAGAAGAGTTACAAAATCAGTGAATACATATCTGGAATGGAAAATGCTCAGGAGTTCACAACCTTGGAGGTGGTAGAGGAGTTTCCAAAACTAAGGGACAGAGTAAACCCTCCACAAACATGGAGCTCTGCTGGCCTAAAAACTTTTTGAGAAACTGCCTCTGAGCTTCCACACTTGAAATATATGTTGTTTTCAGGAGATTTGGTTTCCTCTGTAGTGAGACCATCAAAGCTGGGTCTGCATCTATGTGACCTGGAGGACATGGTTTCTTATTTTCCAATGAACAAGATGAAGCAGTGCTGAATCCTCTCTTTGTAGGTAAACTGAGGCCACTGGGGACTAAGTGTCTCCCTGTGTGGACTGTGAAGCCATTTGGTCCTCCTCCACTTTTTGTGGTGTTTTTGCTGCTGCACTGTGAGTTTGGTATTTGTTTCACGAAATACTAGGAGCTAAACTGGGACACAGTGCTGGAGGGAGTTCTGTCACGTGTGGTGGGTCAGGGTCTGCAAGAGAATGCACCAACTAGGCTCCTATCTCTCACAGCTTGCCCCATTGCCCCCTTGTCCATATCATCCTGATTCATAATTTTCCTCTGAAATCTCTCCATATAACAAGATGCCTTTACATATAAGGGTCTGCTGGCTGCACCATGTCAGTTACAAGCCATTTGGAATCCAATGGTAGATAAACATGGCCCTACCACGGATGTTTTATCAAACACCTCCCCACCATTGCTCTAGACCCACTACTCAGCAGGCTCCAACTTACTGGCATCTCTGTTCTACAACATTTTCATGAAACTCAGTAAATCAAGGCACTGTCTGGTATCCTCATGATCAGCAACAGGACATCCAATGTTTCTCCAGTGCCACCTGGTCATAGGAATTTCAAAAATTTCATGGTATTTATCTAGCCATTTTTCAAGCATGAAGTTGGAGGCACTGTGGGTTTCAGTTCATTCAGCAAACATTAAATGGTGAGGAAGCTCATTTCAATGAAATCTCTGGAGAACTCTCACAGGCACGGCTTCCCAAAGAGTGGACAAAAGGTCACATTAGGCGAGGCCCATTGAGGTCTACAATGTGAGGTCCATGTGTGTTTTGACTCTCAACTATGGCTGCCATTTCTTTAAGAATAAAATCATGTGATATCCTTGCTGAGATTCCCAGGTCTCTGTGGAAATCCACCCGGGGCCTAAGTCTCAGTTTCCAAGAGCGACTTTCATGCGTGGCCTCTTAAAATCCCAACAAAATTCATGGCAATGCTTCTCTGAGTTCAGTTCCAAAAACCCAGTCTCTAAGGGGAATCACACCAGAGTTCAAGTCCACGTGGACCCAGTCATTTTTTCCAATGCCACACAAATGACCAAAATTAAAACCAAAACACTCCCACATGGCCCTCATCTTATTTCCTATAGTCAATCATCTTAACCTCTGGCTGGAGGTTTCCCTGAGGGGCGCAGCCAATGACAGTGTCCAAAATCTGCTCGTTTGCCCCTCATTTGCCTAAAGTCAGGGTAGCCTGGACACCGTTTCTGTGAACCAGGAGTGAACAAATAAGCCTGCCGTTAATACTTCTGTGTTTCTCCAATTTGAGGCCTACTGATTTTAGGTATCAATTCTTTAGGTGATTTAGAGTCATGCGAAAACACAAGCACCTCTGCAGGGCTTTGAAAAACTCATTTGACCCAAAGAATCCCTATTGTCATTTGATGGAGTGCAGGAACCTAACAGAGGAAGGCAAGAGACTTCATCCACAATGAATGAAATTTTTTGCCATTTTGGTTTTGGAAGCTCACATGGGATCATTCTTAAGATCCATCAGGTGCTGAGAATCTAAGTCACAGCCACACACAGGCCCAAGAGGCTGATAAAGACACATCCCTTTCCAAAGCAATTAAGCAAAGAGCCACAGGTGAGGCCCATTCATTTCCATTTGAAAACTGTTTTCTTCAGGCTTCACAAAGGGGTGGCCTGAGGCAAAGACCTTCTTGACATTCAGTGCAACACAACAATAAGTAAGCAAAAGGCCCAAAGCAGGGTTTCTG
Organism: Callospermophilus lateralis; assembly: GCF_048772815.1. Lineage (NCBI taxonomy): Eukaryota > Metazoa > Chordata > Mammalia > Rodentia > Sciuridae > Callospermophilus > Callospermophilus lateralis. The sequence goes on along the minus strand of NW_027514563.1, from coordinate 215,138 downwards.
CACTGAGACTTTCCTGGTCACACTGATATCTGAGTTTTCTGAGATGCTCGCCATTCTCTTCAGCTATCCAGTACATGGCCATGTCACAGAGCTTGGAGGTGGTACATATTTTGGACACAAATCCATGAGCCTATTCTGGAGAGTGGCCAGAATTCAGGAATAAAACAACAACGTAGAAAGATAGCAGGTGTTGCACATTGATAAGACAAGCTGCAGTCCATTCATATATTGGGCAGGATGAATTATGGGATGATTTATACTAGACAGGACACATTCATTAATGCATTCTCTTTTCGAATGTCTACAACAACGGACACAGTGGGATACACAGAAACACTCGCCGTGTCAAATGACTTACTAGAAACTGTCCACTCCAAACCAAACAAACCACCTTTCCTATCTATTCTCAGAACATGAGACAAAACAACAAACCCACACCCACTCCCACAAAGGCACCTCCTTCCCCCAAGTAGGTCTGTGACTATCCGGAGTGTCCTCTGACTGGTGGGCCATACTATGTTCCCCCGAAATGGCCTGTCTTCTCTCAGATCTTGTTTCCTTGACCAACTTTGTGAAGATGTCAGGAAAAAGTGGTTAGCCACTACCTGTTTTCTCAGGAACGGTGCATCTTCAGAGCTCTCCTGGCATTTGGCCATCCTCACATCATTAGGTACCAAGAAAACTGACTCTGTCCTTGGTAAATCCAAACAAGTGAGCCCACTGGGACTGGGACTGGGACTGCCTCTGGGTGCCTGGCTTCTTGGATACCAAGTTCAGAGAGTTCCATCACCAAGGAAATGAGGTATGTCACATTCTTTGGAACTGAATGAGGTCACTGCCTTGGCAACCACTTTGTCCTAACAGTTGCTTCCAAGGGTAACATAAGATGGAGGTTGCCCCTACTTCCTGTGACACTTTCATAAGGTAGAATGTATATCAACCATTGGCACCCGGGAACAGCTCTACACTCAGGCCTGGTTTGGTCCATCTTCTCTACAATAAGAAGACAGAGATTCAGATTCAGACACATCCCTTCATCCTGACCAGGTTGTTTGCAATGGAAGATGACTTTTGCTCTCTCAGGTGCTTCATACCTGCCTAGAACTTCTCCAGGTATCATTTGTGCATGGACATTTGGGATTCTCATCAGGTGGAAGGTCCCCAACTTTCCTGTATTGTAAGAACCACTCTGTCCCTGCTCTTCTGTAAAATGATTGAGGGAACGGTGTATACTTGGGGTTAAAAACAGGTTTGATTTGGGTTACGAGTGATTCTGTGTAATGAATAATGGTATTGGGAACCTGCAATATTTACAAGAATATAGAGGTGAAATATAAGTAGGAAAACAGAAATCTAGGTATGATTTGAAGCCCAGAAGGGTTTTGCCCTTGATTGGGATACTTAGCTTTGAATGATGTTCTGCAAAGATGCCTCAGATAATTCGATATACAATGGCATAGGACCTTGTACATTGGATGATTGAATTTAGAAGAGAACATCCAGTCAAAAAGGGATATTCAGTAGGATTAGGAAGATAGTCGGTAGGTTTAGGAAGACGAGTGAGTATAGGATTTGGACCAAAAGTTCTTTAGCAATAGACTTTCGGTTGTTGAGTGAATGTAAATGTCAGCACATATGAAGAGTCAGTCACTATGTTGAACTGGGGAAAATATGTAGAAAAGCAGATATCAATAGAAACATTACGAAATCTGGCAAAGTATAAAGTGAGTGATAGAATTAGACATTGTCAACAGGGTTGAGTTTGAATATATAAATTAGGAAAAAAACAAATATGTAGTCACCAATAGGATTGACAATTGACAGCATTAGGCAACCTGGGCATGGATGTTTTTAGAAATCCATGTTCACTTTCCATTTAGGCTTTGGTACAATCATAAGTGTGACCTTTCCATTTTTTGTCCAGAATATTACTGTGATAATGAGGTGACATGAGTATTTCTTTCACCATTTCTGGGAGCAATATATTGAAGGTGTAAAATGAGAATCGGGGGTACAAAGAGGTGTACCCTGTTTCTAGGAACATAGAGAAAAAGCATGAATAGACCATACTGTGAATAAATAATATAACTTTTTTGAACTTTAAATAATGAATTAACTGATATCTGAAAAATTAAAGGAAATAATATATTGATATACAATCATTCATTCCAACCAGGTATATATCTAATGGAAATATTAGTGTTTTGGTTTATTATGAAGAGTGTGTGAGTTTTGCTTCAAAATGATTATGGAAATTCAAAATAATGTGTTTGGAAAGAAGTCTCATGAAAAGACCAGTCAAGAAACCCTGACAATACATGTGTTCTGAAGCAAGATGATTAAAGTTGAAACAAATGCTTATTAATTTGTGAACTTGTGGATGAAATGTATATCCTGTGATGTGCAAAAACTGAAGAAACAATAATGTACCAGTGTCGAATACAAATGAATGACACATTACATATCATGTCTCATAGGAGTCTACTTGCATTGATATTAGACTGGGTCAGTTACTGTAGAATAATTAGGATTTGTATGCACCATTCACTGAAGTTAGTTTTCAGTATTAGGAAACAAATATGTATTTCAGGTGGATGAATATTTCTGATTATCATCTTGTGAAAAGTTGATTATAAATCCACATACATGAACATGAATGAATTTAGAGTGTGTATATTAGACACATATATTTCATATTTTGAAAAATTTGCAGAGTATATCTATATCTATATCTATATATACACACACACACACACACACACACACACACACAACACTCACAGACATTAAAAAGTACCAATAGAAATGCCAATCGAAATTCATCAGTAAATATGTATCATCCACAAATGCAAAAATATTTATTTTACTGAACATGAGTTAATGTATAATGTTGTTCTACTAGGACTCTCTCCTATAGGTTGAATTTTCATTTCCAACAGCATTTAGGAGGAGTGAACTCTTCTCACAATTTGTATCTGCCAAGACAGCCATCTCACAAAAATGTACGTGTGATACCTGGTAGGATTCTATATATGCATATAAATATACATGTGTGAATCGGCTACAGAAAAGGGAAACAAGAATTCACATATTTGTTAAGTTTAAAAACACATGAGAATATTTCAATTAAAATTTGACTAGATTTATAACTCCTACCTTATATAATGGAAATGTCAAGTCCAAGTATACAACATGTCTCTGGAGAACCTTTGGATGTCCTGTTGTTTATCATGAGTATACTAGACAGTGCCTTGATTGACTGTGTTTCATGAAAATGATCTAGAACAGACATGCCAGTAAGTTGGTGCCTGCTGAGTAGTGTGCCTAGAGCAGTGGTGTGTATGTGTGTCATAATACATCTCTGATGTGGCCATATGGATTTGCCATTGGCTTCCAAATGGCTTGTGACAGACATGGTGAGGCCAGCATACACTAATATGTAAGGGCGTCTTGTTATATGGAGAGGTTTCATGGCAATGTTAAGAATCAGGTTGCAATAGACAAGGGAGAAAGCTATGTGGGATAGAAGCCTGGTTGGTGCATTCTCCTGCAGACCCTGACCCACCACATGTGGCAGAACTCCATCCAGCACTGTGTCCCTTTTGAACTCCTTGTATTTCGTGAAGCAAATACCAAACTACCAATGCAGGAGAAAGAAAAACCATGAAAAAGTGGAGGATGACCAAATGGCTTCACAGCCCAGATGGGGAGAGACTTAGCACGCACTGGTCACATTTTACTTAAAAGAGAGAATTCACCACTGCTGCCTCATGTTCATTAGAAAATAAGAAACCATGTCCTCCAGGTCACATAGAATCAGACCCAGCTTTGATGGTCTCACGACAAAGGAAGCTAAAGCTCCTGAAAACAACATATATTTCAAGTGCCCAACCTCAGAGGCAGTTTATCAAGAAGTCCTTTAGGCCAGCAGAGCTCCATGTTTGTGGAGTTTTTAACCTGTCCCTTACTTATGGAAACTTCTCTACCACATCCAAGGTTGTGAACTCCTGAGCATTTTCCATTCCAGATATGTATTCACTGATTGTGTAACTCTTCTCCACTAATTGTGTCTTACTTGGGTTGAAGGTAATGTCAAGGCATTGTTCTGGATGAGAGAGGGAAAATATTTTGTGTAGCACATATTTGATAGACATTGGATTCTTTTTCCTATTTTCCATTCAAAATACTGAATCCCTGACACTAACACATACCCTACTAGACTCTGACTACTAATCCTAATATGATGGAGAAAAATAACCCAAATAGAACAGAAATACAAGCAGGTCAGAGGAGGCATGGTGTATTTTTGAACTTTTCTTTTGCATAATAAATGTTAGGTGTTATAAATCTAGTGAATTTTTATTTGGAATAGTTTTTCATGTGTTTTTAAAATTAACAAATATGTGAATCCCTGCCTCCCTTTCTCTCTAGCCTATACAGCACATTTATTTTTATATGTACATATAGAATCCTACCTGGTATCACACGTACATTTTTGTGAGGTTGCTGACTCGGCAGATATAAATTGTGTGAAGAGACTACCCCTCTTAAACGCTGTTGGAACTAAAAATTCAACCTATGGGTGAGCTTCCTAGTACAACAACATTATACATAATTTCATGTTCAGTAAAGTATATATTTTTGCATCAGTAGATGTTATATATTTCATTATAAATTTCATTTGGCATATATTGCTACTTTTTTATGTTTCTCTGTGTGTTTTTTTGGTATATATATATATATATATATATATATATATATATATATATATATACTCTCCTGATTTATCAAAACATGAAATATATGTGTCTTATATACACTCTCTACATTCATACATTCATTCATGTTCATGCATGAGGAAATATAATCAACTTTTCTCAAGATTATTATTTGAAATATTCATCCACCTGAAATACATATTTGTTTCCTTGTACTGACAACTCATTTCTGTGAATGGTGCATACAAATCCTAATAATTCTACAGTATCTGACCCAGTTTAACATCAATGCAAGTAGATTCCTATGGGACATGATGTGTATTTTGACGTTCATTTATATTCCACACTGCTACATTAATATTTCTGCAGTTTTTGCACATCATAGGATATATATTTCATCCACAAGTTCACAACTTTATAGGTATTTTTTCACTTTTAATCATTTCCTGCTTCAGAACACATGTATTCCTCCCGGTTTCTTGACTGGTCTTTTCATGAGACTTCTCTGCAAACACATTTTTTTTTTAATTTCATAATCAGTTTTGAAGCAAAACTCACACACTTTTCATGATAAACCATAAATCTAATATCACCATTAGATGCATAACTGTTTGGAATGGATGATTGTATATCAATATTAGGTTTCCTCTATATTTTCAGAAATCAATTCAATCCATTATTTAAAGTTCGAACCAGTTATATTATTTATTCACAGTATGGTCTATTCATGCATTATCTCTATATTCATAGGCACAAGGTACACCTATTTGTACCCCCAATTAATTTATACGTCTTCAAAATATTGCTTTCCTACATATTTTACCCAGTTCATCATTGTGACTGACTCTTCACATGTGCTGACATTTACATTCACTCTCTACCTGAAACCCTATTGCTAAAGAACTTTTGGTCCAAATCCTATACTCACTCTTTTATCTAAACCCACCGACTATTTTCCTAATCCTACCGAATATCCCTTTTTGACTGGATGTTCTCTTCCACATTCAATCATCCAAATTAGAAGGTCCTATGCCATAGTATATTGATTTAACTGAGACAACTGTGCAGGACATAAATCAATGCTAAGTATCCCAATCAAGGGCCCAATGCCCTTCTGGGCTTCAAAACTTACCTAGATTTCTGTTTTCATACTTTTATTTCACCTATATATTCTTATAAATATCGCAGGTTCCTAATACAAATATTCATTCCAGAGAATGATTCCTAACCCAAATTGAACATGTTATTAACCCTAACCATACACTTTTCCCTCAATCTAATTTTACAGAAGAGCAGGGACAGAGTTGGTCTTACAATACAGGAATATAGGCGATCTTCCAGCTGCTGAAAACCTAAAAGGTCCATGCTGAAATGATCCTTGGAGAAGATGTAGGCATCTATGAAGGACATGAGAGAGCAAAAGTCATCTTCCATGGCAAACAACCTGGTCAGGTTGATGGGATGTGTCTGAATTAGCCTCTCTCTTCCTAATGTAGAGAAGATGGACCAAACCATGCCTGTGTGGAGAGCTGTTCCCCGGTGCCTATGGTTGATATACCATTCTAACATATGAATGAGTCACAGCAAGTAGAGGCAGCCTCCATCTTTTGGGAACCATGTAAGCAACTGTTAAAACAAAGTGGTTTCCAAGGCAGTGACTTCATTCAGATCTTGAAGAAAGTGACATCACCTTACAGTTTTGGTAATGAAAGTCTGTGATCTTGGGATCCAGGAAACCAGGCACACAGAGTCAAACCCACTCCATGTCCCAGTGGGCTAACTTGTTTGGATTTAACAAGACAGAGTTACTCTTTCTTTGTACCTACTGATGTGAGGACAGCCAAATGCCTGGAAACTATGAAGACTGGCCTTTCCAGAGAAAGCAGGTAGTTTCTCACCATGGGCTCCTGACAACTTCACAGAGTTGGCCAAAGAGAACAGATTGGAGACAGGACACGCCATTTTGGGGGAACATAGTATGGCCCACAAGTCAGAGGACACTCCGGATAGTCACAGACCTACTTGGGGAAAGGAGGTGACTTTTTGGGTGTGAGTGTGAGTTTGTGGTTTTGTCTCATGTTCTGAGAATAGTTAGGAAAGCTGGTTTGTTTGTTTTGGAGTGGACTGTGTCTAGTAAGTCCTTTGACAAGGTGAGTGTTTCTGTGTCTATATATCATACTGTGTCCGTGATTGTAGACATTAGAAAAGAGAATGCATCAATGGATGTGTCCTGTCTACAAGAAAGCTTCAAAGCATTCATCCTGTGCAATTAATGAATGGACTGCAGGTTGCCGTATGGATGGGCAACTCCTGCCATCTTTCTAAATTCCTGTTTTCTTCCTGAATTCTGGACACTCTCCAGAATACGCTCATGATTTTGTGTCCAAGATATGTACCACCTCCATCTCTGTGACATGGCCATGTACTGGATAGCTGAAGGGAATGGCGAGTATCTCAGAAAACTCAGATATCAGTATGCCCAAGAAAGTCTCAGTGGAGAAACCCTGCTTTGGGCCTTTTGCTTACCTATTCTGTTGCCCTGAATGTCAGGAAGGTCTTTGCCTCAGGCCACAATTTGTGAAGCCTGCAGAAAATAGTTTTCAAATGGAAAAGAATGGTCATTACCTGTGCCTCTTTGCTTAATTGCTTTGGAAATGGATGTTTCTGAATCAGCCTCTCAGCCCTATGTGAGGCTGTGGCTTAGATTCACAGCACATGATGGGTCTAAAGAAAAATCCCATGTGTGCATCCCAAACCAAAATGGGCAAAAGAGCTGTCAGAGTGGTTCTTACAATACAGGAAAGTTGGGAACCTTCCACCTGATGAGAACCTCAAATGTCCATGCACAAATGATACCTGGAGAAGTTGTAGGCAGGTATGAAGCACCTGAGAGAGCAAAAGTCATCTTCCATGGCAAACAACCTGGTCAGGATGAAGGGATGTGTCTGAATCTGAATCTCTCTGTTCTTATCGTAGAGAAGATGGACCTAACCAGGCCTGAGTGGAGAGCTGTTCCCGGATGCCAATGGTGATATACATTCTACCTTATGATAGTGTCACAGGAAGTAGGGGCAACCTCCATCTTATGTTACCCTTGGAAGCAACTGTTAGGACAAAGTGGTTGCCAAGGCAGTGACCTCATTCAGTTCCAAAGAATGTGACATACCTCATTTCCTTGGTGATGGAACTCTCTGAACTTGGTATCCAAGAAGCCAGGCACACAGAGGCAGTCCCAGTCCCAGTCCCAGTGGGCTCACTTGTTTGGATTTACCAAGGACAGAGTCAGTTTTCATGGTACCTAATGATGTGAGGATGGCCAAATGCCAGGAGAGCTCTGAAGATGGACCTTTCCTGAGAAAACAGGTAGTGGCTAACCACTTTTTCCTGACATCTTCACAGAGTTGGTCAAGGAAAGAATGTCTGAGAGAAGACAGGCCATTTCGGGGGAACATAGTATGGCCCACCAGTCAGAGGACACTCCGGATAGTCACAGACCTACTTGGGGCAAGGAAGTGCCTTTGTGGGAGTGGGTGTGGGTTTGTTGTTTTGTCTCATGTTCTGAGAATAGATAGGATAGGCGGTTTGTTTGGTTTGGAGTGGACAGTTTCTAGTAAGTCATTTGACACGGCGAGTGTTTCTGTTTCTGTGTATCCCACTGTGTCTGTTGTTGTAGACATTACAAAAGAGAATGCATTAATGGATGTGTCCTGTCTAGTATAAATCTTCCCATAATTCATCCTGCCCAATATATGAATGGACTGCAGCTTGTCTTATCGATGTGCAACACCTGCTATCTTTCTAAGTTGTTGTTTTCTTCCTGAATTCTGGCCACTCTCCAGAATAGGCTCATGGATTTGTGTCCAAAATATGTACCACTGCCAAGCTCTGTGACATGGCCATGTACTGGATAGCTGAAGAGAATGGCGAGCATCTCAGAAAACTCAGATATCAGTGTGACCAGAAAAATCTCAGTGCAGAAACCCTGCTTTGGGCCTTTTGCTTACTTATTGTTGTGTTGCACTGAATGTCAGGAAGGTCTTTGCCTCATGCCACCCCTTTGTGAAGCCTGAAGAAAACAGTTTTCAAATGGAAATGAATGGGCCTCACCTGTGGCTCTTTGCTTAATTGCTTTGGAAAGAGATGTGTCTTTATCAGCCTTTGGACCTGTGTGTGGCTGTGACTTAGATTCTCAGCACCTGATAGATCTTAAGAATGATCCCATGTGAGCTTCCAAAACCAAAATGGCAAAAATTATCATTCATTGTGGATGAAGTCTCTTGCCTTCCTCTGTTAGGTTCCTGCACTCCATCAAATGAGAATAGGGATTCTTTGGGTCAAATGAGTTCTTCAAAGCCCTGCAGAGGTGCTTGTGTTTTCGCATGACTCTAAATCACCTAAAGAATTGATACCTAAAATCAGTAGGCCTGAAATTGGAGAAACAAAGAAGTATTAAAGGCAGGCTTATTTGTTCACTCCTGGTTCACAGAAACGGTGTCCAGGCTACCCTGACTTTAGGCAAATGAGGGGCAAAGGAGCTGATTTTGGACACTGTCTTGGCTGCGCCCCTCATGGAAACCTCCAGCCAGAGGTTAAGATGATTGACTATATGGAATAAGATGAGGGCCATGTGGGAGTGTTTTGGTTTTGATTTTGGTCATTTGTGTGGCATTGGAAAAAATGACTGGGTACACGTGGGGTGAACTCTGGTGTGATTCCCCTTAGAGACTGGATTTTGGAAGTGAACTCAGAGAAGCATTGCCATGAATTTTGTTGGGATTTTAAGAGGCCACGCATGAAAGTCGCTCTTGGAAACTGAGACCTAGGCCCCGGGTGGATTTCCACAGAGGCCTGGGAATCTCAGCAAGGATATCACATGATTTTATTCTTAAAGAAATGGCAGCCATAGTTGAGAGTCAAAACACACATGGACCTCACATTGTAGACCTCAATGGGCCTGGCCTAATGTGACCTTTTGTCCACTCTTTGGGAAGCCGTGCCTGTGAGAGTTCTCCAGAGATTTCATTGAAATGAGCTTCCTCACCATTTAAAGTTTGCTGAATGAACTGAAACCCACAGTGCCTCCAACTTCATGCTTGAAAAATGGCTAGATAAATACCATGAAATTTTTGAAATTCCTATGACCAGGTGGCACTGGAGAAACATTGGATGTCCTGTTGCTGATCATGAGTATACCAGACAGTGCCTTGATTTACTGAGTTTCATGAAAATGGTGTCGAACAGAGATGCCAGAAATTTGGAGGCTGCTGAGTAGTGGGTCTAGAGCAGTGGTGGGGAGGTGTTTGATAAAACATCCGTGGTAGGGCCATGTGGATCTACCATTGGATTCCAAATGGCTTGTAACTGACATGGTGCAGCCAGCAGACCCTTGTATGTAAAGGCATCTTGTTACATGGAGAGTTTTCAGAGGAAATTTAAGAATCAGGTTGATATGGACAAGGGGGCAATGGGGCAAGCTGTGAGAGATAGGAGCCTAGTTGGTGCATTCTCTTGCAGACCCTGACCCACCACACGTGACAGAACTCCCTCCAGCACTGTGTCCCAGTTTAGCTCCTAGTATTTCGTGAAACAAATACCAAACTCACAGTGCAGCAGCAAAAACACCACAAAAAGTGGAAGAGGACCAAATGGCTTCACAGTCCACACGGGGAGACACTTAGTCCCCAGTGGCCTCAGTTTAACTACAAAGAGAGGATTCAGCACTGCTTCATCTAGTTCATTGGAAATAAGAAACCATGTCCTCCAGGTCACATAGATTCAGACCCTGCTTTGATGGTCTCACTACAAAGGAAGCCAAATCTCCTGAAAACAACATATATTTCAAGTGCAAAACTCAGTGGCAGTATCTCAAAAAATTTTTAGGCCAGCAGAGCTCCATGTTTGTGGAGTGTTTACCCTGTCCCTTAGTTTTGGAAACTGCTCTACCACCTCCAAGGTTGTGAACTCCTGAGCATTTTCCATTCCAGATATGTATTCATTGATTTTGTAACTCTTCTCCTCTAATTGTGTCTTACTTGGGGTGAAGGTAATGACAAGGCATTGTTCTGGATGAGAGCAGGAGGATATTTGTGCAGCATATATTTACATACACATTGGATTCATTTTCCAATTTTCCATTCGAAATACTGAATCCCTGACACTAACCCATACCTAGTAGACTCAGACTATTCATCCTAATATAATGGAGAAAATTAACCCAACACAATAGAAATACAAGCACTTCAGAGGAGACATGTTGTATTGTTGGACTTGACATTTGCATTATATAAGGGAGGAGTTATAAATCTAGTCAAATTTTAATTGAAATATTCTCCATGTGTTTTTAAACTTAACAAATATGTGAATTCTTGTTTCCCTTTTCTGTAGCCTATTCACACATGTATATTTATATGCATATATAGAATCCTACCAGGTATCACACGTACATTTTTGTGAGGTGGCTGTCTTGGCAGATACAAATTGTAAGAAGAGTTCACTCTTCCTAAATGCTGTTGGAAATGAAAATTCAACCTATAGGAGAGCGTCCTAGTAAAACAACATTATACATTAACTCATGTTCAGTAAAATAAATATTTTTGCATTTGTGGATGATATATATTTACTGATGAATTCGATTGGCATTTATATTGGTACTTTTTAATGTCTGTGAGTGTTGTGTGTGTGTGTTTGTGTGTGTGTGTGTGTATATATAGATATAGATATAGATATAGATATAGATATAGATATACTCTCCAAATTTTTCAAAATATGAAATATATGTGTCTAATATACACTCTCTAAATTCATTCATGTTCATGTATGTGGATTTATAATCAACTTTTCACAAGATTATAATCAGAAATATTCATCCACCTGAAATACATATTTGTTTCCTAGTACTGAAAACTAACTTCAGTGAATGGTGCATACAAATCCTAATTATTCTACAGTAACTGACCCAGTCTAACATCAATGCAAGTAGACTCCTATGGGACATGATATGTAATTTGTCATTCATTTGTATTCGACAGTGGTACATTATTATTTCTTCAGTTTTTGCACATCATAAGATATACCTTTGCCAAGGCAGTGACCTCATTCAGTTCCAAAGAATGTGACATACCTCATTTCCTTGGTGATGGAACTCTCTGAACTTTGTATCCAAGGAGCCAGGCACCCAGAGGCAGTCCCAGTCCCAGTCCCAGTGGGCTCACTTGTTTGGATTTACCAAAGATAGAGTCAGTCATTCTTGGTACCTACTGAAGTGAGGATTACCAAATGCCTGGAGAGCTCTGAATAGGGAGCTTTCCTGAGAAAGCAGGTAGTGGCTCTCCACTTTTTTCTTACAACTTTACAGAGTTGGCCAAGGAAAACAGATCTGAGAGAGGACAGGCCATTTCGGAAGAACAGAGTATGGCCACCAGTCAGAGGACACTCTGGTTAGTCATACACCTATGGGGAAGGAGGTGCCTTTTTGGGAGTGCGTGTGGGTTTGTGGTTTGTCTCATGTTCTGAAAATAGGTAGGAATGGCGGTTTGTTTGTTTTGGAGTGAACTGTTTCCGGTAAGTCGTTTGAAGAGGTGAGTGTTTCCATGTCTGTGTATCCCACTGTGCCTGTGGTAGTAGACATGAGAAAAGAGAATGCAGCAATGGATGTGTCATGTCTAGTATAAAGCTTCCCAGCATTCATCCTGCCCAATTTATGAATGGAGTGTGGCTTGCCTTATGCACGGGCAACACCTAATACCTTCCTAAGTCCCTGATTTCTTCCTGAATTCTGGCCACTCTCTAGAATAGGCTCATGGTTATGTGTCCAAGATATGTACCAAATCCAAGGTCTTTGACATGGCCATGTACTGGATACCTGAATGGAATGGCCAGCATCTCAGAAAACTCAGATATCAGTGTGACCAGGAAAGTCTCAGTGGAGATACCCTGCTTTGGGCCTTTTGCTTACCTATTGTTCTGTTGCCCTGAATATCAGGAAGGTCTTTGTCTCATGCAACCCCTTTGTTAAGCCTGAAGAAAACAGTTTTCAAATGGAAATGAATGTGCATCACCTCTGGCTCTTTGCTTAATTTCATTGGAAAACAATGTGTCTGATTCAGGCCCTTTGCCCTGTTTTAGGCTGTGACTTAGATTCTCAGCACCTGATGGAAGTAAAGAAAGATCCCATATGTGCATCTAAACCAAAATGGAAAAACGTTCAATCAATGTGCATGAATTATATTGCCTTCCTTTGTTAGGTTTCTGAAATCCATCATGTCAGAATAGGGATTCTTTGGGTGAAATGAGTTCTTCAAATCTCTGCAGAGGGGCTTGGCTTTTCTCATGACTCCAATTCACAAAAAGAATCTAGACCCAACAGTCAGAGAGCCTCAAATTGGAGAAGCGAACCAGTATTAAGGGCAGGCCTATTTGATCACTCCTGGTTCACAGGAAGGGTGTCCAAGCCACCCTGACATTCGGCAAATGAGGGGCAAGGGAGCTTATTTTGGACACTGTCTTCGGATGTGCCTCTCATGAAAACCTCCATCCAGATGTTATGATGAGTATCTTTATGGTAGAAGATGAGGGCCATGTAGGAGTGTTTTGGTTATAATTGTGGTCATTTGTGTGGCAGTTGGAAGAGATGACTGGGTAAGCCTGGGCTTGAATTCTGCTGTGATTCCCCTTAGAGACTGAGTTCTGGAACTGACCTCAGAGAAGTATTGACATGAATTGTGTTGGGATTTTAGGAGGCCATGAATGAGAGTTGCCATTGGAACCTGGGATCAAGGCCCAGAGTGGCTTTCCACAGAACACTGGGAATCACAGCCAGGATATTACATGATTTTATTCTGAAAGACTTGGCAGGCATAATTGAGATTCAAAACACACTTGGACCTTGCTTTGTAGACCTCCATGGGCCTGGCTTCATGTGACTTTTTGGCCACTCTTTGGGTAGACTTGCCTGTGAGAGTGCTCCAGAGATTTCCCTGAAATTAGCTTCCTCACCATTTAATGGTTCCTGAATGAATTGAAACCAACATTGCCTCCAAATGCATCTGTGAAAAAATGCTAGATAATTACCATGAAATTTTAGAAATTCCGATGACCAGCTGGCACTGGAGGACCTTTGATGTCCTGTTGATGATCATGAGTATATCAGACAGGGCCTTGATTGACTGGGTTTCATGAAAATGTTGTAGAACAGAGATGCCAGTAAGTTGGGGCCTGGTAAGTAGTGGGCCTAGAGCTGTGTTATGCAAATGTGTGATAAAACATCTGTGGTGGGGCCATGTGGATCTTCCATTGGCTTCCAAATGGCTGTGACTGACATGGTGCAACCATCACACCCATATATGTAAAGGCATATTTTTATATGGAGAGGTTTCAGGGCAATGTTCAGTATCATGTTGCTATTGTCAAGGGGGCAAGCTACTTGAGATAGAACCCTGGTTGGTGCATTCTCCTGGAGACCCTGCCAACCACACCTGACAGAACTCCCTTCAGCACTGTGTCCCATTTGAACTCGTTGTATTTCATGAAGCAAATACCAAACTCCCAGTGCAGCAGCAAGAAACACCACGAAAATTTGAGGATGACATTGGTTTCACAGTCCACACGGGAAGACCCTTAGCCCTCAGTGGCCAAAGTTTACCTACAAAAAGAGAATTCATCACTGCTGCCTCATTTTTATTTGAAAATAAGTAACCATTTCCTCCAGGTCACATAGATGCAGATCCAGCTTTGATGGTTTCACTACAAATAAAGCTAAAGCTCCTGACAACAACATATATTTCAAGTGCCCAACCTCAGAGGCAGATTCTCAAAAAGTCTTTTGGCCAGCAGAGCTCCATGTTTGTGGAGTGTTTACCCTGTCTCTTACTTTTGGAAACTCCTCTACCACCTCCAAAGATGTGAAATCTGGAGCATTTTCCATTCTAGATATGTATTCACAGATTTTCTAACTCTTCTCCTCTAATTGTGTCTTACTTGGGGCGAAGGTAATGTCAAGGCATTGTTCTGGAGGAGAGTGGGAAGATTTTTCCGTAGCATATATTTGCATACACATTGGATTCAGTGTCCTATTTTCAATTCAAAATACTGAATACCTGACTCTAACACATACCCTACCAGACTCTGACTACTAATCCTAATATGATGGAGAAAAATAACCCATAAAGAATAGAAATACAAGCAGTACAGAGTAGGCATGGTGTATAGATGGACTTGCCTTTTGCATGATACAGAGTTGGAGTTATAAATCTAGTCAATTGTTTGTTGAAATAGTTGTCCTAGTATTTTTAAGGTTAACAAATATGTGAATTCCTGTCTCCCTTTCTCTGTATTCTTATATGCACATATAGATTCCTATCTGGTACCAAACGTACATTCTTGTGAGGTGGCTGACTTGGCAGATACAAATTGTTAGAAGAGATCACTCCTACTAAACCCTGTTGGAACTGAATATTCAACCTATGGGTGAGCTTGCTAGTTGAACAGCATTATACATAAATCCATGTTCAGTAAAATGAATATTTTTAGATCTGTGGATGGTATATATTTTATAATGAATTTTGATTGACATATATATTGCTACTTTTTTGTCTGTGTGTGTGTTTTATGTATATGTATATATATATACACTCTCCAGGTTTTTCAAAATATGAAATATATGTGTCTTATATTCACTCCCTAAATTCATTCATGTTCATGTATGTGGATTTATAATCAACTATTCACAAGATTATTCTCAAAATATTCATCCACCTGAAATTTGCCCAATGCTCTCAAATGTCAATCCTATTTGTGACTACATATTTGTTTCTTCCTAAGATTATATATTTAAACTCAACCCTGTTCAAAATGTCTAATCCTATCACACACTTTATTCTCTGCCTGATTTTGTAATGTCTCTATTGATATATGCTTTCCTACATATTTTCCCCACTTCATTATTGTGACTGACTCTTCACTTGTGCTGACATTTACATTCACTCTCTAATCGAAATCCTATTGCTAAGAAACTTTTGTTCCAAATCTTATACTCACCCTTCTTCCTAAACTTACTGACTATCTTCCTAAAGCTACAGACTATCCCTTTTTGACTGGATGTTCTCTTCTACATTCAATCATCCAAGTAAACGTGGTGCCAGCTTCAGAGGAGGAGAGTACCAACAGGCTATCTCATGCAACATCAAAGGGTTTATTGGGTGTCCAGAATGCTGGGGTTCAGAGCTCACCTGAATAGTGCAGATAGCCCTGAGAATAGCTGAAGTAGAGCTTATATACTTTCCCTGGAGAGAGAAGGGAGGGAATTGTATTGATGTGTCAGGGCGAGTGGGCGGTTTGCATGCAACTGGGAGAGGGAGTACATTCTGCAATTTGGCAGCTGGGGATAGAACATTCTGGGAACAAGTTTTGCAAACATTTCTCAAGATTTCAACAGTGCTCTGTTAAGCATACAGAAAAACAAGATGTGACAAGTACCTATTTTATTAATATTTCATTCCCCACTTCTTCTTCTGGCTAATTTTAATCATACAAATGATCATTGGAGGGTGTCACATTCAATGTCTGCTAGTGGGGTATTACCATAAGTTTAACTCCTCCAATTTGAGCCTGGAGAAAAGACATTACACGGTTGAGCAAACAGGGTTTTATAGTTAGCAATAATATGAGGATTATTATTGGACCGGCCAGGGTTGATAAAAACGTAGTTAACCGGGGGGACTGTGTGAACCAAGACTCAAGCCACCCTTTTGGGCCCTCTCTCACTTGTTGATGCTCTTCAAGGTGTCTTTTAAATTTACTCATAGATTTTATTACGACTCCAGTATAGTCAGCATTAAAACAACATTCTTCCCTCAATGCAGCACAAAGGCCCCCTTCTCTAATGAAGAGGAGGTCCAACCCTCAACTGTTCTGTAAAACAACTTCAGAGAGAGAGGTTAAAGTTTCATGCAAAGCCCTGAATGAGGTTTCTAATATCTTACTTTTGCTCTATTGCTGCTTCTAATTGGGTCATCTTTTGTGTCCCATGGACAATGCCACTGGTTCCTCTGCCCACCCGTGCAGCAACTCCTATTCCTAATAGGATGGCTAAAGTGAGGGATATATGTTCCCAGTGGAACCGGTTGTATGCCCCCCCTATTTGATCTTCAAATGAACCTGCGTCATGATAGAGCACTCTGGGAAACATCTGCACCATTACACAATTTATCACATATCTTGATCATTTCATGAAAACATAAACAATGTTTAAGTATATAGAATTATGCTGTTGTAGGCACTGACAAAGCAAGGCACCTAAGATAGCACTCAAGAGAGGGAAACAGTCCTATTTGGTTGAAACCGTATTCAGAGGGCATTGCTTCTATTGTAATCAATTAATCCCCTGAAACTCAAGTTTAGGTAGTTTCAGAATTTTGTACCCAACATATAAGGGATGGGGCTCAGAAGTTCACAGTCTTCAGAAGTTTAAAAAAGCAGTATTTGTTTCTGTTTTTCCTTCTGTTCTGGGCAAGTTAACTTTTCAAGGACACCTGGGAGGAGGAGAGCTTTTTCTTCCATTTCTTATTTTCCCCCTGCCAGCTGTTACCATGGAGCCCGGTTGGTAATTTCTTTATCTTAGAAATGTAGCCATCTCTGTGAAGCCCCAGCTGAAGGCCAGAGGACTTGTTCACATATTTTGTGAAAAACTAGTTAGGGGTTGTCTAGCTTAGAAGTACTGAGATTTTTAGCCAGTGGCCAAGTAGAACAGGGCAATACGAAAGAGAAAGTTTATCTACATTAAAGTCTTTATTGGGACTGTTTTGCTGAAAGTTCAAAACTCAGCCATGGTGAAGACTTCTGAAGAAGGTCATTTAAGACTTTTCTGTGGGCCTGGTACAGAGGGGGAAAGACGGGGAAGGTGGGGCTGAGAGCACCTCCGAGGATCTGCGAATGAGGGAAAAGAGAGATATAAAAGAATAATGCGAAAGGGTATTGGGAATTTCCTAGCAGCAAACTTGAGCAGTAGATCAGGTAGAGCAGAGTGAAAGACGGGAGTGAGGATCCCAAAATCCTGTGAGGGACTTTAAATTTTAGTAACCTGTTTTCAGTGATGACAAAGCAACTTTAAAGGCCAATTATATTACATCTTGGATAAGGGTCTCAGGGCTCTCCTCAGCTCGTTTGAGCATTGGGTTAGCTGGTAAGAGGACCTGGTGGGACCCGGTGAGGGCACTGACAGGAGATGAGAGGAATGAGTCGGTGGAGCGGTACCTATGTACCTGCTACCTCAGCAAGGGGCCGATGGTCTGAGAACTGGTGGAGCTTTGGGTTTCTGATCTAGTAATTGGAGGGGAGAAATCAAGTTGCTGAGATGGGAGTGACATCAGAGGGTCTGGAGCAGAAGGCTGAGGATAATGATCTATTGGAGAAGCATAGTTCAGGATGTGAGTGAGGGAGGGAAAAGGCTTCCACATAGTGGAATTTCCTTTCACTCTTTTAAGCACTTGCAGAAGTTAAAAAGGTCACGCAAAATTTGAGGATCTAGAGACCCATCTGGGTGCCATAGTTTTTGGTTGTCTAATTGGTAATGTGGCCAATGCTGTGTACTGAATTTGATGAAGAATTGGGGTTTCTTCAGGCAGCCCCTGTATGCACACATTTCCATGACATACAGAAAAAGTCGGCTTTTCCCCCACACAGCCATTACTCTTTGTGGCTTTGATAGTCTGCCAGGCAAACTTAGTAATCTAGACTAGCCAATCTGCATCTGGCTCGCGTGTCCCTACATCCATAATGTTTGTTTCCATTATCTATGGTACAGAAGGGATTTAATGGTATTTTAGTGGGATCCTCTTCATCAGGGATATCACAATAGGAAATACCTATAGCCAGCTAACAAATGTCTGGGTGGAGAGATGGCCACCAGGTCCCTAAGGGGGCTGTATACGAGATAGACCATACTTCTTTTCCAGTAGGATTTGTGATCAGCCATCACTGCTTAATGGGCTGATGAGGGTTAGGACTACTTGTAGCCAAGGGGAGAGTATATAACCTTATTCACATTGCGAATACACAATTTGAAACTGTTACCAGTCTTTTTCAGTTTCCAGAAAGATTCTGTATAGGCAGAAGGCTTGAGATGAGAGGTATGGATCCAGGAAGTGATTCTGTTTACGTTTACCACTGTAGGTGTTATAATAGCACCTGGTATGGTCCTTTTCAGCGGGGTACCAGGGATGACACCTGATATTATCTTACATAGATGAAATCTCTTACTTGATATGGATGTGGAATCCCCTGGTTCCCAGTTGGGTAGGCAGTGGCCAGCTGTTTTCACAGGTATTACTGAGTTCTTTCAAGATCTTTAAGTCTGTCAAGCAAGGGGGTGTGGAAAGGATCTTTAGGTCTTACAGTTGGGCTTAGGTCCCCTACTGGAGGAGGGCCACCATAAAGAATTTCACATGTGGTAAGGTTACTCAAAGAAACAAAGGGATTTTTTCTTGCATGAAACATTGCATAAGGCAGGAGCATAGTCCAATCTTATGCTGGTCTCTAAGCTTAATTTCATTAAGGTCTCTTTAATGGTTCTATTCATTCTTTCTACTTGTCTTGAACTCTGTGGTCTATAAGCACAATTTAACTTCCAATTAATCCCCAGGTTCCTGGCTAACCCCTGACTTACCTGGGTCATGAACATCGGTCCATTGTCAGATCCTATTACCGGCTTAGCTTCCTCCAATGGTAGAGAGGCTTAGTCAGCAGCAGCGGAATCACTTAGAGTGTGTTGTGTGTTAGGGGACGAGGGCAGGGGATAAGGAGGGGGAGAAGAGTCCAGTAGAGTCAAATCTGTGACTCAGGGAGAACAGAGGGTGGAGGAGGAGGAGGTTGAGAGGGTTTGAGAGATCATGGGGGAAGGAGTAGGAGCAGAGGTAGGGGCAAGGAAAGGCTTCACCCATGGAGGAGGAGATTTGCAGAGGTCCTGCCAAGTTAGGATATATGGCTGTTGATCCGGATATATGGCTATGTGGCGCTGGCTGAAAGACAATACCTCTGACTTTTTAAATTAGTGGGAAGTAGAGAGATCCGTCTAGGGGCCATACGACTCCAAAGATGGGCCATTCTGAGGCACAGAGATTCTGCCAGGTCCAGCGTTTTACTAAAAAAAGAAAGATTCTGAGCCCTTAAGCGGACTTTGGTCCAGTGATCAAGGGTCAGGGACAGAGGCATTGACGTGCTCTGTTCCATAATGAAAGTTCCACAAACAGTAAAAGCAAGGACACACAACACAGATAAGACAAGACCATAAAGACAGGCAATGAACGTCCAACACTGAGACCAGGAATGAGTAGCCGGCAAAACCCAATGGTATGGCAATAACGAATCTAAAAGAAAATATCACTGAGTCGAGAAGACTATTGTTCCTTGATTTCCCGAGTTCTCTGCGGGGTCCTCCAGAGAGGTGCCCTTTGTCTCTGTGACATGTCTCTCAGCCACTGTCGGAGAGAGCCCAGGCTCTTCATCGCCAGCAATTTTGCCAAGCCCTAACAAGAAACCTGAAACCAGAAAGAGGCGCCTTACTTGCTCCGAGAGGAGCCCGTTGGGGTCTCTCATCCGCCACTGCTGGAACTCAGTGGAACCTCAATATGTAAAGGTCAGGCGAGTGTCAGAGGAAGATACTACCAAGAGACTGTCTCATGCAACAGCAAAGGGTTTATTTGTGGTCCAGCATGCTGGAGCTCAGAGCTAAATTAAATAGAGCAGAGACCTCTGAGAACAGCTTAAGCAGAGCTTATATACTTTCCTTGGAGAGGGAAGAGAGGGAAGTTCAGTGATGGGTAAGGGCGAGTGGGCGGTTTGCATGACACCGAGTGAGGGAGTACATTCTGCAGTTCGGCTGTTGGGAACAGTACATTCTAGAACAAGATTAGCAAACATTTCTCAATATTTCAACAGTGTTTTGTTAAGCATACAGAAAAACAGGAAGTGACAAGTACCTATTTTATTAATTTTATTAACCTTTCACTACCGACTATGCCTTTTTGACGTGATGTTCCTTCTACATTAATTCATGCAACGTACAAGGTGCTATGCCATTGTATATCGATTTATCTGAGACAACTCTGCAGAACGTAATTCAACACCACGTATCACTATCAAGGGCCCAATGCCCTTCTTTGCTTCAAATCAGACTTAAATTTCTTTTTTCATACATATATTTCACCTATATATTCTTCTACACATAGCAAGTTCCCAATACGATCATTCATCCAGCAAAATGATTTCTAACCCAAATCGAGCATGTTTTTAACCATAACCGGACACTGTTCCCTCAATCTAACTTTACAGAAGAGCAGGGCAGGAGTTGATATTACAATACAGAAATGTAGAAAAACTTCCACCTGCTGAGAACCTCAAAGGTCCATGCAGAAATGATCCCTGGAGAAGATGTAGGAAGCAATAAAGGACCTGAGAGACCAAAAGTCATCTTCCATGGCAAATAACCCGGTCAGGATAAAAGGTTGTGTCTGAATCAGATTTTTTTTTAATGTAGAGATCATGGACCAAACCAGGCCTGTGTGGAGATCTATTCCTGGGTGCCTTTGGTTGATATACCATTCTAACTTGTGAAAATGTCACAGGAAGTAGGGGCGGCCTCAATCTCTTGGGACCCTTGGAAGCAACAGTTAGGACAAAGTGGCTGCCAAGACAGTGCCCTCATTCAGTTCAGGAAGGAAGTGACCTCACCTCACTTTCTTGGTGATGGAACTCTCTGAACGTGGGATCCAGGAAGCCAGGCACACAGAGCCAGTCCCAGTCCCAGTCCCAGTGGTCTCACTTGTTTGGATTTACCAAGGACAGGGTCAGTATTTTTTGGTACCTACAGATGTGAGGAAGGCCAAATGCCAGGAAAGCTCGGATGCAGGGCTTTTCATGAGAAAGCAGGTAGTAGCTCACCGTTGGCTCCTAAGAAGTTCACAGAGTTGGCCAAGGAGACAAGATCTGAGACAGGAAAGGCCATTTTGGGGGAACATATTATGGCCCACAAGTCAGAGGACACTCTGGATAGTCACAGACCTACTTAGGGGAAGGAGGTGCCTTTGTGGGTGTGGTTGTGGGTTTGTGGTTTTGTCTCATTTTCTGAGAATAGGTAGGACAGTCGGTTTGTTTCATTTGAAGTGGACTGTTTCTAGTAAGTCTTTTCACAGGGCGAGTGTTTCTATGTCTGTGTATTCCACTGTTTCCGTGGTTGTAGACATTAAAGAGAATCCATCAATGGATGTGTCGTGTCTAGTAGAAATCTTCTCAGCATTCATATTGCCCCGTTTATGAATGGACTGTAGCTTGCCTTATCGATGAGCAACACCTGCTACCTTCCTAAGTTTCTATTTTCGTCCTGAATTCCGGCCAATCTCAAGAATAGGCCCATGGTTTTGTGTCCAAGATATGTACCACCTCCAAGCTCTGTGACATGGCCATGTACTGGATAGCTGTAGGGGATGGCGAGCATCTCAGAAAACTCAGATATCAGTGTGACCAGAAAAGTCTCAGAGGAGAAACCCTGCTTTTGGCCTTTTGCTTACCTATTGTTCTGTTGCCCTGAATGTCAGGAAGGTCTTTGCCTCAGGCCACCCCTTTGTGAAGCCTGAAGAAAACAGTTTTCAAATGGAAATGAATGGGCATACCTGTGGCACTTTCCTTAATTGCTTTGGAAAGGGATGTGTCTGAATCAGGCCCTTGGCCCTGTGTGTGGCTGTGGCTTAGATTCTCAGCACCTGATGGATCTAAAGAAAGTTACCATGTGTGCATCCAAAAGAAAATTCGCCAAAAGAGCAATTATTGGGATGAAGTCTCTCGACTTCCTCTGTAAGGTTCCTGACTTCCATCAAGTGAGAATGGGATCCTTTGGGTCAAAAGAGTTCTACAAAACCTGCAGAGGCTAGCCCATTGTGCTTGGGTTTTCTCATGACTAAAATTCACATAAAGAATCTAAACCCCACAGACAGTAGTCCTCAAATTGGAGAGTTATTAACGGCAGGCCTATTTGATCACTTTTGGTTCACAGGATGGGTGTCCAGGCCACCTTGACTTTAGGCAAATGAGGGGCAAAGGAGCTTATTTGGGACACTGTCTTGGTCTGCACCCCTCATGGAAACCTCCAGCCAGATTATGATGAGTGTCTATATGAAAGAAGATGAGGGCCATATGGGAGGGTTCTTGTTTTAATTGTGGTAATTTGTGTGGTAGTTGGAAGAGATGACTGGGTCCACCAGGGCTTGAACTCTGGTGTGATTCTCCTTAGAGACTGAGTTCTGGAACTGACCTCAGAGAAGTATTGCCATGAATAGTGTTGGGATTTTAGGAGACCACGCATGAGAATCGGTTTTGGAAACTGAGATCTAGGCCCAGGATGGCTTTCCACAGAGCTCAGGGATTCTGAGCCAGGATATCACATGATTTAATTCTTAAAGACTTGGTAGCCATTGTTGAGAGTCCAAACACACATGGACCTCACATTGTATACCTCAATGGGCCTGGATTCATGTGTCCTTTTGGCCACTCTTTTGAAGGCTTGCCTGTGAGTGTTCTCCAGAGCTTTCATTGAAATGAGCTTCCTCACCATTTAATGGTTCCTGAATTAAATGAAACCCACAGTGCCTCCAACTTCATCCTTGAAAAATGACTAGATTAATACCATGAAATTTTTGAAATCCCCATGACCAGGTGGCACTGGATAACCTTAAGATATCCTGTTGCTGATCATGAGTATAACAAACAGTGCCTTGATTGACTGAGTTTCGTGAAAATGGTGTAGAACAGAGATGCCAGTAAGTTGGAGCCTGCTGGGTAGTGGGCGTAGAGCAGTGGACTATAGGTGTGTAAATAAATATTTTTGGTAGGACCACCTGGATCTTCCATTGGCTTCCAAATCTTGCGACTGACATGGTGCAGGCAGCAGACCTTTATATGTAAAGGCATCTTGTTATATGTAGAGGTTTCAGGGCAATGTTCAGAATCAGGTTGCTATAGTCAAGGGGAAAGCTATGTGGGATAGAAGCCTGGTTCGTACATTCTCTTGCCGACCCTGACCAACCACACATGACAGAACTCCCTCCAGCATTGTGTCCCAGTTTAACATATTGTATTTCATGAAGCAAATACCAAATTCCCAGTGCAGCAGTAAGAAACACCCTGAAAAGTGGAGGATGACCAAATGGCTTCACAGACCACACGGGAAGACACTTAGCTCCCAGTAGCAACAGTTTACCTACAAAGGGAGATTTCAGACCTGCTGCCTCATGTTCATTACAAAATAAAGAACAATGTCCTCCAGGTCACATAGATGCAGACCCAGATTTTTGGTGTCACTACAAATGAAGCTAAATCTCCTGACAATTACATATATTTCTTTTTCTTTTTTTAATTGATTTTTATTGTAGGTTGTTCAAAACAGTACATACTTCTTGATATATCAAATTTCACACTTTGATTCAAGTGGGATATGAGCTCCCATTTTTACTCCATATACAGATTGCAGAATCACATCAGTTGCAGAACCATTGATTTACATATTGCCATACATATATTTCTTGTGCCTAACCTCAGAGGAAGTTTCTCAATAAGTCTTTAGGTCAGCACAGCTCCATGTTTCTGGAGTGTTTACCCTCTCCCATACTTTTGTAAACTGTTTTACCACCTCCAGTGTTGTGAACTCCTGAGCATTTTTCATTCCACATATGTATTCACAGGTTTTCTAACTCCTCTCCTCTAATTGTGTCTTACTTTTAGCGATGGTTATGTCAAGGTATTGTTCTGGATAAGAGAGGGAAGATTTTTGTGTATCACATGTTTGCATACACATTAGATCCATTTTCCTATTTTCCATTTGAAATACTGAATCCCTGACACTAACCCATACCCTACTAGACTCTGACTACTAATCCTAATATCATGGAGAAAAAAAAACCTAACTGAATAGAAGTACAGTCCTTTTATAGGAAGCATGGTGTATATTTGTATTTGTCTTCCTCTTTATCAAGAATATGTGTTTTAAATTTAGTAAACTTTTCATTTTAATATTTCTCCATGATTTTTTAAAGTTATCACATATGTAAATTCCTGTCTCCCTTTCTCTGTATCCTATTCAGCACATGTAATTTTTTTATGCATATACAATATCCTACCTGGTATCACACGTATATTCTTGTAAGATCACTGACTTTGGAATATAAAAATTGTGAGAAGAGATGACTCTCCCTAAATAATGATGGAACTGAAAATTCCACCTATGGGTGAGCTTCCTAGTGAAAAACACTATACATAAATCCATGTTCAGTAAAATGAATATTTTTGGATTTGTGAATGAATTATATTTCATGATGAATATCGATTGGCATATATATTGCTAAATATTAATGTGTGTGTGTGTGTGCATGTGTGTGTGTGTGTGGGCGTGTGTGTGTGTGTATATTCTACGGATTTTAAAAAAATATGAAAAATATGTGTCTTATTATACACTCCCTAAATTCATTCATATTCATTTATGTTCATTTAAATTCAAATTTTCACAAGATTATTCTCAGTAATATTCATACACCTGAAATATATTTTGGTTTCCTACTACTGAAAACTAAGTTCAGTGGATGGTGCTTAAAAATCCTAATATTTCTACAGTAACTGACCCAGTTTAACATCAATGCAAGTAGATTGCTATGGGACATGATGTGTAATTTGAAGTTCATTTTTACTCAACACTGGTACATTACTATTTCTTCAGTTTATGGACATCATAGGATGTATTTTTTCATCCACAACTTCACAAATTTTTTTGGCATTTGGTTCACTTTCAATTACTTACTACTTCAGAACACATGTATTCCTCCATGTTTCTTTACTGGTCTTTTCACTAGACTTCTTTCTAAACACATTATTTTCGATTCCATAATCATTTTTGAAGCAAAACTCACTCTTCACGATAAACCGTAACCCTAATAATACCATTGCATATATAACTCGTTGGAATGATGGTATATATATCAATATAAGATTTCCAATATATTTTCAGATGCAAACTCAATCCATTATTTTGTTGGATCCAGTTACATACTTTATTCACAATATGGTCTATTCCTGCATCATCTCAATAATCATCAACACAAGGTACACCTATTTGTATCCCCAGTACTAATTTATAAGTTTCCAGAATATTACTCCCCTTTATGGTGGAAGAAATACTTATGTCACCTGATCTACATATACATTTTACCACAGAAGTATTCTGGACACAAAATGCAAAGGTCACACATATGATTGTACCAAAGCCTAAATAGAAAGTGACCATAGATTACTAAAAGCATCTATGTCCAGGGTGCCTACTGCTCTCAAATGTCAATCCTATTGGTTACTACATATTTGTTTCTTCCTAAGATTATATATTTAACCTCAAGCCTGTTGAAAATATCTAATCCTATCACTCACTTTATACTTTTCCTGATTTCCTAATGCCCCTATTGATATCTGCTTTCCTACATATTTTTCCCAGTTCATCATTGTGACTGTCTCTTCACATGTGCTGATATTTACATTCACCCTCTAACTGAAAACCAATTGCTAAAGAACTTTTGGTCCAACTCCGAGACTCACTCTTCTTCCTAAACCTACTGACTATCTTCCTAATCCTACAGACTATCCCTTTTTGACTGGATGTTCTCTTCTACTTTCAATCATCTGAGGTATAGGGTCCTATGCCATTGTATATCGATTTATCTGAGACCTCGGTGCAGAACATAATTCAATCTAAGTATACCAATCAAGGGCCCAATGCCTTTCTGGGCTTCAAATCTTTCCTAGATCTCTGATCTCATACATATATTTCACATTTATATTCTTATAAATATCACAGGTTCCCAATACCATAATTCATCCAGCAGAATGACTCCTAACCCAAATCGAACATGCTATTAACACTAACCATACACTGTTCCCTCAATCTCACTTTACAGAAGAGCAGGGACAGAGTTGGTCTTAAAATCCAGGAAGGTAGGGTATCATCCACCAGCTGAGAACCTCAAAAGTCCCTGCAGAAATAATCCCTTGAGTCGGTGTAGGCAGGTATGAAGGATCTGAGAGAGCAAAAGTCATCTTCCATGGCAAACAACCTGGTCAGGTTGAAGGGATGTGTCTGAATTAGCCTCTCTCTTCCTAATGTAGAGAAGATGGACCAAACCATGGCTGTGTGGAGAGCTGTTCCCCGGTGCCTATGGTTGATATACCATCCTAACTTATGAAGGAGTCACAGCAAGTAGAGGCAGACTCCATCTTTTGGGAACCTTGGAAGAAACTGTTAAAACAAAGTGGTTTCCAAGGCAGTGACTTCATTCAGTTCTTGAAGGAAGTGACCTCACCTTACATTATTGGTGATGAAAGTCTGTGATCTTGGGATCCAGGAAACCAGGCACACAGAGTCAAACCCACTCCATGTCCCAGTGGGCTCACTTGTTTGGATTTAACAAGACAGAGTCACTCTTTCTTGGTACCTACTGATGTGAGGACAGCCAAATGCCTGGAAACTATGAAGACTGGCCTTTCCAGAGAAAGCAGGTAGTTTCTCACCACGGGCTCCTGACAACTTCACAGAGTTTGCTAAAGAGACCAGATCGGAGACAGGACACGCCACTTTTGGGGAACATAGTATGGCCCACAAGTCAGAGGACACTCCGGATAGACACAGACCTACTTGGGGGAAAGAGGTGCCTTTTTGGGTGTGAGTGTGAGTTTGTGGTTTTGTCTCATGTTCTGAGAATAGTTAGGAAAGCTGGTTTGTTTGTTTTGGAGTGGACTGTTTCTAGTAAGTCCTTTGACAACGTGAGTGTTTCTGTGTCTATATATCATACTGTGTCCGTGATTGTAGACAGTAGAAAAGAGAATGCATCAATGGATGTGTCCTGTCTACGAGAAAGCTTCAAAGCATTCATCCTGAGCAATTTATGAATGGACTGCAGCTTGCCGTATGGATGGGCAACTCCTGGTATCTTTCTAAATTCCTGTTTTCTTCCTGAATTCTGGACACTCTCCAGAATACGCTCATGATTTTGTGTCCAAGATATGTACCACCTCAATCTCTGTGACATGGCCATGTACTGGATAGCTGATGGGAATGGTGAGTATCTCAGAAAACTCAGATATTAGTATGCCCAAGAAAGTCTCAGTGGAGAAACCCTGCTTTGGGCCTTTTGCTTACCTATTCTGTTGCCCTGAATGTCAGGAAGGTCTTTGCCTCAGGCCACACTTTGTGAAGCCTGAAGAAAATAGTTTTCAAATGGAATTGAATGGTCATTACCTGTGCCTCTTCGGTTAATTGCTTTGGAAATGGATGTGTCTGAATCAGCCTCTTGGCCCTATGTGAGGCTGTGGCTTAGATTCACAGCACATGATGGGTCTAAAGAAAAATCCCATGTGTGCATCCAAAACCAAAATGGACAAAAGAACTGTCATGGTGGATAGAGTCTCTCGCCTTCCTCTGTAAGGTTCCTGACCTCCATTAAGTGAGAATAGGGATCATTTGGGTCAAGTGAATTCTTTAAAGTTCTGCAGAGGCTATCCCATAGGTTCGTGGGTTTTCTCATGACTCCAATTCACATCTATGTTTACAGAAGAGCAGGGACAGTGTTGGTCTTACAATACAGGAATGCAGTGGATCTTCCATCTGTTGAGAACCTCAAAGCTCCATGCAGAAATGATCTCTGGAGAAGATGTAGGCAGCTATGTAAGACCTGAGAGAGCAAAAATCATCTTCCATGGCAAACAACCTGGTCAGGATTAAGGGTTGAGTCAGAATGAGCCTATCTCTTCTTAATGTAGAGAAGATGGACCAAACCCGGCCTGTGTGGAGAGCTGTTCCCTTTTGCCTACGGGTGATATACCATTCTAACTTGTGAAAGTGTCACAGGAAGTAGGGGCAGCCCTCATCTCATGGGACTGTTGGAAGCAATTGTTATGACAAAGTGGTTGCCAAGGCAGTGATCTCATTCAGTTCCTGAAGGACGTGATCTCATCTCACTTCCATGGTGATGGAACTCTCTGAACTTGGGATACAGAAAGCCAGGCACCCAGAGCCAGTCTCAGTTCTATTCCCAGTGGTCTCACTTTTTTGGATTTACAAAGGACAGAGTCAGTCTTTCTTGATACCTACTGATGTGAGGATGGCCAAATGTCAGGAAAGCTCGGAAGAGGGGCTCTTCCTGAGAAAGCAGATAGTGGCTCACTCCTGGCTTCTAACAACTTCACATTGTTGGCCAAGAAGACCAGATCTGAGACAGGTCAGGCCATTTCGGAGGATCATAGTATGGCCCATCAGTCAGAGCACACTCCGGAGAGTCACAGACCTATTTGGGAGAAGGAGGTGCCATTGCGGGTGTGGGTTTGTGGTTTTGTCTCATGTTCTGAGAATAGTTAGAAAAGGCGGTTTGTTTGGTTTGGAGTGAACTGTTTCTAGTAAGTCGTTTGACAATGCAAGTGTTTCTATGTCTGTGTATCCCACTGTGTCCGTGCTTGTAGACATTAGAAAAGAGAATGCATCAATGGATGTGTCCTGTCTCATAGAAAGCTTCCCAGCATTCATCCAGCACAATTTATGAATTGAATGCGGCTTGCCTTATTGATGGGCGATACCTGCTACCTTCCTAAGTTGCTGTTTTCTTCCTGAATTATGGCCAATCTCCAGAATAGGCTCATGGTTTTGTGTCCAAGATATGTACTACCTCCAAGCTCTGTGACATGGCCATGTACTGGATAGCTGAATGGAATGGCGAGCATCTCAGAAAACTCAGATATCAGTGTGACCAGTAAAGTCTCAGTGGAGAATCCCTGCTTTGGGCCATTTGCTTACCTATTGTTCTGTTGCCCTGAGAGTCAGGAAGGTCTTTGTCTCAGGCCAACCCTTTGTGAATCCTGAAGGAAAGATTTTTCAAATGGAAATGAATATGCTTTACCTTTGGCTCTTTCCTTAATTGATTTGGAAAGAGATGTGTGTGAATCAGCCTCTTGGCCCAGTGTGATTCTTTGACTTAGATTCTCAGTACCTGATGGATCTAAAGAAAGATCCCATGGGTGCATAAAATCCAAAATGGCAAAAAGAGCAGTCATTGTTGATGAAGTATTTTGCCTTCCTCTGTAAGGTTCCTGAATTCCATCAAGTGAGAATAGGGATCTTTTGGGTCAAATGAGTTCTTCAAATGTATTCAGAGGCTATCCAATAGGTGCTTGAGTTTTCTCATCTTTCCAATTCACATAAAGAATCTGTACCCGACACTCAGTAGGACTCAAATTGGAGAAGCAGAGCAGTATTAAGGGCAGGCCTATTTGATCACTCCTGGTACACAGGAAGGGTGTACAGGCCACTGGGAATTTAGGCAAATGAGGGGCAACAGAGCTTATTTTGGACACTGTCTTGGGCTACGCTAATGCTATCAAATGTCAATCCTATTGTTGACTTCATATTTGTTTTATCCTAAGCTCATATATTCATCCTCAACCCTGTTGAAAATATCTAATCCCATCACTCACTTTATTCTTTTCCTGATTTCCTAATGTCTCTATTGATATCTGCTTTCCTACATATTTTGCCCTGTGCATCATTGTGACTGACTCTTCACTTGTGTTGACGTTTACATTGACTCTCTAACCAAAACCCTATTGCTAAAGAACTTTTGTTCCAAATCCTATACTCACTTTTCTTCCTAAACTTACCGACTATCTTTCTAATCCAACTGACTATAACTTTTTGAATGGATGTTCTCTTCTACATTCAATGATCCAAGTACAGTTCAGGTTTCTATTCAACCGGGTGAGGGAGTAGATTCTGCAGTTTGGCAATTGGGGACAGCACATTCTGGCAACAAGATTAGCAAAGAGTTCTCAAGATTTCAACAGTGTTTCGTTAAGTGTACAGAAAAACAGGAAGTGACAAGTACATATTTTATTAACCTTTCATTCCCCACTTCTTTTTCTGGCTACTTTTAATCATAAAAGTGATCTTTGTGGGGTGTCACATTCTATGTCTGCTTGTGGGGTATTACCATAATTTTAATTTGTCCAATTTGAGCTTGGAGAAAAGAAATTACATGGTTGAGGAAACAGGGTTTTATAGTTAGTAATACTATGAGGATTATTATTGGACCGGCCAGGGTTGATAAAAACGTAATTAACCAGGGGGACTGTGTAAAAAAAGACTCAAACTACCCTTTTTGTGCCTCTCTCTCTCGTTGTTGCTCTTCAAGGCATCTTTTTAATTTACTCATAGATTTTTTTACAACTCCAGTATTGTCGACATAAAAACAACATTCTTCCCTCAAAGAAGCACAAAGGCCCCCCTCTGTCATGAAAAGGAGGTCCAACCCTCGACTGTTCTGTAAAACAACTTCAGAGAGAGAGGTTAAAGATTCCTGCAAAGCTGTGATGGAGGTTTCTAAAATCTTTAAGTTTTGATCTATTGCTGCTTCTAATTGGGTCACTTGTTGTGTCCCATGGACCAGAGCAGTGGTTCTTGTGCCCAACCCTGCAGCAACTCCTATTCGTAATAGAATGGCTAAGGTGAGGGACATATGTTCCCAGTGGAACCGGGTTGTATGTCCCCCTCTTTGATCTTCAGATGAACCTGCGTCATGATAGAGCACTCTGGGAAACATCTGCACCATTTCACAATTAATCACATCTGTTGACCATTTCATGAAAACATAAACAATGTTTAAGTATATAGAATTATACTGTTGTAGGGACGGACAAGGCAAGGCACCTAAGATAGCACCAAAGACACGGAAACAGTCTTTTTTGGTTTCAACCAGATTCAGAGGGCATTGCTTCTGTTGTAATCAATTAATCCCCTGAAACCCAAGTTACGTAGTTTCAGAATTTTGTACCCAACACGTAAGGGAAGGGGCTCAGAAGTTCACAGTCTGCAGAAGTTCACAAAAAGCAGTTTTTGTTTCTGTTTTTTCCTCAGTTTGGGCAAGTTAACTTTTCAAGGACACCTGGGTGGAGTTGTCTTCCCTTTCTTTTTTTCCCCCTTCCAGCTGTTTCCATACAGCCCAGTTTGTAACTTCTTTATCTTAGAAATGTAGCCATCTCTGTGAAGCCCCAGCTCAAGGCCAGAGGACTTTTTTCCAAATATTTTGTGAAAAACTAGTAAGGGTGTGTCTAGATCAGGAGTGCTGAATTTTTTAGCCAGTTGCCAAGGAGACCAGGGCAACACAAAAATAGGAAGTTTATCTACAGTGAACTCTTTTATAGGGACTCTTTTGCTGAAAGTCCTAAATCAGCCATGGTGAAGACTTCTGGAGAAGGTCAGTTAAGACTTTTCTGTGGGCCTGGTACAGAGGGGGAAAATTTGGAAGGCAGGGATAAGAGCAGCTCTGTGGATCTGAGAATGAGGAAGGAGAGATGTAAAAGAATATTGGGAGAGGGCTTTGGGATCTTAATAGCAACAAAAACTTGAGCAGTAGAACAGATAGAACGGAGGGGGAGACGGGAGTGAGATTCCAAAAAGCCTGTGAGGGACTTTAAATTCTTAGTAACCTGTTTTTAGTGATGACAAAGCAACATTAAAGGCCATTTTCATTACATCTTGTATTAGGGTCTGAGGATTCTTCTCAGCGGGTTTGAGCTTTGCATTAGGTGGTAAGAGGACTGGGTGGGACCCGGTGCGGGCACTGACAGGAGAGGAGAGGAGTGAGTGAATGGAGTGGTACCTCAGTACCTGCAACCTCAGCAAGGGAGCAATGGTCTGAGAACCAGTCGAGATTTGGGTTTTTGATCTAGATATTGGAGGGGAGAAATCAAGTTGCTGAGGTGGGAGTGACAGCAGAGAGTCTAGAGCACAAGGCTGAGGGTGAGCATCTATTGGAGAAGCATAGTTCAGGATGTGAGCAAAGGAGAGAGAAGGCCTCCACATAGCGGAATCTCCTTTTACCCTTTTGAGCACTTGCAGAAGTTAAAAAGGTCACACAGAATTTGAGGATCTAGAGACCCCTCTGGGGGCCATCGGTTTTGGTTATCTAATTCGTAATATGCCCAATGCTGTGTACAGAATTTGATGAGGAGTTTGGGTTCCATCTGACAGTCCCTGTATGCTCACATCCCCATGACTTACAATAGAAGTCTGCTCTCCCCCCCCACAGCCGTGACTGTTTGTGGCTTTGATAGTCTGCCGGGCAAACATAGTAATCTAGGCTAGCCAACCTGCATCTGGCTCACGTGTCCCTACATCTATAATGTTTGTTTCCATTATCTATGGTACGGAAAGGATTTAATGGAATTTTAGTGGGATCCTGTTAATCAGGGATATCCCAATAGGAAAGACCTATAGCCAGCTGACAAATGACTGGGTGGAGAGATGGCCACCAGGTTCGTAAGCTGGCTGTATGCGAGATAGGCCATACTTCGTGTCCAGTAGGATTTGTGATCAGCCATCGCAGCTTAAGGGGCTGATGAGGGTTAAGACTACTGGTCGTCAAGTGGAGAATAAATATCTTCCAGGATCTTCTTTACAACCATTTGCAATGTTTCTTTTTTCTTCTTTTTTATTTCTTTTTTTTTTTTTGTGTGTGGGGAAGGCTTCAATACATCCTGAAAATGTATGTTCAAAGACTAGGAGTTATTTAAGTCCATACCTTACTGGCTTAATTTCAGTAAAGTCCACTTCCCAGAAATGTCCTCGTCTGGTTCCTCATAGGTGCTTTCCTGCAGGAAGCTTGGAAGTGTAAGCTTTAACCAATTAATGGACCTGACAGGCTTTTGTTACCCATTCAGTTATTTCCTTTTGCTGTGAGTAGGTTAGTGGAAAACTGTGTTCTTGATCCTTCACGAATGAATGCAGTTTCTTTGAACAAAGGTGAGTGAGTTGATGAACATTTGCTACTGACATAGTTAGAGCCATGATTATAGGAGTAGTTACTGAAGGATTAAAAAATTCCACTTGGGGGCCTTCAGGGTTAAAAGTTATTTTGGCCCAGAGCTTGGTGAGCAGAACTCTGCCTATCAATGTGGCCAGGGATTACTAGGAAGGAGTGATGGATTTTTCCTTTTCCCTGGTCCATGGTCCTCGTAGTTGTCAAAGCCCGATATTTACTTCTGTTAGACTCTTGAATTAGAGACCTTTTATTCAGTAGAGGGCCCAATGGGCCTTACGGGCTGAGTATATTCCCCCTGCATCTACTTCAAAGTTTATTGTGTTCCCCTCCACTTCAAAAGTTACATTGAGGTCAGGGAGAGGATCTGAGCCCGGACTTTCTTAGTATTCCTCCAGAGTCAGAATATCTGGCTGGCATGGCTGTCTCTTTCTAGGGCACTCTTTGGCCCAGTGTCCTTTTTCTTTAGAGTAGGCACATTGATCTGAGGCCAGGGGTGGCCTCTAGTGTGTGCCCAGGTATCCCTTCCTGTCTCTCTGTTTCTTAGTTTCTGGCCTATTTGTTGTTGTGACCAGGACCTTAGTCAATGCCTTAGTCTGTCTTTTGTTTCTTTTATCCTCATTCAGCTCCCTTCTCTTCCTCAGTTTCTTTCTTAAAGTATACCTTCTCGGGTTCTCTGACTAAATCCCTCAAAGTCATATCTTGTAATCCATCTAAGCATTGTAACTTTCTTTTAATATCCAGGGCAGCTTTCCCAATAAAGGCCATTGTGACAGATGCCTTTTGATCCTCTGCCTGAGGATCGAAAGGAGTATGTCTCTTATATACCTACATAATTATCTCTAGGAACATAGAGGGAGATTCATCAGGCCCTTAAATAATCTCTCTTACCTTGGCCAAATTAGTTGGTCACCTAGCGGCCACTAAGATACCCACTATTAGAGCCCGGCGATAAGTGGACAGATGCTCCCTACCTTCAAAGGTGTTGGGGTCCCAGTTGGGTCGTTTCAAGAGAAAGCCGGCTTTGAATATATTGGGAAGTTTTGTCTGTCACGCATTTGGTCCGAGGATACTTTTTTCTAGCATCCAGGAGGATTCTCTTTTGTTCCTCTGTCATGAAGAGAGTCCCTAGGAGTTGTTGGCAGTCATCTCAAGTAGGTTGGTGTGAAAACATCAATGACTTCACCAGACCTGAGAGCCAGGTTGGGTCCTCGGTAAAAGGGGGATTGTTATTTTTCCATTTATATAGGTCTGAAGAGGAGAAGGCCAATACTGGTAGGCTTGCATTTTTTCCCTATGGCCATCGTCAATCATTGGTCCTTAGGGATGGAGGGAAGCAACACGGGAGTTCCAGGGTTTTCAATCATTTGCCACCAGCGAGTTCCTTTAGCAACTCCAGCTTCCTCCAGGGGAGGAGGGGCTGTGTGTGACGCAGGGGAGTTATCTGGAGGGCCCTGGGCTGGCTTAGCTTCCTCCAATTGCGGAGAGGCTGAGTCAGCAGCTGGAGAATCACTTAGAGGGTGTTGGGGGTTGTGGGACAAGGGTAGAAGATAAGGAGGGGAACGAGAGTCCAGTAGAGTCAAATCTTGTGACTCAGGGAGAACAGAGGGTGGAGGAGGAGGAGGAGCAGAGGGGTTGAGAGATCGTGGGGGAAGGAGTAGGAACGGGGACACAGCAAGGAAAGGCTTCACCCACGGAGGAGGAGATTTGCAGAGGTCCTGCCAAGTTAAGGTATATTCCTGTTTATCAGTATGGCTATGTGGCCCTGGCTGTAAGACAATATCTCTGTCTTTTTAAATTAGTGGGAAGTAGAAAGATCCTTCTAGGGGCCATCAGAATCCAAAGGTGGGCCATTCTGTGGCACACAGAGTCTGCCAGGTCCAGCGTTTTACTGAAAAAGAAACATTCTGAGCCCTTAAGCGGACTTTGGTCCATAGATCAAGGGTCAGGGACAGAGGCATTGAAGTGATCATTGAAGTGATACACAAACAGTAAAAGCAACGACACAGGACACAGACAAGAGAAAACAATAAAGACAGGCAATGGACGTCCAACACTGAGACCAAGACTGAGCAGGTGGCAAAACCCGATGGGCTGGCAATACCGAATCTGAAACAAAGTATCACTGAGTCGAGGAGACTATTATTCCTCGATTCCGGAGTCCTCTGTGGCGTCCCCCAGGGACTTGGCTTGTGGCTCTGTGACACGTCTGCCAGCCACCATCAAAGAGAGCTCACACACTTCATCGACAGCCATTTTGCCAAGCCCTAACCTGAAACCTGAAACCAGAAAGAGGTGCCTTACTTACCCTGAGAGTAGCCCATTGGGGTCTCTCGTTCACCACTGCTGGATTTCGGTGGAACCTCCATATATAAATATCGGAAGAGCATTGGGGGAAGAGACCACCAAGAGACTCTCTCATGCAAAAACAAAGGGTTTATTGGGGGTCCAGCATGCTGGGGCTCAGAGCTCATTTGAATAGAGCAGAGAACCCTGAGAACAGCTTAAGCAGAGCTTATATACTTTCCTTGAAGAGGGCAGGGAGGAAAGTTTATTGATGGGCCTGGGCAGGTGAGCAGTTTGCGTGCAACTGGGTGAGGGAGTACATTCTGAAGTTTGGCAGTTGGGGACAGCACATTCTGGGAAAAAGATTAGAAATCACTTCTCAAGATTTCAACAGTGTTTTATTAAGCATACAGAAAAACAGGAAGTGACAAGAATCTATTTTATTAACATTTCACTACCAACTATACTTTGCCAGATTTCCTAAAGTCTCTATTGATATCTGCATTCCTACATATTTTCCCCAGTTCATCATTGTGATTAATTCTTCACATGTGCTGACATTTACATTCACTCAATACCCGAAACCCTATAGCTAAAGAACTTTTGGTCCAAATCCTATACTCACTCTCCTTTATAAACATACCGACTATCTTCCTAATACTACTGACTATCCATTTTGACTGGAAGTTCTCTTTGAAAATCAATCATCCAAGTTACAAGGTCCTATGCTTAATACCCAATCAAGGGCCCAATGCCCTTCTGGGCTTCAAATCTTACCTAGATTTTTGTTTTCAGATTCATATATTTTACCTATATATTCTTGAAAATATCGCAGGTTCCCAATACCATTATTCATCCAGCAGAATGATTTCTATTCCAAATCAAACCTGTTATTAACCGTAACCATACACTGTTCCCTCAATCTAACTTTAGAGAAGAGCAAGGACAGAGTTGGTCTTAAAATACAGGAATTTAGGGGATCTTCCAACTGCTGAGAAACTCAAAGGTCTATGCGCAAATGATCCCTAGAGAAGTTGTAGGCACCTATTAAGGAACTGAGAGAGCAAAAGTCATCTTTCATTGCAAACAACCTGGTCAGCATGAAGGGATGTGTCTGAATCAGCCTCTCTCTTCTTTATGTAGAGAAGAAGGACCAAACGAGGCCTCTGTGGAGAGCTGTTCCCGGTTACCAATGTTTGATATACCATTCTAACTTGTGAAAGTGTCAAAGGAATTAGTGACAGCCTCAATTTCATGGGACCTTTGGAAGCAAATGTTAGGACAACGTGCTTGCCAAGGCATTGACCTCATTCAGTTCCTGAAGGAAGTGACCTCACCTCAGATTCTTGGTGATGGAACTCTCTGAACGTGGGATCCAGGCATCCAGGCACACAAATCTAGTCCCAGGCCCAGTCCCAGTGGTCTCACTTCTTTTGATTTACCAAAGACAGAGTCAGTCTTTCTTGGTATCTACTGATGTGAGGATGGCCAAATGCCAGGAAAGCTCTGAAGAGTGGCCTTTCCTGAGTAAGCAGGAAGTGGCTCAC
This sequence comes from Callospermophilus lateralis, assembly GCF_048772815.1. NCBI lineage: Eukaryota > Metazoa > Chordata > Mammalia > Rodentia > Sciuridae > Callospermophilus > Callospermophilus lateralis. Next base: position 177,710 of record NW_027514563.1, on the reverse strand, counting down.
CGTTGTCTCCTGACAACTTCACAGAGTTGGCCAAGGAAACCAGATCTGAGACAGAACAGGCCATTTGATGGGAACATAGTATGGCCCACCAGTCAGAGGTCACACCCGATAGTCAGAGACCTACTTTGGGAAAGGAGGTGAATTTGTGGGTGTGAGTGTGTGTTTGTGATTTTGTCTCATGTTCTGAGAATAGGTAGGAAAGGCAGTTTGTTTGGTTTGGAGTGGACGATTTCTAACAAGTGATTTGACAAGGCGAGTGTTTTTATGTCTGTGTATCCCACTGTGTCCATGGTTGTAGACATTAGAAAAGAGAATGCATCAAAGGATGTGTCCAGGCTAGTAGAAAGCTTACCAGAATTCTTTCTGCCCAATGTATGAAAGGAATGCGGCTTGCCTTATGGATGGGTAACACCTGCTATCTTCCTAAGTTCCTGTTTTCTTCCTGAATTCTGGCCACTCTCCAGAATAGGCTCATGATTTTGTGACCAAGTTATGTACCACCTCCAAGCTCTGTGACATGGCCATGTACTGGATAGCTGAAGGGAATGGCGAGCGTCTCAGAAAATTCAGATATCAGTGTGACCAGGAAAGTCTCAGTGGAGAAACACTGCTTTGGGCCGTTTGCTAACCTAATGTTCTGTTGCCATGAATGTCAGGAAGGTCTTTGCCTCATGCCACCCCTTTGTGAAGCCTGAAGAAAACAGTTTTCAAATGGAAATGAATATGGATCACCTGTGGCTCTTTGCTTAATTGCTTTGAAAAGGGATGTGTCTGAATCAGCCTCTTGGCCCTGTGTGAGGTTGTGGCTTAGATACTCAGCACGTGGTGGATGTAAAGAAAGATCCCATGTGTGCATCCAAAACCAAAATGGCCAAAAAGCAGTCCTTGTGGATGAAGTCTGTCGCCTTCCTCTTTAAAGTTCTTGAACTCCATCAAGTGAGAATAGGGATCCTTTGGGTCAAATGGGTTCTTCAAAGACCTGCAGAGGAGCTTGTGTTTTCTCATGACTGCAAATCACATAAAAATATATACCTGACACTCAGTTTTCCACAAATTGGAGAAGCATAGAAGTATTAACGTCTAGCATATTTGATCACTCCTGTTTCACATGAAGGGTGTCCAGACCACCCTGAATTTACGCCAATGAGGGGCAAGGGAGTTATTTTGGACACTCTCTTGGACTCCGCCACTCATGGAAACCTTCAGCCAGAGGTTGTGATTAGTGTCTATATGGAAGAAGATGAGGGCCATATGGGAGGGTTTTGGTTTTAATTTTGGTCATTTGTGTCCGGTTGGAAGACATGACTGGGACCACCTGGGCTTGAACTCTGGTGTGATTCCCCTTAGAGACTGAATTCAGAGAAGTATTGCCATGAATTTTGTTGGGATTTTAGGAGTCCACCCATGAGAATCACCCTTGGAAACTGAGATCTAGTCCCAGGGTGGCTTTCCACAGAGCCCTGGGTATCTCAGCCAGAAGATCACATGATTTAATTCTGAAAGACTTGCCAGCCATTGTTGAGAGTCACAACACCCATGGACATCACATTGTAGACCTCAATAGGCCTGGCTTCATGTGACATTTTGGCCACTCTTTGGGAAGCCTTGCCTGTGAGAGTTCTACAGAGCATTCATTGAAATGAGCTTCCTCACCATTTAAAGGTTCCTGAATGAATTGAAACCCACAGTGCCTGCAACGTCATCCTTGAAAAATGCCTAGATAAATACCATGAAATTTTTGAAATTCCCATGACCAGGTGGCACTGGAGAAACTTTGGATGTCCTGTTGCTGATCGTAAATATGCAAGACAGTGCCTTGATTGAGTGGGTTTCATGAAAATGGTGTAGAACAGAGATGCCAGTATGTTGGAACCTCCTGAGTAGTGGGCCTAGAGCAGTGGTAGGCAGGTGTGTGATAAAAAATTTGTGGTGGGGCCATGTGGATCCTCCATTGGATCCCAAATGGCTTGTGACTTACATGGTGCAGCCAGCAAACCCTTCCATGTAAAGGCTTCTGGTTATATGGAGATGTTTCCGGGCAATGTTTAGAATCAGGTTACTATGGACATGGGGCCAAGCTATGTGGGATAGAAGCCTGGTTGGTGCATTCTCCTGCAGACCCTGACCAACCACACATGAAAGAATTGCCTCCAGAACTGTGTCCCAGTTGAACTTCTTTTATTTCATGAAGCAAATGCCAAAGTCCCAGTGCAGCAGCAAGAAACACCACGAAAAGTGGAGGATGACCAAATGGCTTCCCAGTCCACATGGGAATACCCTTAGCCCCCAGTGGCCACAGTTTACTTACAAAGAGAGAATTCAGCACTGCTGCCTCATGTTCATTGGAAAATAAGAAAGCATGTCCTCCAGGTCACATAGATGCAGACACAGCTTTGATAGTCTCACTAAAAAGAAGCTAAAGCTCCTGACAACAACATATATTTCAAGTGCCCAAACTCAGAGGCAGTTTCTCAAGAAGTATTTAGGCCAGCAGAGCTCCATGTTTATGGAGTGTTTACCCTGTCCCATACTAGGGAAACTCCTCTACCACTTCCAAGGTTGTAAACTCCTGAGCATATTATTCACAGATTTTATTACTCTTCTCCTCTAATTGTGTCTTACTTTGGGCGAAAAAAATGTCAAGGAATTGTTCTGGATGAGAGTGGGAAGATTTTGTTTAGCACATATTTGCATACACATTGAATTCATTTTTCTATTTTACATTTGAAATACTGAATCCTGACACTAACACATGCCCTGCTAGATTCTGAATACTAATCCTAATATAATGGAGAAAAATTACGGAAACAGAATAGAAATACAAGCAGTTCAGAGGAGGCATGTTGTATACTTGGACTTGCCTTTTGCATTATATAGGGTAGGAGTTATAAATCTAGTCAATTTTTTGTTGAAATAGTTTTCCATGTGCTTTTAAAGTTAACAAATATGTGAATTCCTGTCTCCCTTTCTCTGTATTCTATTCAGCACATGTATTTTTATATGCACATATAGAATCCTACCTGGTATCACACGTACATTCTTGTGAGTTACATGACTTGGCAGATACAAAGTGTGAGAAGAGATCACTCCTCTTAAACGCTGTTTGACCTGAAAATTCAACCTATGGGTGAGCTTCCTAGTTGAAAAAAGTTATACATAAATCCATATCCAGTAAAATGAATATTTTTGGATCTGTGGATGATTCATATTTCACGGTGTAATTCGATTGGCATATATATTGCTAATTTTTAAAATCTGTGTGTGTGTATATATATATATATATATATATATATATATATATATATTCTCTCCAGATATTTCAAAATATTTAATATATGTGTCTTATTATACACTCCCTAAATTCATTCATGATTATGTATGTGGATTTATAATCAACTTTTCACAAGATTATTCTCAGAAATATTCATTCACCTGATATACGTATTTTTTTCCTAGTATTGAAAACTAACTTCAGTGAATGGTGCATATAAATCCTAATATTTCTACAGTAACTGATCCATTTTCACATCAATGCAAGTAGATTCCTATGGGACATGATAAGTATTTTGAAGTTCATTTTTATTGAAAACTAGTACATTACTATTTCTTCAGTTTATGCACATTATTGGATATATATTTCATCCACAAGTTCACAAATTTATAGGCATTTATTTCACTTTCAATCACTTTCTGCTTCAGAAAACACGTGTTCCGCCATGTTTCAAACTGGTCTTTTCATGAGACTTCTTTCCAAACACATTATTTTTGATTTCCATAATCACTTTTGAAGCAAAACTCACTCACTCTTCATGATAAACCATAACCCTAGGATTACAATTAGACGTATAACTAGTTGTTATGAATGATTATATATCAATATATGATTTCTTATGTATTTTCAGATATCAATTCAATACATTATTTAAAGTGGAACCAGTTATATTATTTATTAACTGTATGGTCTATTCATGCATTATCTCTATATTCATAGACACAGGGTACACCTATTTTTACCCTCAATACTAATTTATACGTTTTCAAAATATTCCTCAAAAAATGGTGGAAGAATTACTCATGTCACCTGATCTATATATACATTTTATCACAGTAATATTCTGGACAAAAAAATCAAAGGTCACCCTTAAGGTTGTACCAGAGCCTAAATGGAAAGTGAGCATGGATTACTAAAACCTTCCATGTCCAGGTGGCCTAATGCTCTCAAATGTCAATCTTATTGGTGACTACATTTTTGTTTCTTTCTAAGATTATATATTCAACCTCAAGCCTGTTGAAAATGTCTAATCCTATCACTCACTTTATACTTTGCCTGATTTAGTAATGTCTCTATTTATATCTATTTTCCTACATATTTTCCCCTGTTCATCATTGTGACTGACTCTTCACTTGTGCTGACATTTACATTCACTGTCTACCTGAAACCCTATTGCTTAAGAACTTTTGGTCTAAATCCTATTCTCACTCTTCTTTGTAAACCTACTGACTATCTTTCTAATCCTACCGACAATCCCTTTTTGAGTGGGTGTTCTATTCGACATTCAATCATCCAAGGTACAAGCTCCTATGCCATTGTATATAGATTTATCTGAGACATTTTTGCAGAAAATAATTCAAAGCTAAGTGTGCCAATTAAGGGCCCAATGCCCTTCTGGACTTCATATCTTCCCTCTATTTCTGTTTTTATACTTATATTTCACCTATATATTCTTGTAAGTATCATAGTTTCCCAATACCATTATTCGTCATGCAGAAGGATTCCTAACCCCAAATTGAACATGTTACTAACCCAAACCATACACTGTTCTCTCAATCGAACTTTACAGAACAGCAGGGACAGGGTTGCTCTTAAAATACAGGAATGTAGGGCATGTTCCACCTGTTGAGAACATCAAAGGTCCATGCAGAAATGATCCCTTGAGAAGATGTAGGCAGCTACGAAAGACCTGAGAGAGAAAAGTCATCTTCAATGGGAAACAACCTTGTCAGCATGAATGGATGTGTATGAATCAGCCTCTCTCTTCTTAATGTAGAGAAGATGGACCAAAACAGTCCTAGGTGGAGAGCTGTTCCCGGGTGCCCATGGTTTATATACCATTCTAACTTGTGAAAGTGTCACAGGAAGTAGGGGCAGCCTCCATCTCATGGGACTCTTGAAAGCAACTGTTAGGACAAAGTGGTTGTCAAGACAATGACCTCATTCAGTTCCTGAAGAAGTGATCTACCTCACTTCCTTGGTGATGGAACTCTCTTAACTTGGGATCCAGGAAGCCAGGCACCCGGAGCCAGTCCATTCCCAGACCCAGTAGGCTCACTTGTTTGAATTTACCAAGGAGAGTGTCAGTCTTTCTTAGTACCTACATATGTGAGGATGGCCAAATACCAGGAGAGCTCTGAATAGGGGCCTTTCCTGAGAAAGTAGGTAGTGGTTCACCGCAGGCTCCTGACAACTTCACAGAGTTGACCAAGGAGACCAGATCTGAGATAGGACAGGGCATTTTGGGGGAACATAGTATGGCCCACCACTCAGAGGAAACTCCGGATAGTCACAGAGTTACATGGGGGAAGGAGGTGTCTTTGTGGGGTGGGTGTGATTTTGTGGTTTTGTCTCATGATCTGATAATAGGTAGGAAAGACGGTTTGTTTGATTTGGAGTGGTCTTCTTCTAGTAAGTCGTTGGACAAGGCAAGTGTTTCTATTTCTGTGTATCCCACTGTGTCCGTGGTTGTAGACATTAGAAAATAGAATGCAACAATTGATATGTCCTGTATAGTAGAAAGATTCCCGGCATTCATCCTGCCCAATTTATGAATGGACTGCAGCTTGCCTTATCCATGGCAACACCTGCTACCTTCCTAAGTTCCTGTTTCTTCCAGAATTCTCACCACTCTCCAGAATAGTCTCATGGTTTTGTGTCCAAAATATGTACCACCTCCAAGCTCTGTGACATTGCCATGTCCTGGATAGCTGAAGGGAATGGCGAGCATCTCAGAAAACTCAGATATCAGTGTGACCAAGAAAGTCTCAGTGCAGAAACCATGCTTTCGGCCTTTTGCTTATCAATTGTTCTGTTTCCCTGAATGTCAGGAAGGTCTTTGCCTCAGGCCACCCCTTTGTGAAGCCTGAAGAAAACAGTTTTCAAATGGAAATGAATGGGCATCACCTGTGGCTCTTTGCTTAATTGCTTTGGAAAGGGATGTGTCTGAATCAGCCTCTTGACCCTGTGTGAGGTTGTGGCTTAGATTCTCAGCACCTGATGGATGTAAAGAGAGATCCCATGTGTGCATCCAAAACAAAATGGCCAAAAGAGCAATTATTGTGAATGAAGTCTCTCACATTCATTTGTAAGGTTCCTGACCACCATCAAGTGAGAATACGGATCCTTTGGTTCAAATGAGTTATGCACAGCCCTGCAGAGGCTAACCCATAGGTTTTTGGGTTTTCTCATGGCTCCAAATCATATAAAGAATCTATACCTGACAGTCAGTAGGCCTCAAATTGGAGATGCAGAGCAGTATTAACAGCTGGCCTATCTGATCACTCCTGGTTCACCGGATGGGTGTCCAGGCCACCTTGACTTTAGGCAAATGAGGGGCAAGGGAGCTTATTTTTGACACTGTCTTGGGCTGCACCCCTCATGAAAAACTCCAGCCAGAGGTTATGATAAGTGTCTATATGGAAGAAGATGAGGGCCATGTGGGAGTGTTTGGTTTTAATTGTGGTCATTTGTTTGGCGGTTGGAAGAGATAACTGGATCCACCTGGGCTTGAATTCTGGCATGATTCCTCTTAGAGACTGAGTTCTGGAATTTACCTCAAAGAAGTATTGCCATGAAATGTGTTGGGATTTTAGGAGGCCACGCATGAGATGCGCCCTTGAAAACTGAGATCGAGGGCCAGGGTGTCTTTCCACAGTGCAGTGAGAATCTCAGCCAGGATATCACATGATTTTATTTTGAAAGACTTGGCAGCCATAATTGAGAGTCTAAACACAAATGGAACTCATATTGTAGACCTCAATGATCCTGGCTTCATGTGACCTTTTGGCCACTTTTTGGGAAGCCTTGCCTGTGAGATTTCTCCAGAGATTTCATTTAAATGAGCTTCCTCACCACATAATGGTTCCTGCATTAATTGAAACGCACAGTGACTCCAACTTCATCCTTCAAAAATGGCTAAATAAATACTATCAAATTTCTGAAATTCCCATTACCAGGTGGCACTGGAGAACCTTTGGATATCCTCTTGCTGAACATGAGTGAAATAATTCCCCACGCAATGACACTTCACCGGGAGAATTCCAATTTTATTGCTAAAAGCTGTGTGCTTATATAGAACTAAGGGGGAGATGGTATGGCTTAGATAAATGGCAGCAACCCGTTTATTGACAAGTTCTTTCAAATATCAGCTCCAGAGCCCAGGAATTAGTTCTAATTGGGGCTAAGGTTCCCCACAAGCGAGATTTGAAATTGGCGCTGGCGGGAGAGTTCACAAGGGCGGGAACTTTTTGCACCACTGCAGAAATGAAGAAGGTAGGAAGAAGAAGTCCTTAGGCGCCATGTTGGGGTTTTTCTCTGCGGTATGGCTGCCATTTATTCCTGTCCCAACATTCCACCCTTTTTGTTTTCTTAGGAAGTGGGGCGTCGTTTGTCAGATCTGGCTGCTTCCTGCTGTGTGGGGCTGGTGTGTGGCCTAGAAAGAGAAGTGGAGGAATGCTCAGGGGGCAGGTATGGGGATATCATGGCAGCCAGAAATAAAACCCAGTGGCTATAGACAGCTATTTTCATAGGGGTGAAGTCAATGAATGTTCCCTGAAGCCAAAGATGTCGATGGCATGGAACCAGTCCTGGATGGAAGAGATTGTTGGTATCAGCCACTGGTCCTGTAACAGAGACTCAAGGAAATACTGGAAGCGTTGCCTGGACATGGTGTCGCCAGCACCTGAAGAAGATCAGAGCGAATAAAAACAGAATGAAGATAAAAATTAAAGCAATTGTCAATTTTTGGCAGAAGTTCCATGTGGGGGGACTGACATAGAAGAGGCCAAGGGCCATGAGAAAGCTTAGAAGGTGGTAAAGACTATGAATCCAGGATGGCAGATTAAGAGGTTCTCCGAGCTCGTTGTCTCCCGCTGTCTAATACCCGTTGCATTCCATCGTGCCTGGTAGTGAGCTTCATCACTGAGTGAACTGTTCTCTTGGAGATGTTGGGGATTCATCGGTCATCAGAGGCTGGTAGTGACTAAGCAAAAGCTGGTTGAAAGTTTGATTAGGAATTTTATGCAGTTGGGTTTGAAGGCACTTCATTATGCAGGGCAAGAGAGCACAAAAAAGGAGCATCCAAATAAGGGGACCCAAGATATGTAGTAAGTACATGGCAAGATAGGATTGGAAGAACCCTGTTATGGGATTGGAGGAGGTAGGTTTGAGCAATTGGGTCGATAATTCCTGCAATTTAACAACATTTTTTTTATTAGCCCAGATTCATTAACATAATAGCAAAATTCCTCTCTGAGGAATAGGCATGTAACCCCTTTTTCTGCAGTGAGAAGATCAATTGCCCTTTGGTTCTGTAAAGCCACTTGTGCCAATGAAGTAACCTGCCGCTGCAAGGAACCCAGAGACTCAGCCATGGTATTGAGTGTTTCCTGCAGTTTTTGTTGAAGGTCATTGGATCCCATAGAGCATGACCTATAGCTCCACCAGAGAGTCTGAGACCCGTCACTGAGGTTGTTAAAATGAGGCCTACCAGAACCAGCAGAAAGACTACCCTACGGGTGCGGGAAGGTAGGGCCAACTGTCAGAATTCGGTGGGAGTATACAAAGATAGCTGAGGAACTACAGTAACCAAGAAACAGGCGCCAGAGACATTGATGGTTGAGGTACTTAAAGAACCATTACACCAGAGGAAATGTCCAGGTTGCATAAACACAGGGCTCTATGGAGTGCTGTAGCTCAAGGAACAAATGGGTAAAGGATTCATTATTGGCAGGTGGAAACAGATGAAAGGAAATAATGTATTGGTGGAATAACTTTCCCACAGTGGGATACGTGTCACATGTAGGGGTTGTCCTTTTTAGAGAAATTGTAGGGTTTTGCTGGAATATTTCCTGCCGCTAATGGGACTGCTGCTAGAAGTGGACGACTAAGTGAAGCACAGAGAAAGCACTGAGAAGTAGGCACAGAAAGAGGGGTGGAGTTTAATAATCAAAAAGTTTGGTGTAGCAAATTGAGCCATGTGGGAGGGGGACCTGAGAGGCTTGAAGGCTCTGAATCCTTTTTGGATGAGCTATGGATATGATCTCGAAGTTTTGATTCTGAGTCCTTAATGTGTTCGACTACCTGGATGGTTGCCTTAGGTTGCGTAATCAGGGTGAGGCCAATAGTCATCCACCCTGTGGGTCTGACTGAGGTTGTCCGAGCATAGACAGCAAACTCAACATAGCCCCATCGTTTGGCCTTGGGGTCAGGTTTATCTAAAGTATACCATCCATTGTTACTGGATGAAGAGCCTTTATGCCACTTTATGTAACTAGAAGTCCACCCTTCAGGGTAACCAAATGAGTGGTAAGAATAGCTACCACGTTCATCATGGAACATGCATGACCAATAGGGGCACCCATTATATATCTCAGGCCACCAATGACAATAGTCTTTTGTTTGATCAAAAAGGAAGCAAATGAAAGGCCAGTTCCAGCTACCAGGGACGAAGGTCCTTGAAGGTGACAATTTTAGGGAAATAGAGGTGCAGTTGTGGATGAAGCAAGTAGTTGCATCCACTGCGCAGACCTTCTGCATGCCATGTTCTGAGTATCGTTCCCGAAAAGTGAATAAATGCATGGTAGGTGAGGAGGGTAAAGACCAGTCCTGACAGAGCACAGAAAATAAGCAGAGCACAAAAAACAAGCAGTTAGAGAAGACTAGGGTGTTGGGAGAGCTCATTGTGCCTTCTTTAAGAGGAATTGGGCTGCAAGGAAAACCGTGTGAGCCACAACTAAAATGGGTGAGATGGGTGTGGAGAGCAGGAGTAAAGGGGAGGTTCAGTAGGTGATTCTTGGAGTTCCTCTGGGGTGGCCCTGTCTTCAGCAGGTGGGGCCTCCTGGTGATGTGGCTTCAACCTAGACATGTGAATCCAGGGAGTGAGACAGTTGTCTGGTAAGGAGAGTTTGGCGGCGGTAAGGGTAAAGAGAATGACAGGATAGGGGCCTTCCCATTTTGCGGCAAGAGTCCCTTTCTCCTCTGGGGTATTATAATAGACTAGACTAACAGGTGTTAAGGGAGGAGTGTTTGGAGAGGAGACTGGGTCCGGAAGAAGCCAGTCCTGATATTTCCAGAGTTCCGAGCGGAGATGGAGCAAGAGAGGCAAAGACAAATCTCGGGTGAGAGGTCCTTGTGAAATGACCAACCCAGGGGTTATAAGAGGTCTTCCATACATTATCTCAAAAGGAGACAGTAAAGATGGTTTCTTAGGGAGAGCTCTGATTCGAAGCAAAGCCAAGGGAAGGAGTTTGAAACAGTCTATGTTTAATTCCATTGTCAATTTGGTAAGGACTTCCTTTAGAGTACGATTTACCCTTTCCACTTTCCCTGAAGCCTGGGGGAAATATGGACAGTTGAAATGCCACTTGAAGGAGAGGGCTTGAGAGACCTTTTGTGTGATCCTAGAAGTAAACTCAGGGCCATTGTCATATTGTAGGGAAGTGGGCATACCAAACCTGGGGATGATGTCTGTCAGTAAGATTGAAGCTACAGTGGAAGCCTTTTTATTGGAAGTGGGAAATGCCTCAACCCAACCAGAGAAAGTGTCCACAAAGACAAGGAGGTATTTAGTGCGCCATACTGTGGGCATGTTGGTGAAGTCTACCTGCCAGTCAGCAGCGGGAATGTGTCCCCGGGCTTGGTGGAAAGGGAAAGGTTTGGGCCTTAAAGGAGTATGAGGGTTGGTCCGCTGACAGATCTGACAATTAGAGGCTATATTCTGTAGCATGGCTTGTCAGAGGGGGTGAGGGAAAAGAAACTCTGTAAAAAGAGGGTCAAAGACTGAGAATTGGAAAGGAATAGAGTATGAAGGAACTTGAAAAGATTCTTGTTCTTACTGAAAGACGTAGGGGCTTCAGATGAGCTGTCTAAAGTGGCCATTATATGTCCCCCATGGAGGCCATAATTGAAAGTGGTAGCAGCCATTCGTGCCGCCTGGTCAGCTTTGGCATTGCCCTCAGTGATAAGAAAGCCGTCCTTCTGATGGGACCTACAATGGACAACTCCCAACTGGGTGGGTAAGTGGCCTCTATTAGATTGGTTATAAAAGCTGAATTAGTGATCGCATTACCTTTGGTGGTAAGTAGGCCTCGCTACTTTCAAATATCAGCATGGGATAATAAGATATGGAAGACATATTTTGAATCAGTTTAGAGGGTGAGGGATTTGCCTTGTGCTAGAAGGCAGGCACGAGTGGATGCTATAAGTTCAGCCTACTTGTCTGTAGTTCCTGAAGGCAAAACTTTGGCCTCTATAATCTCAGTGGCTGAAAATACAGCGTATCCAGAGTAATGAGTTCCGTTCTCCCTAAAGGAACTGCTGTCAGTAAACCAGATAAGGTCAGGCTTGCTGAGTGGTCTCTCAGAAATGGAAGAATGACAGGGGAGGAAATCATCTAAGGTTTCCAAGCAATTATGAGTTGGTATGTGAGACATGGGAGTCATTGGGAGCAGTGAGGCAGGGTTCAGTGCAGAGCAGGGGAGGAAAATAATATTAGGGTTTTCCAGAAAGGAAGTGAGGGGCGACAGAAATCTGGATGTAGGGAGAGTTTGAAGGCCCTTTTAAGCTAAAAGATCCTTCAAGTGATGTGGGGAGTGGATAGTTCAAGGGGCCCCAAAAGTCAGATTAGAGGCTTCTTTGTGTAAAATTTGTCCAGTAGCCAGAGCTCTTAAGCAAGGGGCCCACCCACGGATGGTAGGGTCTAGTTGCTTGGACAAATATGACACAGGTGCAAATGTACGCCCATAGTTTTGACCTAAGACCCCAAGTGCTTGCCCCCCTTTTTCATGGACATATAGATGAAATGTTCTTGAAAGATCTGGAAGGTGAAGGGCAGGTGCCTTTAAGAGGAGTTGCTGAAGCCTGCGGAAGTGGTAGATGAGAAAGGAGGCAAGAGATTCACTAGGGGGTCCCTTTGCTAGGTCATACAGGGGTTTGGAGAGAAGAGAATAATTTGGGATCCAGGCCCTAAAATAACCTGCTAATCCTAGGAATGATAGTATTTTGGCTTTCGTATAGGGCACTGAAAGATCACAGAGGAGTTGCCTCCTATCCAGTGTTATTTCCTTTTTCCCGGGTGTAAGGCAAAAACCAAGATAGGTGACCGAAGACTGGGAAACCTGGGCCTTGTGGGGAGAGTCCCTATATCCCTTGTCTTCTAGGAATTTATGAAGCTGAGCGGTGTGGGATTGAGAGTGTTCCAGAAAGACTACATAGAAGAAGGTCATAGACATATTGAAGTAGAGTAGAGTCAGGACAGGTCAGGTGAAAGGATGTGAGGTCCTGGGCAAGAAATTGGCCAAAGAGATGGGGGCTATCCCTGAATCCCTGTGGGAGGACAGTCCAGGTAAGCTGATGAGAATGGCGGGTGTGAGAGTCAGTCCATGAAAAAGCAAAGATATCCTGAGATTCTGAGAACAGGGGAATAGAAAAGAATGCATCTTTTAAATATAGGACTGAGAAGTGAGTAGTAGTGGCATGGATCTGAGAGAGGAGGGAGTAAGGGTTGGGCACTAGCGGGTGGATGGGGTCCACAGAGGAGTTGACAAGGCGAAGTTCTTGAACCAGCCTGTAGGACACGTTAGGTTTCTTAACTGCCAGAATGGTTGTGTTGAAAGGAGAGTGTGTAGGCCTAAGATACCCCTTTCATAATAAATCCTGGATGATGGGTTCTAATCCAAGGAGAAATGTGGTTGTGAGTGGATATTGTGGTTGACTAACATATCTTGAAGGGTCCCGTAAGACAATATGAATAGAATTGCATTTAGCCATAAAGGGTGTAATTGTGTCCCAAACCTCAGGGTTAAATGGTTTAGATAGTCGTGGGAGAGTGCATGAAGGAGGTGTATCTGCCCCTAGGAATATCATGAGGAAATGAGAGGTAGGAGAGGTGTGGGTTGATAAGTGAATGGTGACTTTTAATAGTGAGAGTATGTCCCTTCCCAGAAAGGGAATGGGGCAATGGCTCATAACAAGAAAGGAGTGAGTGAAGGACAAAAGGGATCGCTGCATATAACATGATTGGGGGGGGTTTGAGGAAAAATCTTTTTACCTCCTACCCTGACAATAGGAGTTTTTGAGGGTGTGGTAGGACCCTAATACTCCCTCAAAATCGAAAAAGCGGCACCAGTATCCAAGAGGAAGTTAATGAAGCGTCCATCCACCAGGAAGGTGACCCTAGGCTCTTGATTCTTGATGGTAATAGTCTGGAGGGAAGGCCCAGGACTCCATCAATCCTCCTCTGCCAAGCCCAGGTGAGGCTGGGGTTGCTGGGCAGCAGACCAACCTTCCTTCTGGGTTGTTGGGCAGTCTGCCCCCCAGTGTCCACTTTGATGGCATTTTGCGCAGGGGTTGTAGGGTGTCCTCGGCGAAGAACAATTCCTGGTCCAATGTCCCTCCTTACCTCATTTGAAGCAAGCTCCAGGGGGGGTCATATTGGGACGGCATGGTGATGGCCTTCTCTGAATGAGCTGGGCCAACATTTGGAATTTGGCATTTTCAGCCCTCTGCCTACGGAATTCACTTTCATCCTCTCTACCATGAAAAACCTTGAAAGTGACAGCGAGGATTTTGGTCTGAGGAGTAGCAGGGCCCTGTTCAAACTTTTTAAGCTTGGCTTTAATGTAAGGGTAGCTTTGGGCCAGAATATATGTCATTAAGACATGACGGCCATCAGGGGTTTCTGGGTCGAGGTTTGTGTACTGCTGAAGGGACTTGGTTAGTCTATCCAGGAATTCTGAAGGTGTTTCCTCCTTCCTTTGAATGACCTCCTGCATCTTTTGAAAGTTAACAGCCTTGCGGGTGGACTTTTTCAGTCCCGCCAAGAGGCAGGATGTAAAAAGGTCACTAGACTGTAAGCCCATAGGGGATCCTGCTCTGGGACAGCATGAGGGCCTGTGGGTGGTTATGATTGGTCCTATGATTTTCATCAGCATGGGCTTGGGCTAGCTCCCAGAACCATTGCCTTTCCTTGGGGAGAAGTTTATTGGCCAAGAGCATGTAGATGTCATGATGAGTGAGGCTATATGCTTGCAGTACCCATTGAAACTCCCGAATGTAAGTGGTGGGGTCAGTGGTGAAAGAGCCTAACTTCCTCTCTAGCTGAGTAATGTCCGACATGGAGAAGGGCACGTGGACTCTGATGACACCCTTGGGACCAGCTACCTCACGAAGGGGTGTGATTGTCTTGGGCGTGGGAAGGAGTCCCTTAGACCTGATAACAGGAGGACTGAAAGAGGCAGGCGGTGGACAGGAAGGAGAGGGAGGGGAAGGGAATGTCTCTGTGGAAGAGGAGGAGGTGGAGCAGGCAGAAGAGTGGGGAAGGGAGGGGGATGAAATGGAAGGTTGAGGATCCGTGGAATCAGGCAGAGGAAGAGGAGGATTTTGCGGGAGAGAAGGGTCAGTTGGGGCTGGGGGATAAGGTGGGGGTTGATCTGCTGGGTCGAATGAGGAAGAATCTGCGAAGTCAGGAGTAGAACAAGGGGAAGAGAGGGGTTTGCAAGCAAGAAGGACCTGAGAGGGAGGGCAGGAGGAGCAGAGACAGGGTGCTGTGCGAGAAGGCTAAAACATTCAATACAGGGAATCTCACTCCACTTTTTCAGATGCTGGCAGTAATTAAAAAGGTCTAAGAGGAGGTTTGGATCTAAGGAGCCTTCTGGAGGCCAATGATTGCCATTATCCAGTGGATATGTAGGCCAATCTTGGGTACAGAATTTGATTAGAAGTTTGGGCTTGATGTCTGGTGTGAGGGAGAGTGTGGCCAGATTTTTTATTAAACTTTAGAGAGGTGAGGTTTCAGGTACAGATAAAGAGGTGTCCACAGTCACAGGGAGAGATGGAAGAGAGAGAGAGAGAGAGAGAGAGAGAGAGAGAGAGAGAGAGAGAGAGAGAGAGAATAAGTGTAAGCAAGAGAGACAAAGAGAAAACCCGGCCTGGAACGGACTCCGGGAAGCGCTCAGGGCGAATGGGGGTCAGGTGGGCATCCCCAAAATGACCAGCCATCATGAGGAAATACAGAGGGCACTACCTGATCGTCACCAGTGAAGTGCGATCTGTGAGACCCAATGGGTTCGGAGCCACGGGCAACCTGACATCAGGAAAGTTTTCGAACGCAGCAGAAGAAGTAAGTAATGAAAACAGAACTCCGGCTCCAGCAGAATGCAGTTCCAGGATGGGAGTTCAGTTTTCCCCGAGCAGAGAGGCAGCTTCAGCCAGACACAGCAGGCCCGCAGGAAACAGCAACTCTAGCCAGCAGCGGCAGCAGCAGCAGAGGAGGAAAAACCACAGAGCCTCTCATGTAAACTCAGAAGCCTCACACCCCAAAGGGAAACGGATCACCAGAGGGTCCACTGCAACCAGTAAAGGTCTTAGTGGGAGGAATTCCCTCCCCCCTACCAGGCGTCTAGAGTGTGACAGACGATCATGGTCACAAAGCCAGCGGTAGCCCGAAGGGAGTTGGCGAGCCGGGGTCAGGGGTGGCTTACATACAACAAATCAGTGGTGAGTGCAGGAAGCCTGCGTCTGAAAAGAGCAGACCAGGGCAGAGTGCCACGGTGGAGCAGTGGACGGGGCTCTTGTTGGAAAGAGCTCACCCATATCCTCACACGGGGCACCAGAATGAAAGAACTCCCCACGCAAAGGCACTTCACCGGGAGAATTCCAATTTTATTGCAAAAAGCTGTGTGCTTATATAGAACTAAGGAGGAGATTGGAGGGCTTAGATAAATGGCAGGCAATCCGTTTATTGGCAAGTTCTTTCAGATATCAGCTCCGGAGCCCAGGAATTAGTTCTTATTGGGGCTAAGATTCCCGGCCAGCAAGGTTTGAAATTGGCGCCAGCAGAAGAGTTCACACGGGCGGGAACATTTCGCACCACTGCAGAAAAGAAGAATGTAGGAAGAAGAAGTGCTTAGGCGCCATGTTGGTTTTTTTTTTCTGGGGTATGGCTGCCGTTTATACTTTTCCCAACAATGAGTATACCAGACAGTGCCTTGATTGACTGGTTTTTATGAAAATGGTGTTTAACAGAGATGCCAGAAAGTTGGATCCTGCTGATTAGTGGGCCAAGAGCAAAGGTGGGCATTTGTGTGATTAAACATCAGTGGTGGGACCATGTGGATATGCCATTGGCTTCCAAATGGCTTGTGACTGACATGGTGAAGCCAGCAGACCCTTATATGTAAAGGCATCTTGTTACATGGAGAGGATTCAGGACATTGTTCAGAATCAGGTTGCTATGTTCAAGAGGGCAAGCTATGTGGAATAGAAGCCTGGTTCTTTTATTCTCCTACAGACCCTGACCCACCACATGTGACAGAAATCCCTCACACACTGTGTCCCCGTTGAACTCCTTGTATTTCATGAAGCAAATACCAAACTTCCAGTGCAGCACCAAGAAACACCACGAAAATAGAGGATGACCATAT
Organism: Callospermophilus lateralis; assembly: GCF_048772815.1. Classification (NCBI taxonomy): domain Eukaryota; kingdom Metazoa; phylum Chordata; class Mammalia; order Rodentia; family Sciuridae; genus Callospermophilus; species Callospermophilus lateralis. The sequence continues at coordinate 161,015 of NW_027514563.1, read as the reverse complement.
GGCTTCATAGTCCACACTAGAGACATTTAGACCCAGGGGGCCACAGTTTACCTTCAAAGGGAGAATTCAGCACTGGTGTCTCATGTTCATTGGAAAATAAGAAACCATGTCCTCCAGGTCACATAGATGCCCAGGTTTATGGTTTCACTAGAAAGGAAGCTAAAGCACGTGACAACAACATATATTTCAAGTGCCCAACCTCACAGGCAGTATCTCAAGAAGTCTCTAGGACAACAGACCTCCATGTTTTTGAAGTGTTTACCCTGTCCCTTACTTTTGGAAACTCCTCTAACACTTCCAAGGTTGTGAACTCCTGATCGCATTCCATTCCAGATATGTATTCATGGATTTTCTAACTCTTCTCCTCTAATTGTGTCTTACATGGGGTGAAGGTGTTGTCAAGGTATTGTTCTGGATGAGAGTGGGAAGATTTTTGTGTAGCACATATTTACATACACATTGGATTCATTTTCCAATTTTCCATTCGAAATACTGAATCCCTGTCAGTAACCCATACCCTAATAGACTCTGACTACTAACCCTAATATGATGGAGACAAATAACCCAAACATAATATTAATACAAGCAGTTCAGAGGAGGCATGGTGTATAGTTGGTCTTGCCTTTTGCATGATATAGTGTAGGAGTTATAAATCTTGTCAATTGTTTGTTGAAATAGTACTCCATGTGTTTTTAAAGTTAACACATATGTGAATTTCTGTCTCCTTTTTTCTGTAGCCAATTCAGCACATGTATTTTTATATGCACATAAAAAATCCTACCTGGTATCACACGTACATTTTTGTGAGGTGGCTAACTTGGCAGAAACAAAGTATGAGAAGAGATCACCCCTCCTAAACGCTTTTGGAACTGAAAATTCAAACTATGAGTGAGATTTTTAGTTGAACAACATTATACATAAATCCATGTTCAGTAAAATTAATATTTTTGGATCGGTGGATGATATATATTTCACGATGAATTTTGATTGGCATATATATTGCTACTTTCTAATGTTTCTCTGTGAGATATATATATATATATATATATATATATATATATATATATATATATATTGTCTAGATTTTTCCAAATATAAAATATATGTGTCCTATTATATACTCCCTAAATAATTCACTCATGCTCATGTATGTGGTTTTATAATCAAATTTTCATACGATTATTTTCAGAAATATTCATCCACCTGAAATACATATTTGTTTTCTAGTACTGAAAACTCACTTCACTCAATGGTGCAAACAAATCCTTATATTTCTACTGTAACTGACCCAATTTAACATCAATGCAAGTAGATTCCAAAGGGGCATGATGTGTATTTTGACGTTCATTTTTATTTAACACTGGTACATTACTATTTCTTCAGTTTTTGTACATCATAGTATATACATTTCATCCACAAGTTCACAAATTTAAAGACATTTGAAACACATTCAATCACTTCCTGCTTCAGTACACATGTATTCCTCCTTGCTTTTGACTGGTTATTTATTGAGACTTCTTTCCAAACACATTATTTTCGATTTCCATAATCAATTTTGAAGCAAAACTCACACACACTTTATGATAAACCACAACCCTAATATTACCATTAGATGTATAACTGGTTGGAATGAATGTATGTATGTCAATATGACATTTCCTGTGTATTTTCAGATATCAATTTATTCCAATTTCTAAAGTTGGAATCAGTTATATTATATATTCACACATGGTACACCTATTTGTGCCCCCAATACTAATTTATATCTCTTCTAAATATTGCTCCCAGAAATGGTGCAAGAAAGACTCATGTCACCTGATCTACATATATATTCTGTCAACAAAATGCAAAGTCACACTTACAATTGTACCAAAGCCTAAATGGAATGTGAGTATGGATTATGAAAATCACCCATGTCCAGGTTGCCTAATGCTCTCAAATGTCAATCCTATTGGTGACTACATATTTGTTTCTTCCTAAGATTATGTATTCAACCTCAAGCCTGTTGAAAATGTCTAATCCTATCAATCACTTCATCATTTGCCTGATTTCCTAATGTCTCTAATGATATCTGCTTTCCTACTTATTTTCCCCAGTTCATCATTGTGACTGACTCTTCACATGTGCTGACATTTACATTTTCTGTCTACCTGAAACCCTATTGCTAAAGAACTTTTTGTCCAAATCCTATACTCACTCTTTTTTTCTAATCCTACCAACTATCTTCCTAATCCTACCAACTATCCTTTTTTGACTGGATGTTCTCTTCGACATTCAATTATCCAAGGTACAAGGTCCTATGCCATAATGTATAGATTTATCTGAGACACATGTGCACAACATAATTCCGAGTGAAGTATCCCAATCAAGGATCCAATGCCCTTTTGGGCTTCAAATCTTACCTAGATTTGTGTTTTCATACATATATTTCACCTCTATATATACTTATAAATATTGCAGGTTCCCAATACCATTATTCATGCAGCAGAATGATTCCTAACCCAAATCAAACATGTTATTAACCCTAACCATACTTTGTTTCCTCAATCTAACTTTACAGAAAAGCAAGGACAGAGTTGGTCTTATATAGAAATGTAAGAGATCTTCCACCTGCTGAGAACCTCAAAGGTCCATGCAGAAGTGAACCCTGGGGAAGATATAGAAAGCTATGAAGGACCTGAGAGAGCAAAAGTCATCTTTCATGACAAAAAAAAAAAAAAAAAAAAAAAAAAAAAAAAACAGGTCAGGATGAAGGGGTGTGTCTGAAGCAGTCTATCTCTTCTTAATGTAGAGAAGATGGACCAAACCAGGCCTGTGTGGAGAGCTGTTCACGGGTGCCTATGTTTGATATACCATTCTTACTTGTGAAAGTGTCACAGGAAGTAGGGGCAGCCTCCATCTATTGGGACACTTGGAAGCAACTGTTTGGACAAAGAGGTTGCCAAGGCAGTGACCTCATTCAGTTCCTGAAGGAAGTGACCTATATCATTTTCTTGGTGATGGAACTCTCTGAACTTGGGATCCAGGATGCCAGGCACCCAGAGGCATCCCCAGTCACAGTCCCAGTGGCCACACATGTTTGGATTTACCAAGGACAGAATCGGTCTTTCTTGGTAACTACTGATGTGAGGATGGCCAAATTCCAGGAGAGCTCTGAAGAGGGGTCTTTCCTGAGAAAGCAGGTAGTGTCTCACTACTGAACTGAAACCCACAGTGCCTCCAACTTCATCCATGAAAAATGGCTAGATAAATACAATAAAATTTTTTAAATTCCCTTAACCAGGTGGCACTGGAGAACCTTTGGATGTCTTTTTCCTGGTCATGAGTGTACAAGAGAATGCCATGATTGACGGTATTTCATGAAAATTGTGTAGAACAAAGATGCCAGTAAGTTGGACCCTGCTGAGTAGTGGGCCTTTTGCAGTGGTGGGCAGGTGTGTGATAATACAGCTGTGGTGTGGCCAGGAGGATTTTCCATTGCCTTCAAAATGGCTTGTGACTGATATGGTGCAGCCAGCAGACCCTTCTTGTTATATGGAGAGGTTTCCGGGCAAAGTTCAGAGTCAGATTTCTATGGTCAAAGGGGCAAGCTTTGTGAGATAGAAGCCTGGTTGTTGCATTCTCCTGCAGACCCTGACCCACCACAAGTGACAGAACTCCCTCTAATACTGGGTCCCAGTGGAACTCATTGTATTTCATGAAGCAAATACCAAACTACCAGTGCAGCAGCAAGAAACACCACGAAAAGTGGAGGATTACCAAATGGCTTCACAGTTCACACGGGGAGACACTTAGCACCAAGTGGCCACAGTTTACCTACAAATAGAATATTCAGCACTGCTGCCTCATGTTCATTAGAATACAAGAAACCATGTCCTCCAGGTCACGTAGATGCAGACGCAGCTTTTATGGTGTCACTAGAAAGGAAGCTAAATCTCCTTGCAACAACATATATTTCAAGTGCCCAAACTCAGAGGAAGTTTCTCAAGAAGTCTTTAGGCCGGCAGAGCTCCATGTTTTTGGAGTGTTTACCTGTTAGACCAGGACGCTAGAAAAGACCACTGACTCAAATTAAAATCAAATAAAATTAAGCTTATTATTTCCACCGGCCATGCTGCCTCTCCCTCCCAAAACGAAGGGAACAAGACAGCAACCCCTGCTTTCCTACAGCCCAGCTTTATAGCCCAGAAAGTTACACAAAAGGGGGGTTACAGATAACAGAACTCTGATAAACATCACACTAAAGGTAGTTTACAATTTTTTTGCTGTCCCTACATGAGAATTCATGAGGACCATTAGAGCCTCAGAGAGGGTTGTTGTCTTGCCAGAGAAGGCAAATATTTATGATGTGTCACTAAAGTTTCAGAGAGGGCTGCTATCTGGTCAGAGAGCCAGGCATGTGTGAGTTCAAGGCGCGGGCAGGCATTCCACGCAGGTTCAGAATTTGAAGTAATTAATGGTAAAGCCAAAATTATCTTTTCATGGCTTTGTGGCATGATGGCTCCCAATTTTAATAAAAGATCAGGTTGGGTCTACAATTCCCCCCTTTTCTCTGTGTCCCTTTCAAATCTTTGAGAGATTATGGGAAGAGCACTGAGGAAATTTTAATCCCTCAGGTAAGAGTCTCCAAATTTTTAGAACTCACCCAAAACTGATCTCGCTGATTTTACCCTTCTTAATTACTTATATTGATAGTCTATTTATCTTACTCTCCATTGTTGTAAGAAGAGTGGCATCACTAATTTTTTCTTCTTCTGTCCTGAGACAGGGTGACGTAAGTGGGCTCGGCGTGAGGGACATGAGTTGCCTATTAGAAGTCAGTTGAGAGACATGAGTTGCCTTTTAGAAGTCAGTTCGGTTTGAAGTCAGGTTGGGGAAGAACAGGTTGTAAAGTCATCTGTGAATGGGTTCTTCTATGAGTGAAACAAAAACCATGAGTACTGGATAAATGTTGCAGCAGCTAGAACATGTCACTGTATAGACATTCCCTCACCAGTCTTTAATATCCCCAGTTATCAGGACTGTCAACTTAATATTTAACTTTAAGTGTTACAGTTGGCCCTCCCAATAAGACACAGTTTAATAATTTAATGTCATCTGATCTTGTAAAATCCTTTTACTAGTATGACCTCTGCGTCAAATAGAGAAACCTTTAATTCTGTTACTCAGGGCTGGATAATCGTACTAGCAAACACCAAGCCTAACTTTGTAGGTTAGGAATATCTGTAGGTCTTAAACTGAAAACTTCTGCCTGTGGCAGCTCTTCTTGATAGTCTCTTTTTATAAGTATTAGGCATTCCTGTGTGAGAATCCTTCTTTGTAGCCTCCAGTCTTACTTGTTTTGGGAGGATAAGATAAAGTGCATGCCTTAAAATTTTATTATTATTATTATTATTATTATTATTATTATTATTATTATTATTATTATTTAATATGCCCAGGAGTGGCTGTATTTTGGTCTTAACTGTCTTTGCTAAGTGTTTAAGATGAAGCAGTCAAACTGACTTTTGTTTCCATCTATTGTTAACAGTCAGCTGACCTTTTATGGGAGTCAATTCTGGGGAAATTTGAGAAGAGATTCTCAGTTCTGCTAGTGCCATTTGCGCTAGGTGGGTCCAGGTCTTGCTTGACCATTTGGCTTCCCTCAGAAGCATCATGGATGTCTCCTTTCTATGATGACTCTCCTCTTTGTAACAAATGCACTGATTGGCTTTCTGTTCTCCAGTGGTCTCATTAATCTCCCTGATCAGGAGGTTATGTGGCTCAGAGTTGCAAAGCTCTTTAGAGAAGTCCCCTGTTCTCTGGATTCAGACTGACTCAGAGGGCAAGAGCCAAATATTGGTTTTCTTGGCCCTTTTCATTTAACATTAATTTTAAATCCTAATCTTAAACATCCAGCAAATAAATTTTAACAGCCTTATATTAAGAGTACTGGGCTTTAATGTCTATAACTTTATAATTACCTTTTTATTAACTGGGATCTGTATTATTCTGTCTGTATTGTAGTTGATGACTTATTATCTTGAATAAACCCATGTTGTGTTCTTATAGCAACGCATTTGTAAAACACTAACAGGGAATCTTTAGATCACTTATAAGAAAATTTCAAACTAAAATTAACAAAAGTAAAAATACTTAGTTCGTGTAATATCTTCCCTGAATTTTTTGGCTGAGTTATACATTATATCCCCTGTTTGAGATCCTAGGAATATTGACAATAAAAAAAAACTTTTTAACATAACTTTAAAGAAATATTATCTGACCTACATGTTTCATAGTCATTCTCACATGTAGTAAGATGGGACACACAGCCTTATCTCAGGTAAGGCAGGGCTCTTTATAAATCTTAAGTATTTTAATTCTAAAGCTGATCTTTATTTTTAAATATCTTTTGACAAAGTTTACATAAATTGTTTGAGGTCACATGAACATTAGCTAACACCATATGATATCACATTTAAAACATGAATTAAAGAAATGCTGAAAGTTTTTAACCTTTACAAAGATTAGGCTCTAATTAACTTAAAAATACATTTAAATTGTTCCCCAATGTAAAAAGTAACATAAAAATTTACATATCTTATTGATAACAGGTAAATAAATCCACAATATATTTTTTACCACACAACTTCAGAGCACCAGCTTGATATAATGCTCTTTTAAGGTTTCTACCTTACAGACTTGCATACCTGTAAGATATGAAAACATTAATAGCATAACAATTACATTTATGTTTCTACATTAATCAAGTTTGGCTTTTAAAGAAATGGCAGTATAGTGCTCTAAAATAACAGTTCTTATTTAATCAGTTGTTTAATTTTTATGGTTGCTTGCTCTAGAAAACATAAATCTTAATAAACTCAATGTTATGGGTAAACTTATGTTTTAAGAAATTTTTGCCTCATTAACACATGACTGATTTTTACAATCTTATACAGAGTTTACTAAAAAAAATACAGATCTTAGTAAATCAATCAGATATCTAACTAAAGTACTCATGAATGAGTAATCCCATATCAAATTTACTTTACTTATTTATCAAAAAGTTAGAGAAACGTATTGAACAGTGTAAACCATTTTTATGTTGAAGGAAAGGTACTAGAGCCAAGGCATATTAGACATTTTGTAGATGTTAATATTTTGTTAGATGTTTGAACACCTAGAAAACTTTGTAAGCTTAAATTTAAAGACATTTGTTTTTATCTCTTTATCCAATTTAAATTGAAACATTTAAATCACGTGAATTAAAGATCTTTGGATCCACTTTTTAAAATTTGTTTTTATGAGCGCTTTATTTTATGAGCACTCCTTATATATGTTAATTTATGTATCATATATATGATATATGGACATATGTATATATAGACATACAACACATAACAAAATTGTGCACACATAATAATAGTAAAGGCCTCGTAGCATTTCGCAGGTGAAATCTTTATTGCAATGTTTCAAGAAGTCCACAGTTGGTCAAAGATAGAACTGATCAGAAAAACATTAACCTAGGTCTGTATGCTCAAAATCATGAGGTCAAAAAACATAAAGTATCTCAGAAAAAAATAAGAGTCCTAGAAAAAATGACTTGCCAGTAATTAGAAAATACCATACAATTTACCTTTTTTTCCCTTAGATCTCAAATCAGTCTCCTACAAAGCTTGCAGGCTTCTTTCATTTGCATTTCAACATAAGTCATGGCTGAGGTCTGGAAGGAGCAGGAAAAAAACTGCTATTCTGAACAGACATCTCAGGACTAAGGCATTTTAACCATAATTTTCAGGTTCGGATGTTGAAAATTATGATACAAGTTTAAGATACAATTCACAAAATTTTTTATCTTTACATCTTGTTTGGTCAACAGACACCATACTATGATTTACTATCCATGTCCAAATTAATGCACTGGTACACACAGTGACATTTTCCCAGGCTACCCAATTCAAAATTGGTGAAAAAAAAAGACTGTATGATTGGGAAGTTTCTTGCCAACTTGGAAGTAGAGTTCTTCATTTATCCATTGTAAGTATTTAAGTTCTCTGGCATGAATTATCTGAAATCATAAACTAAACAATTACCTAAACCCGACTTTTAACTGCAAGATTGTGCAATGCTTCAAAAACCCATTCAGATACCAGATTGTTAAAATAAAACATCATCATTTAGACACACATTCAGCTAAGATCATTCCCAAAAAACAATTTATAATATCAACACATTATTGCACATGCCTAAAAGGGCCAGAAAGAAAGACACAATACAGACCAAAAGGAGGTCCAGACTATGGCTGTCAGAGAGAACCCTTTAAACCAGAGCAGATAAGAGAAAAATCTCATACACCAGTGGGACCATAGCTGTCCCCACAAGGGGACCAGATGTTTTCACAGAGGGGCAACCTGAAATGTAAAATAAAGTGTCTCCATGGTGATTTTACTGCATTTAGTGTCACCTTTTTCTTTTTCTCTTTTTTTAACAAGACAGAGGTGGCATAATCCTTACAGTGCAGGGAAGGAAGGAGGTAATTCCCTGAATCAACAGGGCTTTGGCAGCTGCTGGGAGTCCCTCAGTTTCTCCTTTTACATACAGGATTAGCTCCTCTGATTCAGTTTCACACCAAGCATGCTCTATCTCCTAACATTTCAGTAGATAGGTCTCACAAAGTTCCGGGGCGGAGGGGGGGTACAAGATTTGTAACTTAAAGTTTGGTTCCTGACCTTGAAGCCAATTAATACCAATTTAATAATGAGGACTGGGTTTTGAGAAAAAGAAAAAAGGAGGTTTATTGCTTGGCTAACAAAGGAGAAACACAGGGGACTCTGCCAAAGTTGTGACTCTCTTTATCTGGAGGGACAAGGGGTTTTAAAGGAGTTTCACTTGTTAACCTGGGAGATACTCTGTTCTTAGGTCCCCAGCAGGCATTTCCCTCTGCAATGGGTGTGCTCCAGGCAGCCAGCTAGGGGCTTCTATCATCCTGCTTTGCAAAGGGGGATAAAGTTCATTGCAGTTCCTTAAAACACAGTCCAAAGGGGTGTCAGGCTTACTCTCTTTATTTCTGATTTTCATGTCCAATATACTTAAGTTTTTACCACCAAAATCACACAACAAAACGAACAAAAACAAACAAACAAAAAAACAAAAAATAGAACACAGAACACAAATAAACAGAAACCCGGTGGCTAAACACAGAAACAGGGGAACAGTGCAACATCTTGCTAAAGCTCCAGGGTAGAAGCGCGTGCGTGCTCATCGCCACCTCTCTACAGTTCCAGAGGAATTCCCTACAGAACAGAACAGAGGACAGAATGATTCTCGTTACTGTTCTGCACAGAAGTATATGTGAGCCTCCCCGTGCCACATCTCTGTCATCAGAAGAGATCTCCCTTAACTGGATATCAGATGTTATAAAGGAGCCACTTACCTATGGAGGCCTCCTCCATCAGGTGCTTGCTAATAGTTTTAGTGCAGAGGTTCACTGTAGTGCTCCCTGGACTAAAGGCTCTTTTCCAAATATAAAGAAGATGGACCAAATCAGGCCTTCGTGGAGAGCGGTTCCTTGGTGCCTATGGTTGATATACCATTCTAATTTGTGAAAGTGCCACAGAAAATAGGGTAAGCCTCCTTCTCATGGTACGCTTGAAAGCAACTGTTTTTATAAAGTGGTTGCCAAGGCAGAGACCTAATTCAGTTCCTGAAGGATGAGACCTCACCTCAATCCCTTGGTAATGGAACTCTCTGAACTTGGGATCCAGGAAGCCAGGCACACAGAGTCAGTCTCAGTCCCAGTCCCAGTGTCTCACTTGCTTCAATTTAGCAAGGACAGAGTCAGTCTTTCTTGGTACCTACTGATGTGAGGATGGCCAAATGCCAGGAGTTCTCTGAAGAGGGGCCTTTCCTGAAAAAGCAGGTAGTGGCTCAACAGCTGGCTCCTGAACACTTCACAAAGTTGGACAAGGAGACCAGATCTGAGACAGGACACGCCATATTGGGGGAACATAGTATGGCCCAGCAGTCAGAGGATACTCTGGAGAGTGAGAGACCTACTTGGGGAAGGAGGTGCCTTTGTGGGTGTAGATGTGTGTTTGTGGTTTTGTCTCATGTTCTGAGAATAGGCAGGAAAGTCGGTTTGTTTGGTTTGGAGTGAACTGTTTCTAGTAAGTTGTTTCACAAGGCGAGTGTTTCTATGTCTGTGTATCCCACAGTGTCCGTGGTTGTAGACATTAGAAAAGAGAATGCATCAATGGATGTTTCCTGTCAAGTAGAAAGCTTCCCAGCATTCATCCTGCCCAATTTATGAATGCACTAGGGCTTGCCTTATTGATGGGCAACACCTGCTATTTTCCTAAGTTCCTGTTTTCTTCCTGAAATCTAGCCACTCTCCAGAATAGGTTCATGCATTTGCATCCAGGATATGTACCACCTCCAACCACTGTGACATGGACATGTACTGGATAGCTGAAGAGAATGGCAAGCATCTCAGAAAAGTCAGATATCAGTGTGACCCGGAAAGTCTCAGTAGAGAAACCCTGCAAAGGGCCTTTTGATTACCTATTGTTCTGTTGCCCTGAATGTCAGGAAGTTCTTTGCCTCAGGCCACGCTTTTGTGAAGCCTGAAGAAAACAGTTTTCAAATGGAAATGAATGGGCATCACCTGTGGCTCTTTGCTTAAGTGCGTTGTAAAGGGATGTGTCTGAATCAGCCTCTTGGCCCTGTGTGAGCCTGTGGCTTAGATTATCAGCACCTGATGGGTCTAAAGAAAGATCCCATGTGTGGATCCATAATCAAAAAGGCCAAAAAATCAGTCATTGTTGATGAAGTCTCTCGCATTCCTCTGTAAGGTTCCTGACCTCCATCAAGTGAGAAAAGGGATCCATTGGGTCAATTGAGTTCTTCAAAGCCCTGCAGATGCTAGCCCATAGGTTCTTGGGTTTTCTTATGAATCCAATTCAAATAAAGACTCTAAACCCCACAGACAGTAGGCCTCAAATTGAAGAACAGAGCTGTATTAATGGCAGACATATTTGATCACTCCTGGTTCACAGGAAGGGTGTCCAGGCCACTCTGACTTTTGGCAAATGAGGGGAAAGGGAGATTATTTGGGACACTGTCTTGTGCTGCGCCTCTCATGGAATCCTCCTGCCAGAAGTTATGATGAGTGTCTATTTGGAAGAAGATGAGTGCCATTTCGGAGTGTTTTGGTTTTAATTGTGGGCATTTGTGTGGCGGTTGGTAGAGATAATTGGGTCCACCTTGTCTTGAATTTTGGTGTGATTCCCCTTAGAGACTGTGTTTTGGAACTGACCTCTGAGAAGGTACAAGGTCCTGTGTCATTGTATATCCATAATTCTAGGACATCTCCACGGAATGTAATTCAAAGCTAAGTATACCAATCAAGGACCAAATGAACTTCTGGGCTTCAAATCTTACCTAGATTTCTGTTTTCATACTTATATTGAAAGGTTAATAAAATAGGTACTTGTCACGTCCTGTTTTTCTGTATGCTTAATAAAACACTGTTGAAATCTTGAGAACTGTTTGCTCTTCTTGTTCCCAGAATGTGCTGCCCCCAACTGCCAAACTGCAGAATGTACTCCATCAACCATTTACACGCAAACCGCCCACTCGCCCTTAACCATCAATAAACTTCCCTCCCTGCCCTCTCCAAGGAAAATATATAAGCACTTCTTAAGCTGTTCTCAGGGCTCTCTGCTCTATTCAACTGATCTCTGAGCCCTTGCATGCCGGACTCCCAATAAACCCTTTGAGGTTGCATTAGACAGTCTCTTGGTGGTCTCTTCCAGCGACGCTCACCCGACCTTTACTTCTGGTGGCCCCAGCGAGATCCGGCAGCTGCAGATGAAAGACCCCCAATGGGCTCCTCTGGGGGTAAATAAGGCCCCTCTTTCTGGTTTCAGGATTCAGGTTAGGGTTTGACAAAATGGCTATTGGTAAAGAGCGTGAGCTCTCTCCCACGGTGGCTGACACACATGTCACAGAGCCACAGGCCATGTTCCTGTGGGATGGACTCGGGAAATCGAAGAACCATAGTCTCCTCGACTCAGTGATATTTTCTTTCAGATTTGGAATTGGCAGCCCATCAGGATTTGCCCGCTACTCAGTCCTGGTCTCAGTATTGGACGTCCATTGTCTGTCTTTATTGTCTTGTCTTGTCTGTGTCGTGTGTCTTTGCTTTCACTGTCTGTGTATATTTCATTATGGGACAGAGCACTTCAATGCCTCTGTCCCTGACCCTTAATCACTGGACCAAAGTCTGCTTAAGGGCTCAGATTCTTTCTTTTTCATTAAAACACCAGACCTGGCAGATTCTGTGTCTCAGAATAACCCACCTTTGTAGTCGGATGGCCCCTAGAAAGATGTTTCTACTTCACACTAATTTGAAAAGTCTGAGATATTGTCTTTCAGCCGGGGCCACATAGCCATCCAGATCAATAGCCATATATCTTAACTTGTCAGGACCTCTGCAAATCTCCTCCTCCATGGGTGAAGCCTTTCCTTGTCCCTGCACCCACTCCTACTCCTTCCCCTACGATTCTATCTCTCAAACTCTCTGCTCCTCAACCTCCACCCTCTGTTCTCCCTGAGTCTCAAGACTCTACTCGTCCTTATCCTCTGCCCTTGTCCCCCAACCCCCAAAACCCTGTAAGTAATTCCCCTGCTGCTTACTCAGCCTCTCCACCATTCGAGGAAGCCAGGATGGCCCAGCACCCTCCAGATGACTGTCGAATGGCACACACAGCCCCTCCTTCCCTAGAGGAAGCTGGCCCGGCTAAAAAAACTCAGAGAACTCGCCAACGTTTTCACACCTGCCTACTTGGGATGACTGCCAACAACTCCTAGGGACTCTCTTCACGACAGAGGAATGAGAGGAAAAACCTCCTGGAAGCTAGAAAAAAATATCCTCGGACTTGATGGGCGACCAACACAACTTCCCAACATAATCAAAGCCGGCTTCCCCTTAAACCAACCCAACTGAGACCCCAACACCTTTGAAGATAGGGAGCATATGTCCAATTATTGCCAGGCTCTAATAGCGGGTATCCAAGGGGCCGCTAGGTGACCAACTAATTTGGCCATGGTAAGAGAAATTATTAAAAGGCCTGATGAATCTACCTCTATGTTTCTAGAGAGAATTATGGAGGCATATAAGAGATATACTCCTTTCGATCCTCAGGCAGCAGATCAAAAGGCATCTGTCATGATGGCCTTAATTGGGGAAGCTGCCATGGATATTAAAAAAAAAAAGTTAAAAGAGAGATTTAGTCAGAGAAGCCAAAAAAATATACTATAAAAGAGAAACAGGGAAAAAGAAAGGGAGCAAAGGGATGATGAGAGAAGCAAAAGAAAGACTAAGGCATTGACTTAGATCCTGGTCACAACAAGAAAGAGGCCAGAAATTAAGACATAAGGTGACAGGAAGGGATACCTGGGCCCGTGCCAGAGGCCACCCCTGGCCTCAGATCAATGTGCCTACCGTAAAAAAAAAGGACACTGGGCCAAAGAGTGCCCTATAAAGAGACAGACACGCCAGCCAGCCATTCTGACTCTGGAGGATGACTAAGAAAGTTGGGGCTCAGATTCCTTCCCCTAGCTCAGGGTAACTTTTGAAGAGTAGGGGACCCCAGTAAACTTTGAAATGAATACAGGAGCAGTATACTCAGCCCTTAGGGCCCCATTGGGCCGTCTATCAAATAAAAGGTCTGTAGTTCAAAGGGCTAATGGCAGTAAATATCGGGCTTAGACTACTAAGAGGACCATGGACCTGGGGAAAGGAAAAATCCATCACTCCTTCCTAGTAATCCCAGAATGCCCGCACCCATTGATGGGCAGAGATCTGCTCACCAAGCTCTGGGCCAAAATAACTTTTAACCCTGAAAGCCCCCAAAAGAAATTTCTAAATCCTTCAGTAAAAACTCCTATAGTCACGGCTGTAACTATATTAGTAGAAGATAAACATCCACTCTTCACACCCCCCAAGACTGATCAAACAGGCAAGCTACCGCAGAAATGAATAACAGATAACCCAGATGCCTGGGCAAAAACTGCTGTGTTAGGCCTGGCCGTGAAACAACCTCCAATAACAGTGGAGTTAAAAACCTCAGCCTCCCCAATCAATGTCAAATAATATCTTCTAAGCATAAAAAGCTAAAGATGGGATAAGGCCCTATATTCATAAATATCTGGCCTTAGGGGTCCTAAGGCCCTGTCAATTGGCCTGGAACACTCCCCTGTTATTAGAAGAAAAAGCCAGAAACCGGGGACTATCAACCTGTTAAAGACCAAAGAGAGATCAACAACAGAGTGCAGGACATTCACCCCACAGTACCTAATCTGTTCCAACTGCTTAGCACTCTGAACCCTGAGCAGAAATGGTATACTGTTCTGGACTTAAAACAAGCTTTCTTTTGCTTGCCTCTGCATAAAGATAGTCAGTTGCTGTTTGCTTTTGGGTGGGTAGACCCAGAAACCGGAAAGTATAGTCAACTAACTTGGACTAGACTCCCAGAGGGGTTCAAAAACTCCCCCACTCTCTTTGATGAAGCCCTCCACAGAGATCTCAACAATTTCAGAACTACACACCCCGAAGTCACCCAGCTTCAATACGTGGATCACCTGCTACTGGCATCCAACACCAAGGAAAACTGAACTGGGACCCAAGCACTATTATCGGAGCTTGCTCAACTCGGGTATAGAGCTTCTGCCAAAATTGCCCAATTTGCCAGCAAGAAGTAACCTTCCATGACTATTTCCTCAGGGGCGGTAAACGATGGCTCACTGAGCCCAGAAAACAAACCGTTGAGCAGATACCAACCCCATCTTACAGCAGACAACTAAGAGAGTTTCTTGGGATTGCTGGGTTTTGCAGGTTATGGATAAATGGGTTCGCGTCCTTAGCTGCTCCTTTATACCCGCTGTTAAAGGGAGATGCCCAATTCCAATGGACCCCTGAGTAACAGGAAGTTTTAGATAACATCTAAGGACACTGACACTGAACGCCTCAACTTTACTGAGCTCAGCCTGCAATTACAGAAAGCCCTACACTAAGTTAAAAATGTACGTCAACTCACTCACCTTGGTTCAAAGAAACTGCAGGCACTCCTGTAGGATTAAGAACAGAGTTTTCCACTAACCAACACACAGCGAAAGAAAAAAACTGAACCGGTAACAAAAGCCTGTTGGGTCAGTCAATTGTTTAATGCTTACCCTTCCAAGTTTCTTAGAGGAAAGCACCTATGAGGAACCAGACCAGGAAAATTCTGGGAAGTGGACATTACTGAAATTAAGCCAGCAAGGTATGGACTTAAATATCTCCTAGTCTTTGTCGATACATTTTCAGGATGGATTGAAGCCTTACACACACACACACACACACACACACACAGGAAAAAAAAAAAACAACGGCCCAAATGGTTCTCAAGAAGATCCTGGAAGATATTTTTCCAAGATATGGTCTGTTTAAGGTAATAGGGTCTGATAATGGACTTGTGTTCATGGCCCAGGTAAGTCACGTGTGGATTAATTGTAAGTTACATTATGCTTATATACCCCAGAGCTCAGGAGAGGTAGAAAAAATAAATAGAACCATTAAAGAGACCTTAACAAAATTAAGCTTAGAGACTGGCATAAAAGATTGGACTATGCTCCTGCCTTATGCACTGTTTCATGCGAGAAATACTCCCTCAGTTTCTCTGTGTAACCTCACCCCCTATGAAATTCTCTATGATGCCCATCATCCAGTAAGGGACCTAATCCCCAACTCTAAGGCCTAACAATCCCTTCCACACCCCTTGCTTGACAGACTTAAAGCCATTGAAAGAACTCAGTGATAACTGTGGAAACAGCTGGCCACTGCCTACCAACCTGGGGACGAGGGGATTCCACATCAATATCAAGTAAGAGACTTCGTCTACATAAGACAACATCAGGTGTCATTCCTAGAAACCCCGCTGGAAAGGAACATACCAGGTGCTACTTATAACACCTACAGCGGTAAAAGTAGACAGAATCACTTTTTGGATCCATGCCTCTCATCTAAAGCCTTCGCTGTGTCCAGACTCTGGTTGGAAACTGGAAAAGACTGGTAACCATTTCAAATTTCGTATTCGCTATGTGGACAAGACTGTAGACTCTCAACTTGGCCACCAGTACTCCTAACCCTCATCAGCCTGTTCAGCAGTGAAGGCTGATCTCAAATCCTACTAGACAAGAAGTATGGTATATCTCGCATACAGCCCCCTTAGGGACCTGGTGGCTATCTCTCCACCCAGACATTTTTCAGCTTGGTATACGTCTTTCCTATTGAGATAACCCTGATGAAGAGGATCCCACTAAAGTTTCATTAAATCCCTTCCGTTCCATAGATAATTGAAACAAACATTATGGATGCACAGAAACGCGAGCCAGATTCAGGTTGGCTAGCCTAGATTATGATGTATGCCCGGCGGACTATCAAAGCCACAAACAGCCATGGCTGTGTGGGGGAAAAGCCAACTTCTTGTGTAACTCATGGGGATGTGAGCATACCGGGGCTGCCTGGTGGAACCCAAACTCCTCATCACATTCAGTACACAGCATTGGCCATATTACCAATTAGACAACCAAAAGCTATGGCCCCCAGAGGGTTCTCTAGATCCTCAAATTCTGCATGACATTTTTAACTTCGGCAAGTGCTCAAAAGGGGAAAATTCCCCTATGTGGAATCCTTTTCCCTCCTTCACTCACATCCTGTACTATGCTTCTCCAATAGTTCCTCAACCTCAGTCTTCTGCTCTAGAGTCTCTGCTGTCACTCCCACCTCAGCAACGTGATTTCTCACCTCCAATTACTAGATCAAAAACCCAAACCTCTGCCAGTTCTCAGACCATTGCCCCCTTGCTGAGGTAGCAGGTACCGAGGTACCCCTCCACTCACTCACTCCTCTCTTTTTCTGTCTGTGCGTGCACTAGGTCCCACCAAGTCCTCTAAGAAGCTAAAGCAAAGCTCAAACCAGCTGAGAAGAGCCCTCAGACCCCTATCCAAGATGTAATAAAAATGGCCTTTAAAGTTGCTTTGTCATCACTGAAAACAGGTTTCTAAAAATTTAAAGTCCCTCAGGGGTTTTTGGAATACTCACTCCCATCTTCACCTCTGCTCTACCTGTTCTACTGCTCAAGTTTTGTTCTAGGAAAATCCCAAACCCCTTTTCCATTATTCTTTTACATCTCATCTTCCTCATTCTCAGATCCACGGAGCTGCTCTCAGCCTCGCCTTCCCAGTCTTCCCCCTCTGTACCAGGTCCATAGATATGTCTTAAATAACCTTCTCCAGAAGTCTTCACCGAGGCTTACATTAGGTCTTTCAGCAAAAGAGTCCCTCTGAAAGAGTTCAATGTAGATAAACTTCCACTTTTCGTGTTGCCCTGTTCTACTTGGCCACTGGCTGGAAAAATCACCACCCCTAAGCTTGACACCGCCTTACTAGGTTTTCACAAAATATGTGAACAAAGCCTCTGGCCTTGAGCTGGGGCTTCACAGAGATGACTACATTTCTAAGATAAAAAAGTTACCAACTGGGCTTCATGGTGACAGCTGGCAGGGAGAAAAAAAAGAGACAAAAAAGCTCTCCCTTTCCAAGGTGTCCTTGAAAAGTTAACTTGCCCAGAACAGAGGAACAAAAACAGAAACAAAAACTGATTTTTGTGAATTTCTACAGACTGTGAACTTCTGATCCACTTCCCTTACATATTGGGTACAAATTCTAAAACTACCAAAACTTGGGGTTCAGGGGATTAATTGATTACAACAGAAGCAATGCCCTCTAAATCCGGATGCATCCAAATAAGGCTGTTTTCCTGTGTTTGGTGCTATCTTAGGTCCCTTTCCTTGTCCATCCCTACAACAGTATAATTCTATACACTTTAACATTATTTATGTTTTCATAAAATGGTCAATATATGTGATTAATTATGTAATGATGCAGATGTTTTCCAGAGTTCTCTATCATGACGTAGGTTCATTTAAAGATCAAATAGGGGGGCATACAACCCGGTTCCAGCGGGAACCTGTATCCCTCACTTTAGCCATCCTATTAGAAATAATAGTTGCTTAACTCGTGGGCTAGTCCATGAGACACAACAAAGACACAATTAGAAGCAGAAATAGGCCAAACCTTAAAGACATTAAAAACCGACATCACAGCTTTACAGGAATTTTAACCTCTCTCTTTCTGAAGTTGTTTTACAAAGCAGGCGAGTATTGGACCTCCTCTTCATGAGAGAAAGGTGCCTTTTTGCTTGCATTGAGGGAAGAATGTTGTTTTTGTGCCGACAATACTGGAGTTGTAAAAGAATCTATGAATAAATTAAGAAAACGACTTGAAGAGCGTCAAAGAGAGACAGAGGCCCCAAAAGGGAGGTTTGAGTCTTGGTTCACATAGTGACCTGATTAACTGCGCTTTTATCTGCCATGGCCGGTCCATTAAAATTCCTCATATTATTGCTAACTGTAGGACCCTGTTTGCTCAACCGTGTAGTTTTCTTTCTAAACCAAATCGAACCTGTTATTAATCCTAACCATACACTGTTCTCTCAATCTAATTTTACAGAAGAGCAGGGACAGAATTGGTATTAAAATACAGGAAAATAGAGGATCTTCCACCTGCTGAAAACCTCAAAGGTCCACGTAGAAATGATCCCTGGAGAAGATGTAGGCAAGTATGAAGGACCTGAGAGAGCAAAAGTCTTCCATGGCAAACAACCTGCTCAGGATGAAGGGATGTGTCTGAATCAGCCACTCTCTTCTTAATGTAGAGAAGATGGACCAAAGCAGGCATGTGTTGAGAGCTGCTCCTGCATGCCTATGGTTGACATACCTCTCTGACCTGTGAAAGTGTCACAGGAAGTAGGAGCAGCCTCCCTCTCATGGGAACCTTGGAAGCAACTGTTAGGACAAAGTTGTTGCCAAGGCAGTGACCTCATTCAGTTCCAAAATTAAGTGACTTCACCTAACTTCCTTGGTGATGGAACTCTCTGAACTTGGAATCCAGGAAGCCAGGCACCCAGAGCCAGTCCCAGTCCCAGTCCCAGTGGTCAAACTTATTTTGATTTACCAAGGACAGACTCAGTCTTTCTTGGGACCTACTGATGTAAGGATGGCCAAATGCAAGGAAAGCTATGAAGAGGGGCCTTTCCTGAGAAAGCACGCAGTGGCTCACTGCTGGCTCCTGACAACTTCACAGAGTTGGCCAAAAGACCAGATTTGAGACAGAACAGGCTATTTCCAGGGAACATAATAAGGCCCACCAGACAGAGGACACTCCGGATAGTCACAGACCTACTTGGGGGAAGGAGGTGCCTTTGTGGTGTGGGTGTGGGTTTGTGGTTTTGTCTCATGTTCTGAGAATAGGTATGAAAGGCTGTTTGTTTTGTTTGGAGTGAACTGTTTCTAGTAAGTCGTTTGACAAGGCGAGAATTTCTATGTCTGTGTATCCCACTGTGTCCGTGGTTGTAGACATTAGAAAACAGAATGCATCAATTAATATGTCCTGTCTAGTAGAAAGCTTCACAGCATTCATCCTGCCCTATTTATGAATGGACTGCAGCTTGCCTTATTGATGTGCAACACCTGCTATCTTCCTTAGTTTCTGTTTTATTCCTGAATTCTGGCCACTCTCCAGAATAGGTTCATGGTTTTCTGTTTAAGATATGTACAACCTCGAAGCTCTGTGACATGACCATGTCCTGTATAGCTGAAGGGAATGGTGAGCATCTCAGAAAACTCAGATATCAGTGTGACCAGGAAAGTCTTAGTGGAGAAACCCTGCTTGGGGCCTTTTGTTTACCTACTCTTCTGTTGCCCTGAATGTCAGGAAGGTCTTTTCCTCAGTCCACCACTTTGTGAAGCCTGAAGAAAACAGTTTTCAAATGGAAATGAATGGGCATTACCTGTGGCTCTTTGCTTAATTGCTTTGGAAAGGATGTGTCTGAATCAGCTTATTTACCCTGTGTGAGGCTGTGGCTTAGATTCTCAGGTCCTGATGGATCTAAAGAAAGATCCCATGTGTACATCCAAAACCAAATGGCCAAAAGAGCAGTCCTTGTGGATGAAGTCTCTCGCCTTCCTCTGTAACTTTCCTGACCTCCATCAAGTCAGATTAGGGATCCTTTGGGTCAAATGAGTTCTTCAAAGCCTTGCAGAGTCTAGCCCATAGTTGCTTGGGTTTTCTCAAGACTCCAATTCACATAAAGAATCCAAACCCCACAGTCATTTGGCCTCAAATTGAAGAAGCGGAGCAGTATTAACAGGAGGCCTATTTAATCTCTTCTGGTTCACAAGAAGGGTGTCCAGGCCACCCTGAATTTAGGCAAATTAGGTGCAAAAGAGCTTATTTTGGACACGGTCTTGGGCTATGCCCCTCATGGAAAACTCCAGCCATAGTGGAGTTTATTGTGAGTGTCTATATGGAAGAAGATGGGCGCCACGTTGGAGTGTTTTGGTTTAAATTGTGGTCATTTGGGTGGCGGTTGGAAGAGATGACTTGGTCCACATGTTCTTGAACTCTGGTGTGATTCCCTTAGAGTCTGAGTTCTTCAACTGACCTCAGAGAAGTATTGCCATGAATAGTGTTGAGATTTTTGGAAGCCAGGCATGAGCATCGCCCTTGGAAACTGAGTTCTAGGCCCAGGGTGGCTTTCCACAGAGCACTGAGCCTCTCAGCCAGGATACCACAAATTTTATTCTGAAAAACTTGACACCCATAGTTGAGAGTCAAAACTCATATGGACCTCACATTGTAGACCTAAATGGGCATAGCATCATATGATCTTCTGGCCACTCTTTGGGAAGCCTTACCTGTGAGTGTTCTCCTGAGATTTCATTGAAATGAGCTTCCTAAACATTTAATGGTTCCTGAAAAAATTGAAACTCACAGTGCCTCCAACTTCATCCTTAAAAAATGGCTAGATAAATACCATGAAATTTTTGAATTTCCCATCACCAGGTGGCACTGGAAAACCTTTTGATGTCCTGTTGCTGATCATGAATATACCAGACAGTGCCTTGATTGACTGGGTTTCATGTAAATGGTGTAGAACAGAGATGCCAGTAAGTTGGACTTTGTTGAGTAGTAGGTTAGAGCAGTGGTGGGCAGGTATGTGATAAACATCTGTGGTGGGGCCATGTGAATCTTCCATTGGCTTCCAAATGGCTTGTGACTGACATGGTGCAGCCAGCAGAACCTTCCATTTAAAGGCAAGTTGTTATATGGAGAGGTTTCAGGACATTGTTCAGAATCAGGTTGCTATGGTCAAGGGGGCAAGATATGTGGGATAGGATCCTGGTTCTTGTATCCTCCTGCAAAACCTGACCCACCATACATGACAGAACTTCCTCTTGCATTGTGACCCAGTTGAACTCCTTGTATTTTGTGAAGCAAATACCAAACTCTCAGTGCAGCAGGAAGAAACACCACGAAAATGGAAGATGACCATATGCCTTCACAGTGCACACCGGCACACATTTAGCCCCCAGTGGCCACAGTTTATCTAAAAAGAGAATTCAGCACTGCTGCCTCATGTACATTGGGAAATAAGAAACCATGTCCTCCAGGTCTCATAGATGCAGACCAAGCTTTTATGGTCTCCCTAGAAAGGAAGCTAAAGCTCTTGACAACAACATATTTTTCAAGTGCCCAACCTCACAGGCAGTTTCTCAAGAAGTCTCTAGGCCAGCAGACCTCCATGTTTGTGGAGTTTTTACCCTGTCCCATACTTTTGGAAACTACTCTACCACTTCCAAGGTTGTGAGCTCCTGAGCATATTGCATTCCACAAATTTATTCACAGATATTCTAAATCTTCTCCTCTAATTGTGTCTTACTTGGGGTGAAGGGATTGTCAAGGCATTGTTCTGGTTGAGAGTGGGAATAATTTTGTGTAGCACATATTTACATACACATTGGATTCATTGTTCAATTTTCCATTCGAAATACTGAATCCTTGACACTAACCCATACCCTACTAGACTCTGACTATTAATTCTAATATGATGGAGAAAAATAACCGAAACAGAATAGAAATACTAGCACTTCAGAAGAGGCATGGTGTATAGTTGGTCTTGCCTTTTGTATGATATAGGGTAGGAGTTATAAATCTTGTCAATTTTTTGTTGAAATAGTTCTGCATGTGTTTTTAAAGTTAACACATCTGTGAATTCCTGTCTCCATTTTTCTGTAGCCTATTCAGCACATGTATTTTTATACGCACATATAGAATCCTACCTGGTATCACACGTATATTCTTGAGAGGTGGCTAACTTGGCAGATACAAAGTGTGAGAAGAGATCACTCCTCATTAATACTTTTGGAACTGAAAATTCAGACTATGAGTGAGCTTCTTAGTTCAAGAACATTATACATAAATCCATGTTCAGTAAAATTAATATTTTTGGATCTGTGGATGATATATATTTCACAATGAATTTTAATTGGCATATATATAGCTACTTTTCAATGTCTCTGTGTGTGTTTTGTGTGTGTGTGTGTGTGTGTGTGTGTGTGTGTATATATATATATATACTCTCTAGATTTTTCAAAATATAAAATATATGTGTCCTATTATACACTCCCTAAATTCATTCTTGTTCATGTATGTGGTTTTATATTAAACTTTTCATAAGATTATTTTAAAAATATTCATCCACCTGAAATACATATTTGTTTTCTAGTACTAAAGAGTTACTTCAGTGAATGGTGCAAACAAATCCTTTTATTTTTACAGTAGCTGACCCACTTTAACATCAATGCAAGTAGATTCCTATGGGACATGATGTGTATTTTGACGTTCATTTTTATTAAACACTGGTACATTACTATTTCTGCAGTTTTTGTACATCATAGAATATACATTTCATCCACAAGTTCACAAATTTAAAGAAATTTGTAACACATTCAATCACTTCCTGCTTCAGAACATATGTATTCCTCCTTGTTTTTGACTGGTCGTTTCATGAGACTTCTTTCCAAACACATTATTTTCGATTTCCATAATCAATTTTGAAGCAAAATTCACACACTCTTTATGATAAACCACAACCGTAATATTACCATTAGATGTATTACTGGTTGGAATGAATGTATATATATCAATATATAATTCCTGTGTATTTTCAGATATCAATTCAATCCATTATTTAAAGTTGGAACAAGTTATATTATTTATTCGCAGTATGGTCTATTCATTCATTATCTCTATATTCATACATACATGGTACACCTATATGTACCTCCAATACTAATTTATACCCCTTCAAAATATTGCTCCAAGAAATGGTGCAAGAAAGACTCATGTCACCTGATCTACATATACGTTTTATCACAGTAATATTCTGGCCACAAAATGCAAAGTCACACTTACGATTGTACCAAAGCCTAAATGGAATGTGAGTATGGGTTATGAAAATCACCCATGTCCACGTTGCCTAATGCTCTCAAATGTCAATCCTATTGGTGACTACATATTTGTTACTTCCTAAGATTATATATTCAATCTCAAGCCTGTTGAAAGTGTCTATTGCTATCACTCACTTTATACTTTGCCTGATTTCCTAATGTCCCTATTGATATCTGCTTTCCTACATATTTTCCCCATTTCATCACTGTGACTGACTCTTCACATGTGCTGACATTTACATTTTCTGTCTACCTGAAAACCTATTGCTAAAGAACTATTTGTCCAAATGCTATACTCACACTTTTTTCTAATCCTATCAACTATCTTCCTAATCCTACCGACTCTCCCTCTTTGAATGGTTGTTCTCCTCAACATTCAATCATCCAAGGTATCAGGTCCTATGCCATTGTGTATAGATTTATCTGAGACATCTGTGCAGAACATAATTAAATGCTAAGTATCCCAATCAAGGACCTAATGCCCTTCTGGGCTTCAAATGTTACCGAGATTTCTGTTTTCATTCATATATTTCACCTATATAATCTTATATATATCGCAGGTTCCCAATACCATTATTCATCCAGCAGAATGATCCTAACCCAAATCAAACATGTTATTAACCGTAACCATACACTGTTCCCTCAATCTAACTTTACAGAATAGCAGGGACAGAGTTGGTCTTACAATACAGGAATGTAGGAGATCTTCAACCTGCAGAGAACCTCAAAGGTCCATGCAGAAATGATCCCTAAAGAAGATGTAGGCAGCTATGAAGGACCTGAGAGTGCGAAAGTCATCTTTCATGACAAAAAAAAAAAAAACAGGTCAGGATGAAGGGATGTGTCTGAAGCAGTCTCTCTCTTCTTAATGTAGAGAAGATAGACCAAACCAGGCTTGTGTGGAGAGCTGTTCCCGGGTGCCTGTGGTTGATATTCCATTCTAGCTTGTGAAACTGTCATAGGAAGTAGGGGCAGGATCCATCTCAGGGACCCTTGGAAGCAACTGTTAAGACAAAGTGGTTGCCAAGGCAGTGACCTCATTCAGTTCTAGATGAAGTGACCTATGTCACTTTCTTGTTGATAGAACACTCTGAACTTGGGATCCAGGAAGCCAGGCACCCTGAGGCAGTCCCAGTCCAAGTCCCAGTGGTCTCAAATGTTTGGATTTAAGAAGGACAGAGTCAGTCTTTCTTGGCAACTAAATTGAAGATGGACAAATGCCAGGAAAGCTCTGAAGAGGGGCTTTACCTGAGAAAACAGGCAGTGGCTCACCGCTGGCTCCTGATAACATCACAGTTTTGGCCAAGGAGACCAGATCTGACATAGCACAGCCCGTCTCGGGGGAACATAGTATGGCCCACCAGTCAGAGGACGCTCTGGATAGTCACAGACCTATTTGGGGAAAGAAGGTGCCTTTGTGGGTGTGTGTGTGTGTGTGTGTTTTTGATTTTGTCTCATGTTTTGAGAATATGTAGGAAAGTCGGTTTGTTTGGTTTGGAGTGGACTGTTTCTAGTAAGTCCTTTGAGAAGGCGAGTGTTTCTATGTCTGCATATCCCACTGTGTCCGTGGTTGTAGACAATAGAAAAGAGAATGCATAAATAGATGTGTCCTGTCTAGTAGAAATCTTCGCAGAATTCATCCTGTCCAATTTATGAATGGACTGCAGGTTACCATATGGATGGGCAACACCTACTACCTTCCTACATTCGTGATTTCTTCCTGAATTCTGGCCACTCTCCCATAGGCTCATGGTTTTGTGTTCAAGATATGTATCTCCTCCACAATCTGGGACATGGCCATGTACTGGATAGCTGAAGAGAATGGTGAATATCTCAGAAAACTCAGATATCAGTGTGACCAGGAAAGTCTCAGTGGAGAAAATCTGCTTTGGGATTTTGCTTACCTATTGTTCTGTTGCCCTGAATGTAAGGAAGGTCTTTGCCTAAGGCCCCACATTTCCAATGCCTGAAAAAAACAGTTTTCAAATGGAAATAAATGGGCATCACCTGTGGCTCCTGGCTTAATTGCTTTGCAAAGGGATATGTCTGAATCAGCCTCTCAGTGCAGTTTGAGATTATCGCTTAGATTCTCAGCACCTGATGGACCTAAAGAAAGATCCCATGTGTGCATCCAAATCCAAAATGGCCAAAAGAGAAGTCATTGTGATGAAGTCTCTTGCCTTCCTCTGTAAGGTTCCTGATCTCCATCAAGTGATAACAGGGATCTTTGGGTCAACTGAGTTCTTCAAGCCCTGCAGAGGCTAGCCCATAGGTGCTTGGGTTTTCTTATGACTGCAAATCACATAAAGAAACTATACCCGACAGTCAGTATGCCTCAAATTGGAAAAGCGGAACAGTATTAATGGCATGCCTCTTTGATCAGTCCTGGTTCACAGGAACGTTGTCCAGGAAACACTGACTTTAGACAAATGAAGGGCAAGGGAGCTTATTTTGACATTGTCTTGGGCTGTGTGCCTCATAAAAACTTCCAGCCAAGGTTATGATGAGTGACTATATGGAAGAAAATGAGGGCCATGTGGGAGTGTTTTGGTTTTAATTCTGGTCATTGGTGTGGCGGTTGGAAGAGATGACTGGGTCAACTGGTCTTGAACTCTGGTGTGTTTCCACGTAGAGACTGAGTTTTGAAACTGATCTCAGAGAAGTATTGCCATGAATTGTGTTGGGATTTTAGGAGGCCACGCATGAGAGTCGCCCTTGGAACCTGAGATCTAGGACCAGGGTGGCTTTCCACAAAGAACTGGGAATCTCAGCCTGGATATCACATGATTTTATTCTGAAAGACTTGGCAGCCATAGTTGAGAGTCAAAAGACATAGGACCTCACATTGTAGACCTCAATGGTCCTGGCTTCAAGTGACCTTTGTCCACTCTTTGGAAAGCCTTGCCTGTGAGAGTTCTCTAGAATTTTTTTGAAATGAACTTTCTCAATATTTAATGGTTCCTGAATAATTGAAATCCACAGTGCATCCAACGTCGTCCTTGAAAAATGGCTAGATAAATAACACGAAATTTTTGAAATTTCCATGACCAGGTGGAACTGTAGAAACTTTCGATGTCCTGTTGCTTACCATGAGTGTACCAGACAGTGCCTTGATTGACAGGGTTTCATGAAATTTGTTTAGAACAGAGAAGCCAGTATTTTGGAGCCTGCTGAGTAGTGGGCCTAGAGCAGTGGTGGAGAGGTGTGTGATAAAACATCATGGTGGGGCCATTTGTATCTGCCATTGGCTTCCAAATGGCTTGTAACTGACAGAGTGCAGACATCAGACCCTTATATGTAAAAGCATCTTGTTATATGGCGTAGTTTCAGGGCAATGTTCAGAATCAGGTTGCTATGGACAAGCGGGCAATCTTTGAGAGATAGAAGCCTGGTTGGTGAATTTTCTTGCAGACCCTGACCCACCACACGTGACAGACCTACCTCAAGCACTGTTTCCCAGTTGAACTCCTTGTATTTCGTGAAGCATGAACCAAACTCCAAGTGCAGCAGCAAGAACACCACGAAAAGTGGAGGATGACCAAATGGTTTCACAGTCCACACGGGGAGAAAATAAGCCCCCAGTGCCCACAGTTTACCTACAAAGAGAGAATTCAGCACTGCTGCCTCGTGTTCATTGGAAAATGAGAAATGTTGTCCTCCAGGTCTCATAGATGCAGACACAGCTTTGAGGGTCTCACTACAAAGGAAGCTTAACTCCTGACAACAACCTATATTTCAGTGCCCAATTTCACTGGCAGTTTCTCAAGAAGTTTTAGGCAAGCAGAGCTTCATGTTTGTGGAGTGTGTACCCTGTCCTTACTTTTGGAAACTCCTATTCCACCTCCAAGTTTGTGCACTCCTGAGCATTTTCTATTCCAGAAATGTAATCACAGATTTTGTAACTCTTCTACTCTAATTGTGTCTCCCTTGGGGCGAAATTAATGACAAGGCATTGTTCTGGATGAGAGTCAGAAGATTAATTTTTCTATTTTCCATTTGAAATTCTGAATCCCTGACACTAACCCATATTCTACTAGACTCTGACTACTAATCCAAATATGATGGAAGAAAATAACCCAAACAGTACATAAATACTTGCAGTTCAGAGTTGGACTTGCCTTTTGCATGATAAAGGGTAGGTGTTATAAATCTATTCAATATTTAATTGAAATAGTTCTCCATGTGTTTTTAAAGTTAACAAATATGTGAATTACTGTCTCCCATTCTCTGGAGCTTATTCAGCACATGTATTTTTATATGCACAAATAGAATCCTACAAGGTATCACACGTACATCCTTGTGAGGTATATGACTTAGCAGATACAAAGTGTGAGAAGTGATCACTCCTCCTAAACGCTGTTGGAACTGAAAATTCAACCTATGTGTGAGCTTCCCAGTGGAACAACATTATACATAAACCCATGTTCACTAAAATGAATGTTTTTGCATCTTTATGATATATATTTCATGATGAATTTTGATTGGCATATATATTGCTACTTTTTAATATCTGTGTTTGTGTGTGTGTGTGTGTGTATATATATATATATATATATATATATATATATATATATATATATACTCTCCATATTTTTAAAAATATGAAATATGTGTGTCTTATATACACTCCCTAAATTCATTCATGTTCATGTATGTGGATTAATAATCAACTTTTCACAAGATTATTCTTAGAAATATTCATCCACCCGAAATACATATTTGTTTCCTAGTACTGAAAACTAACTTCAGTAAAAGGTGCATACAAATCCTAATATGTCTACTTTAACTGACCCAGTTTAACATCAATGCATGTAGGTTCCTATGGGACATGATGTGTATTTTGACATTAATTTTTATTCCACACTGGTACATTACTATTTCTTCAGTTTATGCAAATCTCAGTATATATATTTTATTCACTAGTTAGCAAATTTATAGGCATTTGTTTCACTTTCAATCACTTCCTGCTCCAGAACACATGTATTCCTCTGTGTTTCTTGACTGGTCTATTCATGAGACTTTTTTCCAAATATATAATTTTCGATTTCCATAATCAATTTTGAACCAAAACTCACACACCTTTCATGATAAACCATAATCCTAAGATTATCGTTAGATATATAACTGGTTGGAATGAATGATTGCATATCAATATAAAATTTCTTATAAATTTTCAGATATTTATTCAATCCATTATTTAAAGTGGATCCAGTTATATTATTTATTCACAGTATGGTCTATTCATGCATTATGTCTATATTCATTGAAACAGGGTACACCTATTTGTACCCCCATACTAATTTGTAAGTCTTCAAAATATTGCTCGCAGAATTGGTGGAAGAAATACTCTTTTCACCTGATCTACATACACATTTTATTACAGAAATATTCTGGACACAAAAAGCAAAGGTCACACTTACAATTGTACCAAAGCGTAAATGGAAAGTGAGCATGGATTACTAAAAACATCCATGTCCAGGTTGCCTAATGCTCTCAAATATCAATTCTATTTTGACTACATATTTGTTTCTTCTTAAGATTATATATTCAACTTCAAACCTGTTGACAATGTCTAACCCTATCACACAATTTGTACTTTGCTTGATTTCCTAATGTCTCTATTGATATCTGCTTTCCTATATTTTTCCCCAGTTCATCATTGTGACTGACTCTTCACATGTTCTTACATTTACATACACTCTCTACCCGAAATCTTATTGCGAAAGAACTTTTGGTCCAAATCCTATACTCACTCTTCTTTCTAAACCTACCAACTACCTTCCTAATCCTACCGACTATCAGTTTTTGACTGGATGTTCTCTTCAACATTCAATATCCAAGGTACAAGGTACGATGCCAGTGTATATTGATTTATCTGAGACATCTGTGCTGCACATTACTCAAAGCTAAGTATCCCACTCAAGTCCCCAATGCCCTTCTGGGCTTCAAATCTTACCTAGATTTCTGCTTTCATACTTATGTTTCACATATATACTCTTGTAAATATCGCATTTTGCCAATACCATTATTCATCCCGCAGAATGATTTGTAACCCAAATTGAACATGTTATTAACCCTAACCATACACTGTTCCCTCAGTATAACTTACTTAAGAGCAGGGACAGTGTGGGTCTTACAATATAGGAATGTAGATGATCTTCCACCTGCTGAGAACATCAAAGATCCATGGAGAAATGATCCTTGCAGAAGATATAGGCAGCTATGTAGGACCTGAGAGAGCAATAGTCATCTTCCATGGCAAACAACCTGGTCAGGATTAATTGATAGTCTGAATCAGCCTCTCTTTTCTTAATGAAGAGAAGATGGAGTGAACCAGGCCTCTGTGGAGAGCTGTTCCCTGGTGCCTATGGTTGATATACCATTCTAACTTCTGAATGTGTCACAGGATGTTGGGGCAGCCTCCATCTCATGGGAACCCTGGATGCAACTGTTAGCACAAAGTGGTTACCAAGGTAGTGACCATATTCAGTTCCTGAAAGAAGTGACCTCACTTCACTTCCTTGGTGATGGAATTCTCTGAACCTGGGATCCAGGAAGGAAGGCACCCAGAGCCAGTCCCAATCCCAGTTCCAGTGGGCTAACTTGTTTGCTTTTCCCAAAGACATAGTCAGTCTTTCTTGGTACCTACTGATGTGAGGATGGAAAAATGCCAGCAGAGCTCTGATGAGCAGGTAGTGGCTCACCTTTGGCTCCTGACAACTTCACAGAGTTGGACAAGGAGACCAGATCTGAAACAGGACAGGCCATTTTGTGGGAACATAATATGGCCCACCAGTCAGAAGACACTCCGGATAGTCACAGACCTATTTGGGGGAAGTAAGTGCCTTTGCCGTTGTAGGTGTGAGTTTGTGGTTTTTTCTCATGTTCTGAGAATAGGTAGGAAAAGTGGTTTGTTTGGTTTGGAGTGGACTGTTTCTAGTAAGTCGTTTGACATGGTGAGTGTTTCTAGGTCTGTGTATCCCACTGTATCCGTGGTTGTAGACATTAGAAAAGAGAATGCATCAATGGATGTGTTGTCTCTAGTTGAAAGCTTCCCCGCATTCATACTGCCCAATTAATGAATGGACTGCAGCTTGCCTTATGGATGGGC
Organism: Callospermophilus lateralis; assembly: GCF_048772815.1. Lineage (NCBI taxonomy): Eukaryota > Metazoa > Chordata > Mammalia > Rodentia > Sciuridae > Callospermophilus > Callospermophilus lateralis. Next base: position 130,472 of record NW_027514563.1, on the reverse strand, counting down.
AACATCTACTATCTTCTAAAGTTCCTGTTTTCTTCGTGAATTCTGGCCACTCTCCAGAATAGGCTCATGGTTTTGTTTCCCAAATATGTAACACCACAAGATTCTGTGACATGGCCATGTGCTGGATTGCTGAAGGGAATGGGAGCATCTAAGAAAACTCAGATTTCAGTGTGACCAGTAAAGTCTCAGTGGAGAAACCCTTCTTTGGGCCATTTGCTTACTTCTATTTCTATTACCCTGAATGTCAGGAAGGTCTTTGCCTCAGGCCACCCCTTTGTGTAGCCTGAAGAAAACTGTTTTCATATGGAAATGTATGGACATCACCTGTGGCTTTTTGCTTAATTGATTTGGAATGAGATGTGTCTGAATCAGCCTCTTGTCCTTGTATGAGGTTGTGGCTTTGATTCTCAGCACCTGATGGATCTAAAGAAAGATCCCATGTGCTTCCAAAACTAAAATGGCCAAAAGAGCAGTCATTGTTGATGAATATTTTTGCCTTCTTGTTTTAGGTTCCTGACCTCCATAAAGTGAGAATAGGGATCCTTTGGGTCAAATGAGTTCTTGAAATCCCTGCAGAGGCTAGCCCATATTTGCTTGGGTTTTCTCATGACTCCAAATCACATAAAGAATCTATACCCTACAGCCAGTAGGCCTCAAATTGGAGAAGTGGAACACTTTAACAGCAGGAATATTTGATCATTCCTGGTTCACAGGAAGAGTGTCCAGGCCATCATGATTTTAGGCAAATGAGGGGCAAGTGAGCTTATTTGGGCTCATAGAAACCTCCAGCTGGAGCTTATGATGAGTGTCTACATGGAAGAAGATGATGGCCCTGTGGGAGTGTTTTGATTTTAATTGTGGTCATTTTTTGGCGGATGGAAGGGATGACTGGGTCCACCTGGGCTTGAACTCTGGTGTGATTCCCCTTAGAGACTGAGTTCTGAAACTGACCTCAGAGAAGTATTGCCATGAATTGTGTTGGGATTTTAGGAGGCCACGCATGAGACTCACTCTTGGAAACTGAGATCTAGGCCCAGGGTGGTTTCCACAGAGGCCTGAGAATCTCAGCCAGGATATCACATGATTTTATTCTGAAAGACTTAGCACCCATATTTGAGAGTCAAAACACACATGGACCTCACATTGTAGATGTCAGTTGGCCTGGCTTTAGGAGACCTTTTGGCAACTGTTTGAGAAGCATTGACTGTGAGAGTTCTCCAGAGCGTTCATTGTAATGAACTTTCTCAACACTTAATGGTTCCTGAATGAATTGAAACCCACAGTGCCTCTAACTTCATCCTTGAAAAATTTCAAGATAAATACCATGAAATTTTTGAAATTCCCATGACCAGGTGGCACTGCAGAAACTTTTGATGTCCTGTTGCTGATCATGTGTATACCAGACAGTGCCTTGTTTTTGACTGGGTTTCATTAAAATGGTGTAGAACAAGAGAAGCCAGTAATTTGGAGCCTGCTGAGTAGGGGGGCTAGAGCAGTGGTGGGCAGGTGTGTGATAAAACATCATGTTGGGGCCATGTGAATCTGCCATTGGCTTCCAAATTTTTTGTGACTTATATAGTGCAGACATCAGACCCTTATATGTAAAGGCATCTTGTTAAATGGAGAGTTTTCAGGGCAATATTCAGAATCAGGTTGCTATGGTTATTGGGGCAAGCTATGTGGGATACAAGCCTGGTTGGTGCATTCTCCTGCAGACCCTGACCCACCACACGTGACAGAACTCCCTCCAGCACTGTATCTCAGATGAACTTTTTATGTTTTGTGAAGCAAATACCAAATTCCCAGTGCAGCAGCAAGAAATACCACGAAAAGTGGAGGATGACCAAATGTCTTCACAGTCCCCACTGGGAGACACTTAGCTTCCAATGGACACAGTTTAGCTACAAAGAGAGAATTGAGCACTGCTGCCTCATGTTCATTGAAATATAAGAAACCATGTCTTTCGGTTACATAGATGCAGACCCAGCTATGATGGTCTCACTACAAAGGAAGCTAAAGCTCATGACAACAACATATATTTCAAGTGCCCAACCTCAGAAGCCGTTTCCCAAGAATTCTTAGGCCAGCAGAGCTCCTTTTTGTGGAGTGTTTACCCTGTCCTTTACTTTTGGAAACTCCTCTACCACCTCCAAGGTTGTGAACTCCCGAGCATATTCCATTCCATATATGTATTCATAGATTTTCACACTTTTCTACTCTAATTTTGTTTTACTTGGGGCGTAGGTAATGTCAAGGCATTGTTCTGGATGTGAGTGGGAAGATTTTTGTGTAGCACATATTTACATACACATTGGATTCATTTTTCAATTTTTCATTTGAAATACTGAATCCCTGACACTAACCCATACCCTACTAGTCTCTGACTAATAATCCTAATATGATGGTGAAAAATAAGCCAAAAAGAGAAGAAACACAAGCAGTTCAGAGGACGCATTGTGTATTGTTGGAATTGCCTTTTGCATTATATAATGTAGGAGTTATAAGTCTAGTCAATTTTTTTGTTGAAATAGTTCTAAATGTGTTTTTAAAATTAGCAAATATGTGAATCCCTGTCTCCCTTTCTCTGTAGCCTATTCAGTACATGTATTTTTATATGCACATATAGAATTCTACCTGATATCACTCGTATACACTTGTGAGGTGGCTGAATTGCAGATGCAAATTGAGAGAAGAGTTCACTCCTCCTAAACGCTGTTGGAACTGAAAATTCAAACTATGGGTGAGCTTCCTAGTTGAAAAACATTATACATGAATCCATGTTCAGTAAAATGAACATTTTTCGATCTGTGGATTATATACTTTTCATGATGAATTTCTATTGGCATATATGTTGCTACTTTTTTTTTCTTTTATTGGTTGCTCAAAACATTACAAAGCTCTTGAATATCATATTTCATACATTAGATTCAAGTGGGTTATGAACTCCCATTTTTACTCCAAATACAGATTGCAGAATCACATTAGTTACACATCCATATTTTTACATAATGCCCTATTAGTTACTGTTGTATTCTGCTACCTTTCCTATACTCTACTATCCCCACTCCCCTCTCTTCCCATCTTCTCTCTCTACCATACCTACTGTAATTCATTTCTCTCCTTGTTTATTTTCCCACAACCTCTTATATGTAATTTTGTGTAACAATAAGTGTCTCTCTCCATTACCATGCAATTTCCCTCTTCTCTCCCTTTCCCTCCCACATCATGTTTCTGCTTAATGTTAATCTTTTCTTCATGCTCTTCCTCCCTGCTCTGTTCTTAGTTGCTCTCATTATATCAAAGAAGACATTGGTAATTGTTTTTTAGGGATTGGCTAGATTCACTAAGCATAATCTGCTCAGTGCCATGCATTTCCCTGCAAATTCCATGATTTTGTCATTTTTTAGTGCTGCGTAATTCTCGATAGTATATAAAAGTCACATTTTTTTATCCATTCATCTATTGAAGGGCATCTGGGTTGGTTCCACAGTGTAGCAATTGTGAATTGTGCTGCTATGAAAATCCATGTGGCAGTATCCCTGTAGTACGCTCTTTTAAGGTCTTCAGGGAATAGTCCGAGAAGGGCAATAGCTTGGTCAAATGGTGCTTCCATTCCCAGATTTCCCAGGAATCTCCATACTGCTTTCCAAATTGGCCACACCAGTTTCAGTCCCACCAGCAATGTACAAGAGTACCCTTTTCCCCACATCCTCGCCAGCACTTGTTGTTGTTTGACTTCATAATGGCTGCCAATCTCACTGGATTGAGATGGTATTTTATGGTGGTTTTTATTTGCATTTCTCTTACTGCTAGAAATGGAGAGCATTTTTTTCATGTACTTGTTAATTGATTCTATGTCCTCCTCTGAGAAGTTTCTGTTCAGGTCCTTGGCCCATTGGGTTATTGGTTATCTTATTGTCTAATTTTCTAAGTTCTTTGTGTACTTTGTATACTCTGGATATTAGGGCTCCATGTGAAGAGTGAGGACTAAAAATTTGTTCCCATGATGTAAGCTCCATATTTACCTCTCTTATTGTTTCTCTTTCTGAGAAAAAATAATTCAGTTTAAGTAAGTCCCATTTGTTGATTCTTATTATTAACTCTTGTTCTATGGGTGTCCTATTAAGGAATTTGGAGCCTGACCACACAATATGTAGATCGGAGCCAACTTTTTATTCTATCAGACGCAGAGACTCTGATTTGAATCTAGCTCCTTGATCCACATTGAGTTAACTTTGGTGCATGGCGAGAGGAGGGGATTCAGTTTCATTTTGTTGCATATGGATTTCCAGTTTACCCAACACCATTTGATGAAGATGCTATCCTTCCTCCATTGCAGGCCATTAGCTCCTTTATCAAATATAAGATAGTTGTAGCTTTTTGGATTAGTTTCTGTGTCCTCCATTCTCTACCATTGGTCCACCCGTCTGTTTTGGTACCAGTACCATGCTGTTTTTATTATGATTGCTCTGTAATATAGTTTGAAATCTGGTATCGCTATACTGCCTGATTCACACTTCCTGCTTAGAATTGCTTTTGCTATTCTGGGTCTTTTATTTTTCCATTTGAATTTTATGATTGCTTTATCTATTTCTACAAAAAGTTTCTATGGGATTTTGATTGGCATTGCATTAAACCTATAGAGAACTTTTGGTAATATCACCATTTTGATGATGTTAGTTCTGCCTATCCATGAACACAGTATATTTTTCCATCTTCTAAGATCTTATTCTATTTCTCTTTTTAGGGTTCTGTAGTTTGCATTATATAAATCTTTCACCTCTTTTGTTAGGTTTATTCCCAAGTATTTAATTATTTGAGGAAATTGGGAATGCAGTGTTTTGACTCATTTTTGTTTCAGAAGTTTTGTCGCTGATATACAGAAATGCCTTTGATTTATTCATGTTGATTTTGTATCCTGCCACATTGCTGCATTCATTTATGAGTTCTAGTAGTTTTTTCTGTAGACCCTTTTGGGTCTTCTATGTATAGAATCATGTCATCTACAAATAGTGATAATTTAAGTTCTCCTTTTCCTATTTTTATGCATTTAATGTCTTTCATCTCTCTAATTGCTCTGGCCAGTTTTTCGAGAACTATATTGAATAGAAGTGGTGATAGAGGACATCCCTGTCTTGTTCCAGATTTTAGAGGGAATGCCTTCAATTTTTCTCCATTCAGAATGATGCTAGCCTGAGGATTAACATAGATAGCTTTTACAATGTCGAGGTAAGTTCCTGTTATCCCTAGTTTTTAAAATGTTTTGAACATAAAGAAATGCTCTACTTTGTTGAATGGTTTTTCTGCGTCTATCGAGATGATCATATGGTTCTTATCTTTAAGTCTATTGATGTTGTGAATAACATTTATTGATTTCCATATATTGAACCCTCCTTGCATCCCAGGGATGAATCCAAGTTGATCATGGTGCACGATTTTTTTGATGTGCCTTTCTATCCAATTCGCCAGAATTTTAATGAGGATTTTTGCATCTAGGTTCATCAGAGATATTGGTCTGTAGTTTTCTTTCTTTGAGGTGTCTTTGTCTGGTTTCAGAATCAGGGTGATGTTGGCCTCATAGAATGAATTCGGCAGAGCTCCCAGTTTTTCTATTTCCTGAATAACTTGAGAAGTATTGGTATTAATTCTTCTTTAAAGGTTTTGTAAAACTCTGCTGTATACCCATCTGGTCCTGGGCTTTTCTTGGTTGGTAGTCTTTTGATTGCTTCTTCTACTTCATCCATTGATATTCGTCTGTTTAAATTGTGTGTTTCCTCCTGACTCAGTCTGGGCAAATCATATGACTTAAGAAATTTATCGATGTCTTCACTATTTTGTATTTTATTGGAATACAGGTTTTCAAAATAATTTCTAATTTTCTTCTGTATTTATGTAGCATCTGTTGTAATATTGCCTTTTTCATCCCGTATGTTAGTAATTTGATTTCTCTCTCTTCTTCTCTTCGTTAGCATGGCTAAGGGTCTGTCTATCTTATTTATCTTTTTGAAGAACCCCTTTTAGTTTTGTTAATTTTTTCAATAGTTTCTTTTGTTTCAATTTCGCTATGATTTTAATTATTTCTTGCCTTCTGCTACATTTGCTGTTGTTTTGCTCTTCCTTTTCTAAGGCTTTGAGATGAAGTGTGAGCTCATTTATTTGTTTTTCTTTTCTATTTTGAGGAATGACCTCTAGGCGATGAATTTACCCCTTAAAACTTCTTTTCATTGTACCCCATAGAATCTGATATGTTGTGTCTGTATTTTCATTTATCTCTAAGAATTTTTTGATTTCCTCCTTTATGTCTTCTGTAACCCATTGATCATTCAGTAACATATTCTTCATTTTGGATGTGATGTATGATTTTTTCTTCCTTCTTTTATCATTGGTTTCCAGTTTCATTCCATTATGATCCCAAAAAATTCATGGTATTATCTCCACCCCTTTATATTTACTGAGGGTTGCCCTATGGCATAACATATCGTTTATTTTTGAGAAGGATCCATGTGCTGCTGAGAAAAAAGTATATCCACTTGATGATGGTTGATATATTCTATATATGTCAGTTAAGTCTAGGGTATTGATTGCGAGATTGAGTTCTATAGTTTCTTTTTTCAACTTTTGTTTGGAGGATCTGTCCAATGGTGAGAGAGGTGAGTTGAAGTCACCCATAATTATTGTATTGTGGTCTATTTGATTCTTTAACTTGAGGAGAATTTGTTTTATGAACATCGCAGCACCATTATTTGCTGCGTGAATATTGATAATTGTTATGTCTTGTCGGTGAATGGTTCATTTTAGCAGTATATAATGTCCTTCTTTATCCCTTTTGATTAAATTAGTCTTGAGGTCGATTTTATTCGATAGGAGGATGGCCACCCCTGCTTGCTTACGAGGACCGTGTGCATGGTATAAATTTTCCCAATCTTTCACCTTCAGCCTGTGTATGTCTTTTCCATTCAGATGTGTCCCCTGGAGGCAATATATTGTTGGATTTTTTTTTTTATTTCAAGTTACAAGCCTATGTCACTTTATTCGAGAGTTTAAGCCATTTACTTTTAGAGTTACTAATGATATATGGTTTGTACTGCCACCCATGTTTGCTTATATCTTTTTTTTAAATTAGTTTGTTTCTCCATGATTAGCTTTTCCCCGCCCTCTGTCATTACTGAGGCACTTCTCACTCATGGTTTTCGTTGTTGATTTTCATTTCTTCCTCGTGTAGTGTTTTGCTCAAGATGCTTTGCAATGCTGGTTATCTGGCTGCAAATTCTTTTAGGTTTTGTTTATCATGAAATATTTTTATCTCGTTGTCTTACCTTAAGCTTAATTTTGCTGGATACATAATTCTTGGTTGGCATCCATTGTCTTTCAGTGTTTGAAGTACGTTGTTCCAGGATCTTCTCACTTCCAGCATCTGTGATGAAAAATCCATTGTTAACCTTTTTGGTTTACCCCTGATTGTAATGATTCTAATCTGCCTCCTTTCTCTGGTAGCTTTTAATATTTTCTCTTTGTTCTGTATATTGGATATCTTCATAACAATGTTTCTTGGCATTGGTCTACTGTGATTTTGTGTGCTCGATGTCCTGTAAGCATCTACAATTTGTTTATCCCTTTCCATTTTTATTTCTGGAAAGTTTTCTGTAATTATTTCATTCAGCAGATTTCTCATTCCCTTGGTTTGAATCTCTGTACCTTCCTCTATCCATATGACTCATTAGTTTTTTTTTTATGTTATTCCATATCTCTTGAATGTTTTCTCATAATTTTTTACAGAATTTCTTTGTTGGCTAGACTTTTTTCAAGATGATATATTTTGTCTTCATTCTGTCTTCTACTTGCTCTACACTGTTAGTGATACTCTCAATTGAATTTTTAATTTGGTTTATCATTTCCTTGATTTCTAGAATTATTGTTTGATTTTTCTAATAATCTCTATCTCCTGATAAAGATGCTTAATTTCTTATTTTATCTGTTTATGTAATTTATTTTCAATGCGTTCTATCACTGTTTGTTTTTGCTGTCTCGTATCCTCTTTAAGGTTCCATTCCATCTGTCTAAGGTATTCCTTGAGTTCTTTATATCACCATTTTTCTGATGACTCTAGGTGCTCTTGAATATTTAGGCTGTCCTTCATTGTTCGTACTCCTTTTCTTCCTTGCTTTTTTATGCTTCTCATGTTACTTCTCGTTCTGTTTGACTACTGAGTTACTGCTTACTCTTATAAATTTATTTGATGCTTGAGAGGAAAGATATTAGAAGGGAAGGGAGAAGTCACTAAAGAGAATGAGAGTAGGCAGGTAGAATTCAAGTAAGGGGGAATAAAAAAATTGAAATGAAATGAAAAGACAAAAAAATAGAAAATAAAGAAAGAAAATTTTAAGTAATAATGATGATTAAAAAATTGAAAATTAAAATTTAAAATAATAATATTAATAATAATAATAATAAAATAAAAGAAATTAAAAAAATAAAAACATTTAAAAAAGTTAATGAACAACAACAACAAAAATGAAAATGAAAGAAAAAGAAAAAAATACAAATAAAAAAATAGTAATAATACATGCAGTCCTAGAGTTCAATTAACTTCTCTTCCAGTAGGTGGAGCTGTGCGCACTGGGCCAAGCTTCTCCTCTCAATAAGTGGGAACCAATCACTGTGCAGCAGCTCTTCCTCCCAGACTGGGCGGGTCTCCAACCCTGAGTGCCTAGGGCCTTCTCTTGTGCTTCCTCAAGCCAGGCCCCACTCACCTGTGACGCTCACCACAAAACTGGTTACAAGCCAGGCCTCTGCTCCTGGTAGCCCTGTTTCCATGAACGGCTGGGCACACTCTCCTTAATTGCCTCCCTCAGACCCTAAGTTTGTAGAGCTTGGGGCTGAGAAACCCCAGCGAATTTGCTTGCCCTTCGGGAGCCATGGCCCCGGTAGGTGGTGTAAGAGACCTCAATTGTCAGCACTGGTGGGAGCGGTAGCCGGTAATTACACGCCTCGAGTCCCGAGCCAATCCTGATTCCCTAGGTCTGGGTATTGCGCTCCTAGGAGAGCTGGGAGGGGCCATTACGGCAGAGGTGGGAAGGGCCCTTGAGGTTTCCCTGCGGTGTTGAGAGAGATGGCAATGGGATAACATACTTGTCGCACTGGTTTCAATGAAGTTATCTCCTCCGACTGTGACGTCAGTTCGCTGCCATGGTGGTACACCATTACAATGGTGACCGTTCGTTCCCTTTGCTGGGTGACCAATGCAACAGCTGGGTCCTGACTATCTCTCCCAAGCCCCATTTCAATCCTGTGGCCACTGCCTATGAAGGCTCAGTTGGCTTTTAACTCTGTCAATTCCGAAAGCCCGACCAATTATTTCAGGGGGAATGTTAGTGCTGAGTCACAAAAACCAGATGAATCTAAGCTTGAATGCAGCCAATCCGGGCTTTGTGTGTGTTCTGAGGGGCCCAGACTGTTCGCCCCAGATTCACAACAGGTCAATATTGCCTAGTGATTCTGAGCAAACAGCATTTAGACAGTTTACGACTCCCTATGCACGCGCAGCTGAAGAGATCAGAGACTTGAATTCTCCATGCCCGCCTTCATAATGGATCTCCTGTATTGCTACTTTTTAATATCTGTGCATTTGCGTGTGTGTGTGTATATATATATATATATATATATATATATATATATATACTCTTTAGATTTTTCAAAATATGAAATATATGTGTCTTATTATGCACGCCCCTAAATACATTCATATTCATATCTGTGGATTTATAATCAACTTTCAACAAGATTATTTTCAGAAATAATCATCCACCTGAAATACATATTGTTTCCTAGTACTGAAAACTAAATTCAGTGAATGGTGCATACAAACCCTAATATTTCTACAGTTACTTAGCCAGTTTAAAATGAATGCAAGTAGATTCCTAGGGGACATGATGTGTATTTTGACTTTCATTTTTATTCAACACTTGTACATTACTATGTCTTCAGTTCATGCACATGATGGGATATATATTTCAGTCACAAATTAGAAAATTTATAGGCATTTGTTTCACGATCAATCACTTCCTGATTCAGAACACATGTATTCCTCCATGTTTCTTGACTGGTCTTTTCATGAGACTTCTTTCCAAACATATTATTTTTGTTTAACATCATCACGTGTAAAGCAAAACTCAAACACCATTCATCATAAACCATAATCCTAATATTACCATTAGAAATATAACTGGTTGGAATGAATGATTGTATATCAATATAAGATTTCTTATATATTTTCACATATCAATTCAATCCATTATTTAAAGTGGAATCAGTTACGTTATTTATTCATAGTATGGTCTATTCATGCATTATCTCTATATTAATAGACACAGGGTACACCTCTTTGTACCCCTAATACTAATGTATACGTCTTCAAAATATTGCTCCCAGAAATGGTGAAAGAAATACTCATGCCACCTGATCTACATATACATTTTATCACAGTAATATTCTGAACAAAAAAAAAAAACCATAAAAATGTCACACTTATGATTGTACCAAAGCCTAAAAGGAAAGTGAACGTGGATAACTAATAACATCCATGTCCAGGTTGCCTAATGCTCTCAAATGTCATTCCCATTTGTGACGAGATATTTGTTTTATCCTATGATTATGTATTCAAACTCAACCCTGTTGAAAATGTCTAATCCTATCACTCACTTTATACTTTGCCTGATTTCGTAATGTCTCTATTGACACCTGCTTTCCTACATATTTTCCCCAGTTCATCATTGTGACTGACTCTTCACATGTGCTGACATTTCCATTCACTCTCTAAATGAAACCCTATTGCTAAAGAAGCTTTTTATTCCAAATCATATACTCACTCTTCTTCCTAAACCTACTGACTATCTTCCTAATCCTACTGACTATCCCTTTTTGACTGGATGTTCTCTTCTACATTCAATCATCCAAGGTACAAGGTCCTATGCCACTGTATTTCGATTTAACTGAGACAACTGTACAGAACATAATTCAACACTAAGTATCCAAATAAAGGGCCCAATGCCCTTCTGGGCTTCAAATCTTTCTTAGATTCCCGTTTTCATACATATATTTCACGTATATATTCTTATAAATATCGCAGGTTCCCAATCTCATTATTCTTCCTGCAGAATGATTCCTAACCCAAATCGAACATATTATTAACCGTAACCATACACTCACTTTGCAGGAGAGCAATAACAGTGTGGGTATTAAACTACAGGAATCTAGGGGATCTTCACCTGCTGAGAAACTCAAATGTTCATGCAGAAATGATCCCTGGTGAAGATGAAGGCAGCTATGAAGTACCTCAGAAAGCAAAAGTCATCTTCCATGGCAATCATCCTGGTCAGGATGGAGGGTTGTGTCTGAATCAGTCTCTCTCTTCTTAATGTATAGAACATGGACCAAACCAGTCCTGTGTGGAAGCTGTTCCCGGGTGCTTATGGTTGATATAACATTCTAACTAGAGAAAGTGTCCCATGAAAATCAGGACAGCCTCCACCTCATGATACTTTTGGAAGCAACTGTTAGGACAAAGTGGTTGCCAAGGCAGTGACATCATTCATATCCTGAAGGAAGTGATCTCACCTCACTTCCTTGGTGATGGAACTCTCTGAACTTGAAATCCAGGAAGCCAGGCACCAAGAGACAGTCCCTGTCCTAGTCCCAGTGGTCTGACATGTTTGGATTTACCAAGGACAGAGTCAGTCTTTCTTGGTACCTACAGATGTGAGGATGGCCAAATGCCAGGAAACCTCTGAAGAGGGGCTTTTCCTGAGAAAGCAGGTAGTGTCTCACCGCTGGCTCTTGAGAACTTCACAGAGTTGGCCAAGCAGACATGATCTGAGACAGGAGAGGTCATTTTGGAAGAACATAGAATGGCCCACCAGTCAGACGACACTCCAGGGAGTCACAGACCTACTAGGGGGAAGGAGGTGCCTTTTTGGGTGTGGGTGTGAGTTTGTGGTTTTGTCTCATGTTCTGAGAATAGGTAGAAAAGGCGGTTTGTTTGGTATGGAGTGGAATATTTCTATTAAGTCCTTTGACAAGGCGAGTGTTTCTATGTGTGTGTATCCCACTGAGTCCATTGTTGTAGACATTAGAAAAGACAATGCATCAATGGATGTGTCCTGTCTAGTAGAAAGCTTCCCAGCATTCATCCTGCCCAATTCATGAGTGGACTCTGGCTTGCCTTATGGATGGGCAACACCTACAAGCTTCCTAATTTCCTGTTTTCTTTCTCAATTCTGGCCACTCTCCAGAATAGTATCGTGGTTTTGTGTCCAAGATTTGTACCTCCAAGATCTGTGACATGGCTATGTACTGGATAGCTGAAAGAAATGGCTAGCATCTCAGAAATCTCAAATATCTGTTGACCAGGAAAGTCTCAGTGGAGAAACCCCTCTTTGTTCCTTTTGCTTACCTATTGCTCTGTTGAATGTCAGGAAGTTTTTTGCCTCAAGCCACCACTTTGTGAACCCTGAAGAAAACAGTTTTCAAATGGAAATGAATGGGAATCACCTGTGACTCTTTGCTTAATTGCTTAGGATTGGGATATGTCTGAATCAGCCTGTTGGCCCTGTGTGAGGCTGTGGCTTAGATTCTCAGCACCTGATGGATCTAAAGATAGATCCCATGCATGCATCCAAAACCAAAATGGCAAAAAGATCAGATATTGTTGATGAACTCTCTTGCCTTCCTCTGGTAGGTTCCTGATATCCATCAAGTGAGAATAGGGATCCTTTGGGTCAAATGAGTTCTTCAAAGCCCTGCAGAGGCTAGGCCATAGGTGTTTGATTTTCATGACTCCAATTCACTTAAAGAATCTAAACCCCAAAGCTAGAAGGTCTCAAGTTGGAGAAGCCAAGCAATATTAAATGCAGGCCTATTTGATCACTACTGGTTCACAGGAAGAGAGTCCAGGCCACCCTGACTTTAGGCAAATGAGGGGCACGGAGCTTATTTTGGACACTGTCATGGGCTGCGTCCCTTATGGAAACCTCCAGCCAGAGAATATGATGAGTGTCTATATGGAAGAAGATGAGGGCCATGTGAGAGTGTTTGGTTTAAATTGTGGATATTTGTCTGGCGGTTGGAAGAGATCTCTGGGTCCACCTAGGCTTGCACTTTGGTGTGATTCCCCTTAGAGACTGAGTTCTTTTACTGATCTCAGAGAATTATTGCCAGGAATTGTGTTGGAATTTTAGATGGCCATGCATGAGAGTTGCCCTTGGAAAGTGACATCTAGGCCCAAGTTGACTTTCCACAGAGCACAGGGAATCTCAGCCAGGATATCACATGATATTATTCTTAAAGACTTGGCAGCCATATTTGAGAGTCGAAACACACATGGACCATACATTGTAGACCTCAAGGGGCCTGGCTTAATCTGACTTTTCGCCACTTTTGGAAGCCTTGCCTGTAAGAATTCTCCAGAGTTTTCATTGAAATGAGCTTCCTCACCATTTAATGGTTTCTGAGTGAATTAAAATTTACAGTGCCTCCAACTTCATCCTTGAAAATTGGCTATATCAATACCATGAAATTTTTGAAATTCCCATGACCGGGTAGCACTGGAGAATATTTGGATGTCCTGTTGCTGATCATGAGTATACAAGACAGTGCCTTGATTGACTGGGTTTTATGAAAATGGTGTTGAACAGAGATGCCAGTAAGTTGGATCCTGCTGAGTAGTTGTACTAGAGTAGTGGTTGGCAGGTGTGTAATAAAACATCTGTGGTGGGGGCATTTGGATCTGCCATTGGCTTCCAAATGGATTGTGACTGACATTTTGCAGCCAGTAGACCCTTATATGTAAAAGCATATTGTTATATGGAGAGGTTTTAGGGCAATGTTCAGAATCAGGTTGCTATGGTCAATGGGGCAAGCTATGTGGGATAGAAGCCTGGTTGGTGCATTCTCCTGACGAACCTGACCCACCACACTTGACAGAACTTACTTCAGCACTGTGTCCCATTTGAAATCCTTGTATTTCATGAAGCAAACACCAATCTCCCAGTGCAGCAGCAAGAAATACCACGAATAGTGGAGGATGACCAAATGGAATTACAGTCCACAAGGGGAGACACTTAGACCCCAGTGGCCACAGGTTACCTACAAATAGAAAATTCAGCACTGCTGCCTCATGTTCATTGGAAAATAAGAATCCATGTCATCCAGATCACATAGATGAAGACTCAGCTATGATGGTCTCACAACAAATGAAGCTAATGCTCCTGACAACAGCATATATTTCATTGCCCAACCTCAGAGGCAGTTTCTCCAGATGTTAGGCTGGCAGAACTTCATGTTTGTGGAGTTTTTACCTTGTCCCTTACTTTTGGAAACTCCTCTACCACCTGCAAATTTGTGAACTCCTGAGCATTTTTCATTACACATATGTATTCACAGATTTTCTAACTCTTCTCCTCTAATTGTGTCTTATGTGGGGCGAAGGTAATGTCAAGGCATTGTGCTGAATGAGGGTGGGAAGATTTTTGTGTAGCATATATTTGCATACACATTTGATACATTTTCCAATTTTCCATTCGAAATACTGAATCCCTGACACTAACACATACCCTACTAGACTTTGACTTTTAATCCTAATATGGTGGAGAAAAATAACCCAAACAGAATAGAAATACAAGAGGTTCACAGGAGGCATGGTGTATAGTTGGACTTGCCTTTCGTATGATAAATGGTAGGTGTTATAAATCTAGCGAATTTTAATTGAAATAGTTCTCCATGTGTTTTAAAAGTTAACAAACATGTGAATAACTGTCTCCCTTTCTCTGTAGCCTATTCATCACATGTATTTTTATATGCACATATAGAATTCTACCTGGTATCACTCGTACATTTTGTGAGGTGGCTGGCTTGGCAGATGCAAATTGTGAGAAGAGATCACTCCTACTAAATGCTGTTGGAACTGAAAATTCAACATATGAGTGAGCTTCTTATTTGAACAACATAAATCCATGTTCATTAAAATGAATATTTTTGGATCTGTGGATGATATATTACTTCGTGGTGAATTTCGATTGGCATACATAATGCTACTTTTTAATGTCTGTGTGTGTATGTGTGTGTGTGTGTGTGTATATATATATATATATATATATATATATATATATATATATATTCACTCTCCAGATTTTTCAAAATATGAAGTATATTTTTCTTATTATACACTCCCTAAATTCACTCATATTCATGTATTTGGATTAATAATCAAGTTTTCACAAGAATATTCTCAGAATTATTCATCCACCAGAAATACATATTTGTTTCTTAGTACTGAAAACTAACTTTGGGGGATCATATGATGGTGGTGAAGGGAGTGCATCACCCCATGTACCGCGTCACTGTGCGGGAGAATGACGAGTTATAATGGCTAAAACCTATCTTGTTAGAAATTTCCAGCAAAATTGGGGTGCTCCAAAACCTAGTCGACATATTTCCATCTCACAAGGATCAGCTACGCGGGCTCAAACACGAGTGATTTGTCCGCATAGAGGGTCATGCTGCTTATTCAGGAAATCGGTCTGCGGCTAGAGTCTGCGGCGTGCACTGGGAAACGAAGAGATAGCAATGCAAATATACAGCGGTGTGGATTCTGTGGGCTCCTGACAGGTATGCAATCACTGTGCTAAGTGCTGAATTCTGGGTTTGAGACGGGAAAGGATGCGGTCCAATTCGGTTCTCCACACCGGTCAGACCACAGAGGAAGCCAGCGGCCACCATCTTGCAGAGCTGATGTCACCATCCCTGTTTTCGACTGATCGAAGCTCATTCACCTATAGAACAGGTAATTTCAGGATGCCATTCACCTTTGTGTCACAGACAAATTACTCAGGCTCAGTGCCAAAGAACCTGCAGAAACTCCGTCTTGGAGCCTGCTCCTATTAGAACATACACCAAGCCCAGAGCGGCCGAATTCCGCCTCTCGGAACTGATCTGGCCCAGGGCTAAAGAACCCGCGGAAACTGCTTCTCGTTCCGGGTCTTGCTGAATACTGTGGAGGTAAATATCAACCGAGCCTTCATAGGCAGTGGCAACAGGATTGAGACGCGGCTTGTGAGGGCCGGTCAGGACTCACCCATTGCTTTGGTCACCCAGAAAAGGGAACAAAATGCTGCCTTTCACATGGGATACCAACATGACAAATTTCTGATGTCATCAGAAAGCAGCAGAGGAGATAACTTAATTGATACCAGCAGTGACAGAAACAGTTGGTCTCCTGGTGAAGAAAGTGAGTCACAAACACCCGGGTCTCTCTCACTTTGTCATCAAGCCAGAGGGGCAGAGCAGAGCAGCTGCCCGCACCTGGAACAGACCCAGTGACACACCTGCATGGTAGTCACGTCAACCCAATTGGAGTAGAGGCAGAACAGAGCTGCTACCCGGGCCCAGAACAGGCCCAGCCACCCACAGGTGTGGTAGTCACATCACCCCAATTGGAGTTGTTGCAGAGCAGAGCCTTCTCCCGTGACTAGTACAATCCCAGTGGGTCACCGGCATGGTAGTCACATTACCCCAATAGGAGTAGGGGCAGAGCAGAGCCTTTGCCCATGCCCAGAACAGGCCCAGCAACCTGCAGGCATGGTAGTCACGACACACCAATTGGAGTAGGGGCAGAGCAGAGCCACCACCCGCGCCTGCAAGGTAGCAGACCTGCACCTGACCAGAAGAAGAGGCCCAGCGGCCTGCTGGCGCGGCAGACACTTTACCCCATTTGGAGTAGGGGCAGAACAGATCTGTAGCCCGTGCTCACAAGGTATCCTGACCTGCGACCAACCGGCAGACCAGGCCCAGCGGCCCACTGGCGTGGTAGTCACGTCACCCCAATTGGGGTAGGGGTAGAGCAGAGCCGCCGCCCACGCAAGCAAGGTAGGCAGACCTGCGACCGATCGGCAGAACACCGCAGGGGTCCACGGGCGTGGTAGACACGTCACACCAATTGGAGGAGGGGCAGAGGAGAGCAGCCTCCTGCGCCTGCATGTTAAGCAGACCTGCGACCGATCAGAATAACAGGCCTAGCGGCCCATCAGCGTGGTAGATATATCACCCCAATTGGTGGAACAGCACAGCCACCCCTGCCCCTGCAATGAAGACTTTTCAAATATACAAGAGCAATATAAATATATAGGGGGAAAATTTCAAAATCACAACAGTTTCACCAAGCAGAAAGAAACGCGAGCAGTATGAAAAGAAAAGGAAAAAAGAACCACAAGCAATGCAGGTCAACACAACTTTAGAAGAGGTAATAGCTGCAGCAGATGGAATGTCAGATAAAGAACTCAGGATATACATTCTTCAGATGATCTGGAGTCTCAAGGAAGACATTAGACAGCAAAATCAGACAATGAAAGATCACTTCAACAATGAATTACATAAACAAAACCAAGAAGCAAAAGATCAACTATACAGGGAGATAGAGGTTGTAAAAAATAACAAACAGAAATCCTAGAAATGCAGGAAGCAATAAACCAACTTAAATACTCAATTGAGAATACTACCATCAGAGTAGAACACTTATAAGATAGAACATCAGACAATGAAGACAAAGTATTTCAACTTGAAAAGAACATAGACAGCTCAGCCAAACTGTTAAGAAACCATGAACAGAACATCCAAGAAATATGGGATAAAATAAAGAGACCAAACTTAAGAGTCATTGGGATACAGGAAGGTATTGAGGTCCAAACCAAAGGAATGAGCAATCTATTCAATGAAATAATATGAGAAAACTTCCCAGACTTGAAGAATGAGACAGACTCCCACATTCTAAAAGCCTACAGGACGACGAATGTGAAAAATCATAAGAGATCCACACCTAGACACATTATAATGAAGATGCCCAACATACAGAATAAGGAGAGAATTTTAAAATCTACAAGAGAAAGGAAGCAGATTACATTTAGGGGTAAACCAATCAGGATAACAGCTGATCTTTCAACAAAGACTCTGAAAGCTAGAAGATCCTGGAATGACATTTTTCAATCACAGAAAGAAAATGGGTTCCAACCATGTACTGTGTATCCAGCAAAATTAAGCTTCAGGATGGAAGATGAAATTAAAACTTTCCATGATAAGCAAAAGTTAAAAGAATTTGTAGCTAGAAAACCATCTCTTCAAAACATCCTTGGCAAAATATTACAGGAAGAGTAATTGGAAAATAATGAAAACCAACAGTGGGAGGTAGGACATTAAAGGGGGGAAATAATCAAAGAGGAAAACAATCCATGTTTAATAACATAAATAAACAAATATGGCTGGAAGAACAACCCTTATCTCAATAATAACTGTAAATGTTAATGGCTTAAACTCACCAATTAACAGACACAGGCCAGTAGAATGGATCACAAAACAAGACCCAATAATATGCTGCCTACCGGAGACGCATTTGATAAGAAAAAGACATACATACACTGAAGGTGAAAGTTTGGAAAAAATCATATCACTCATATGGACTTCGGAAAAAAGCAGGAGTGTCCATACTCATATCAAATAAAATAGATTTCAAGCCAAAGTTAATCAAAAGGGATAAAGAGGGACACTACATACTGTTCAAGAGAACCATACACCAGCAAGACATAACAATCATAAATATGTATGCCCCAAACAATGGTGCAGCTATGTTCATCAAACAAACTTTTCTCAAGTTCAAGAGTCTAATAGACCACCATACAATAATCATGGGAGACTTCAACACAGCTCTCTCACCACTGGACAGGACTTCCAAACAAAAGTTGAAATAGGAAACTATAGAACTCAATAACACAATTAATAACCTAGACTTAATTGACATATATAGAATATACGACCCAACATCAAGCAGTTACATTTTTCCTCAGCAGCACATGGATCCTTCTCAAAAATAGATCATATATTATGTCACAGGGCAACTCTTAGACAAATTAAAGGAGTAGAGATAATACCATGCATCTTATCTTATCATAATGGAATGAAACTAAAAATCAATGATAAAAGAAGGAAGGAAAAACCATGCATCATTTGGAGAATGAACAATAGGTTACTGAATGATCAATGGGTTATAGAAGACATCAAGGAGGAAAATAAAAAATTCTTAGAGAAAAATGAAAACACAGACACAATATATCGGAATCTATGGGACACATTGAAAGCAGTTCTAAGAGGAAAATTCATTGCTTGGAGTTCATTCCTTAGAAAAAGAAAAAAAACAACAAATAAATGATCTCATACTTCATCTCAAAATCTTAGAAAAACAAGAGCAAACAACAGCAAAAGAAGTAGAAGGAAAGAAATAATTAAAATCAGAGCAGAAATCAATGAAATCGAAACAAAAGAAACAATTGAAAAAATTGACAAAACTAAAAGTTGGTTCGTTGAAAAAATAAATAAAATGGACAGACCCCTAGCCATGCTAATGAAGAGGAGAGAGAACTGAAATTACTATCATATGGGATGAAAAAGGCAATATCACAACAGATATTTCAGAAATACAGAAGATAATCAGAAATTACTTTGAATCCTTATACTCCAAAATAATAGAAGATAGTGAAGGCATCGAAATATTTCTTAAGTCATATGATCTGACCAGAGTGAGTTAGGAGGATATAGACAACCTAAACATACCAATATCAATTGAGGAAATAAAAGAAACCATCCAAAGACTACCAACTAAGAAAATCCCAGGACCGTATGGGTATACATCAGACTTTTACAAAACCTTTAAATATGAACTAATACCAATACTTTTCAAGCTATTTCAGAAAATTGAAAAAGAGGGAGATCTTCCAAATTCATTCTACGAGGCCAATATCACTCTGATTCCTTCACCAGATAGACACTTCAAAGAAAGAAGACTAAAGACCGATATCTCTAATGAACCTAAATGCAAAAATCTTAAATTAAATTCTGGAGAATCAGTTACAAAAACATATCAAAAAAATGTGGACCATGATCAAGTAGGATTCATCCCTGGGATGCAAGGAGGGTTCAATATACGAAAATCAATAAGTGTTATTCACCACATCAATAGACTTAAAAATAAAAACCATATTATCATCTAGATAGATGCAGAAAAAGCATTCGACAAAGTACAGCATCCCTTTATGTTCAAAACTCTTGAAAAACTAGGAATAACAGGAACATTCCTCAATATTGTAAAAACAATCTATGCTAAACCGCAGGCTAGCGTCATTCTTAATGGAGAAAAATTGAAGACATTCCCTCCAAAATCTGGAACAAGACAGGGATGCCCGCTTTCACCACTTCTGTTCAATATAGTTCTCAAAAGACTGGCCAGAGCAATTAGACAGATGAAAGAAATTAAAGGCATATAAATAGGAAAAGAATAACTTAAATTATCACTATTGCAGATGACATGATTCTATACCTAGCAGACCCAAAAGGGTCTACAAAGAAACTAATAGAGCTAATAAATGAATTCAGCAAAGTGACAGGATATAAAATCAACACACATAAATCAAATGCATTCCTGTATATCAGC
Organism: Callospermophilus lateralis; assembly: GCF_048772815.1. Taxonomy (NCBI): domain Eukaryota; kingdom Metazoa; phylum Chordata; class Mammalia; order Rodentia; family Sciuridae; genus Callospermophilus; species Callospermophilus lateralis. The sequence continues at coordinate 109,948 of NW_027514563.1, read as the reverse complement.
CACAAATCCTCTGAAATGGAAATGAGGACAACCACTCCATTGCCAATATCCTAAAAAAAAAAATGGGAATCAACCTAACAAAAGAGGTGAAAGTCTTATACAATGAAAACTACAGAACACTAAAGAGAGAAATAGAAGAAGATCTTAGAAGATGTAAAAATATACCCTGTTCATGGATAGGCAGAACTAACATCATCAAAATGGCGATATTACCAGAAGTTCTCTATAGGGTTAATCCAATGCCAATCAAAATCCCAAAGGCATTTCTTGTAGAAATAGAGAAAGCAATCATGAAATTCATATGAAAAAATAAAAGACCCAGAATTGCAAAACAATGCTAAGCAGGAAGTGTGAATCAGGTGGTATAGCGATACCAGACTTCAAACTATACTACAGAGCAATAGTAACAAAAATAGCATGGTACTGGTACCGAAAAAGGCAGGTGGACCAATGGTACAGAATAGAGGACACAGAAACCAATCCACAAAACTACAACTATCTTATATTTGATAAAGGGGCTAAAAGCATGCAATGGAGGAAGGATAGCATCTTCAACAAATGGTGTTGGGAAAACTGAAAATCCATATGTAACAAAATGAAACTGAATCCCTTTCTCTCGCCATGCACAAAAGTTAACTCAAAATGGATCAAGGAGCTTGATATCAAATCAGAGACACACTGTCTGATAGAAGAAAAATTTGGTTACGATGTACATACTGTGGGGTCGGGCTACAGATTCCTCAATAGGACACCCATAGTACAAGAGTTAATAACTAGAATCAACAAATGGGACTTACTCAACTAAAAAAGTTTTTTCTCAGCAAAAGAAACAATAAGAGAGGTAAATATGGAGCCTACATCCTGGGAAGAAATCTTTACTACTCACACTTCAGAGAGAGCCCTAATATCCAGAGTATACAAAGAACTTAAAAAATTAGACAATAAGATAACAAATAACCCAATCAACAAATGGTCCAAGGACCTCAACAGACACTTCTCAGATGAGGACATACAATCAATCAATAAGTACATGAAAAAATGCTCACCATCTCCAGCAGTCAGAGAAATGCAAATTAAAACCACCCTAAGATACCATCTCACTCCAGTAAGATTGGCAGCCATTATAAAGTCAAACAACAAGAAGTGCTGGCAAGGATGTGGGAAAAGAGGTACACTTGTACATTGCTGGTGGGACTGCAAATTGGTGCAGCCTATTGGGAAAGCAGTATGGAGATTTCTTGGAAAGCTGGGAATGGAAGCACCATTTGACCCAGCTATTCCCCTTCTTGGTCTATTCACTAAAGACCTAAAAAGAGCATGCTACAGGGACACTGCTACATCGATGTTCATAGCAGCACAATTCACAACAGCAAGACTGTGGAACCAACTTAGATGCCCTTCAATAGAATAATGGATTAAAAAAAATGTGGCATTAACACACAATGGATTATTACTCTGCATTGAAAAATGAAAAAGTCACAGAATTTGCAGGAAAATGGATGGCATTAGACTGGATTATGCTTAGTGAAGCTACACAATTCCTGTAAAACAAATGCCAAATGTCATCTTTGATATAAGGAGAGTAACTAAGAACAGATAGGGACAAAGAGCATGACAAGATGATTAACATTAAACAGGGATGAGAGGTGGAAGGGAGGGAGAAGGGAAATTGCATGGAATTGGAAGGAGACACTCTGGGTTATACAAAATTACAAACAAGAGGAATTGAGGGGAAAGGGAAAAATAATACAAGGGGGAGAAATTTATTACAGTAGAGGGAGTAGAGAGAGAAGTGGGGAGGGGCAGGGAGGCTAGGGGGGATAGTAGAGGATAGGAAAGTCAGCAGAATACAACAGACACTAGTATGGCAATATGTGAATCAATGGATGTGTAACTGATGTGATTCTGCAATCTGTATACAGGGTAAAAATGGGAGTTCATAACCCACTTGAATCAAAGTGTGAAATATGATATATCAAGAACTATGTAATGTTTTGAACAACCATAAATAAAAATAAAAGAAAACTATCTTTGGTGCATAATGCACACAATTCTAATATTTCTACAGTAACTGACCCAGTTTAACATCAATGCAAGTAGATTCCTATTGGACATGATGTGTATTTTGACTTTCACTTTTATTCAACACTGATACATTACTATTTCAACAGTTTATGCACATAACAGGATATATATTTCATTCACAATTTAGAAAATTTATAGGCATTTGTTTCACTTTCAATCACTTCCTGCTTCAGAACACATGGATTCCTCCATATTTCTTGACTGGTCTTTTCATGAGACTTTTTTCCAAACATATTATTTTCGATTTCCATAATCACTTTTGAAACAAAACTCACACACACTTCATGATAAACAATAACCCTAAGATTACCATTAGATATATAACTGGTTGGAGTGAATGATTGTATGTCAATATATGATTTCCTATATATTTTCAGATATCAATTCAATCCATTATTTAAAGTGGAACCAGTTATAATATTTATTCACAGTATGGTCTATTCATGCATTATCTCTATATTCATAGACACAGGGTACACCACTTTGTACCCCCAATACTAATTTATATGTCTTCAAATATTGCTCCCAGTAATCGTGGAAGAAATACTCATGTCTTATGATCTACATATACATTTGATCACAATATTTTTCTGGGCACAAAATGCAAAAATCACACTTATGATTGTACCAAATACTAAATGGAAAGTGAACATGGATTACTAAAACGATAAATGTCCTGGTTGCCTAATGCTTTCAAATGTCATTCCTATTGGTGACGACATATTTGTTTCTTCCTAAGATTATGTATTCAATCTCAACCCTATTGAAAATGTCTAATCCTATCACTCACTGTATAATTGCCTAATTTCGTAAGGTCTGTATTGATATTTTCCTTTCTACATATTTTTCCCAGTTAATCATTGTGAATGACTCTTCACATGTGCTGAAATTTACATTCACTCTATAACCAAAACACTATTGCTACAGAACTTTTGCTCCATGTCCTATACTCACTCTATTTCCTAAACCTACTGACTACCTTCCTAATCCCACCGACTATCTCAATTTGAGTGGATGTTCTCTTCTAAAATCAATCTTCCAAGGTGTAAGGTCCTATGCCATTGATTATCGATTTATCTGAGACATCTGCGCAGAACGTAATTATAAGCTAAGTATCCCAATCAAGGGCCTAATGCCCTTCTGGGCTTCAAATCTTACCTAGATTTCTGTTTCCATACTTATATTTCACCTCTATAATCTTATAAATATCGCAGGTTCCCAATACTATTAATCATCCTTCGCAATGATTCGTAACCCAAATCAAACATGTTATTAACCCTAACCATACACTCTTCCCTCAATCTAACTTTGCAGAAGAGCAGGGACAGAGTTCGTCTTACAATACAGGAATGTAGGGTATCTTCCTCCTGCTGAGAACCTCAAATGTCCATGCAAATTTGATCCCTGGAGAAGATGTAGGCATCTATGAAGGACCTGAGAGAGCAAATGTCATCTTCCATCGCAAACAACCTTTCCAGGATGAAGGGTTGTGTCTGAATAAGCCTCTCTCTTGTTAATGTACACAAGATAGACCAAACCAGGCATGTGTGGAGAGCTGTTCCTGGGTGCCTATGGTTGATATACCATTCTAACTTGTAAAAGTGTCACAGGAAGTAAGGGCAGCCTCCATCTCATAGGACAAAGTGGTTGCCAAGGCAATGACCTCAAAGAATTCCTGAAGAAAGTAATCTCACCTCACTTCCTTGGTGATGGAACTCTCTGAACTTGGAATCCGGGAAGCCAGGCACCCAGAGCCAGTCTCAGTCCCAGTCCCAGTGGTCTTATTTTTTGGATTTACCAAGGACAGAGTCAGTCTTTCTTGGTACCTACTGAGGTGAGGATGAACAAATGTCAGGAAAGCTCTGAAGAGGGGCCTTTCCTGAGACAGCAGGTAGTGGCTCACCGCTGGCTAGTGACAACTTCACAGATTTGGCCAACGAGACCATATCTGACACAGGACAGGCGATTTCATCAGAACATAGTTTGGCCCACCAGTCAGAAGACACTCCCAATAGTCACAGACCTACTTGGGGAAGGAGCTTCCTTTGTGTGTGTGGGTGTGGGTTTGAGATTTTGTCTCATGTTCTGAGAATAGGTAGGAAAGGCGGTTTGTTTGGTTTGGAGTGAACTGTTTCTGGTAAGTCGTTTGACAAGGCCAGTGTTTCTTTGTCTGTGTATCCCACTGTGTCCGTGGTTTTAGATATTAGAAAAGAGAATGAATCATTGGATGTGTCCTGTCTAGACTCAACTTGCCCAATTTATGAATGGACTGCGGCTTGACTTATGGGTGGACAACTCCAACAATCTTCCTAAGTTCCTCTTTTCTTCCTGAATTCTGGCCACTCTCCGGAATAGGCTCATGGTTTTTTGTCCAAAATATGTACCACCTCCAAGCTCTGTGACATGGCCATGTACTGGATAGCTGAAAGAAATGGGAGCATCTCAGAAAACTCAGATATTAGTTTGACCAGGAAATTCTAAGTGAAGAAACCCTGCTTTGGGCCTTTTGCTCACCAATTGTTCTGATGCCCTGAATGTTAGGAAGGTCTTTGCCTCAGGCCACACCATTGTAGAGCCTAAAGAAACAGTTTTCAAATGGAAATGAAAGGGCATCACCTGTGGCTCTTTGCTTAATTGCTTTGGAAAGGGATGTGTCTGAATCAGCCTTTTGGCCCTGTGTGAGACTGTGGCTTAGATTCTCAGCACCTGATGGATCTAAAGAAGGATCCCATGTGTGCATCCAAAACCAAAATGGACAAAAGAGCAGTCAGTGTGGATGAAGTCTCTCGCATTCCTCTGTAAGGTTCCTGTCATCCATCATGTGAGAATAGTGATAATTTGGTTCAAATGTGTTCCTCAAAACCCTGCAGAGGCTAGCCCATAAGTGCTTGGTTTTTCTCAAGACTCCAATTCACATAAAGAATCTAAAACACACAGTCAGTAGGCCTCAAATTGGAGAAGCAGTGCCATATTAATGGCAGGCCTATTTGATCACTCTTGGTTCACTGGAAGGATGTCCTGGCCACCCTTATTTTAGGCAAATGAGGGGCAAGGGAGGTTATATTGGACACTGTCTTGGGCTGCACCCCTCATGGAAACCTCCAGCCAGAGATTATGATGATTGTGTAAATGGAAGAAGATGAGTGCCATGTGGAAGTGTTTTGGATTTAATTGTGGATATTTGTGTGACACTTGGAAGACATAACAAGGTCTACCTGGGCTTGAACTCTGGTGTGATTCCCCTTATAGACTGAGTTCAGGAACTGATCTCAGAGAAGTATTGCCATGTATTGTGCTGTGATTTAAGAGGCGATGTATGAGAGTCACCCTTGGAAACTGAGATCTAGCCCCAGAGTGGCTTTCCACAGAGCACTGGGAATTTCAGCCAAGATAACACATGATTTCATTCGAAAGACTTGGCAGACATAGTTGAGAGTGAAAACACACATGGACCTCATATTGTAGACCTTAATGGGCCTGTCTTAATGTGACCTTTTGGCCATTCTTTGGGAAGCCTTGCCTGTGAGGGTTCTCCAGAGCTTTCATTGAAATAATCTTGCTCACCATTTACTGGTTCCTGAATGAATTGAAACCCACAGTGCCTCCAACTTCATCCTTGAAAAATGTCTAAATAAATACCATGAAATTTTTGAAATTCCCATGACCAGGTGGCACTGGAGAATCTTTGGATGTCCTGTTGCTGATCATGGATGTACCAGACAGTGCCTTGCTTGACTGGGTTTTATGAAAATTGTGTAGAACAGAGGTGCCAGAAAGTTGCAGCCTGCTGAGAAGTGGGCCTAGAGCTGTGGTGGGCAGGAGTGTGATAAAACATCTGTGTTGGAGCAATGTGGATCTTCCATTGACTTCCAAATGGCTTGTGGATTACATGAAGCAGCCAGCAGACCCTTGTAATTAAAGGCATCTTGTTATATGGAGAGGATTCAGGGCAATGTTCAGAATCAGGTTGCTATGGACAAGGATGCAATGTGGCAAGCTTTGAGGGATAGAAGCGTGGTTGGTGCGTTCTTCTGCAGACTCTGAACCACCACACATGACAGAACTCCCTCCAGCACTGTGTCTCAGTTGAACTCCTTGAATTTCATGAAGCAAATACCAAACTCCCAGTTCAGCAGCAAAAACCCCACAAAAAGTGGAGGAGGACCAAATGGCTTCACAGTCCAACGGGGAGACACTTAGCCCCCAGAGGCCACAGTTTACCTAAAAAGAAGAAAATCAACACTGCTACCTCATGTTCATTGGAAAATAAGATACCATGTCCTCCACATCACATAGAGGCAGACCCAGCTTTGATGGTCTCACTACAAAGGAAGCCAATTCTCCTGACAACAACATATTTTTCACGTTCCCAAACTCAGAGGCAGTTGCTCTAAAAGTTTTTAGGCCAGCAGAGCTCCATGTTTGTGGAGTGTTTACCCTGTCCCTTACTTTTGGAAACTCCTCTACAACCTCCAAGGTTGTGAACTCCTGAGCATTTTCCATTCCAGATATGTATTCACTGATTTTCTATCTATTCTCCTCTAACTGTGTCTTACTTGGGGTGAAGGAAATTTCAAGGCATTGTTCTGGATGAGAGTGGGAGGATATTTGTGTAGCATATATTTGCATACAAATTGGATTCAATTTCCAATTTTCCTTTTGAAATACTGAATCCCTGACACTAACCCATACATACTAGAGTCAGACAACTCATCCTAATATGATAGAGAAAAATAACACAAACCTATAGAAATACAAGCAGTTCATTGGAGGCATGTTGTATAGTTGGACTTGCATTTTGCATTATACAAGGTAGGAGTTATAAATCTAGTCAATGTTTAATAGAAAAAGATCTCCATGTGTTTTTAAAGTTAACAAATATGAGAATTCATGTTTCCCTTTCTCTTTAGCCTATTCACACTTGTATATTTATATGCATATATAGAATCCTACCAGGTATCACATGTACATCTTTGTGAGGTGGCTGACTTGGCAGATACAAATTGTGAGAAGAGATCACTCCTCCTAAATGCTGTTGGAACTGAAAATTCAACCTATAAGGAGCGTCCTAGTAGAACAACATTATACGTAAACTCATGTTCAGTAAAATAAATATTTTTGCATCTGTGGATGATATATATTTACTGATGAATTTCGATTGGCATTTATATTGCTACTTTTTAATGTCTGTGAGTGTTTTGTGTGTGTGTTTGTGTGTGTGTGTGTACACTCTCCAGATTTTTCAAAATATGAAATATATGTGTCAAACATACACTCTCTAAATTCATTTATGTTCATGTATGTGGATTTTTAATCAACTTTTCACAAGATTATTCTTGTGAAAAGTTGATTAAAAATATTCAGAAATATTCATCCACCTGAAATACATATTTGTTTCCTAGTACTGAAAACTAACTTCAGGGAATGATGCATACAAATCCTAATTATTCTACAGTAACTGACCCAGTCTAACATCAATGCAAGTAGATTCCAATGGGACATGATATGTAATTCTTTATTCATTTGTATTCGACACTTTTACATTATTATTTCTTCAGTTTTTGCACATCATAGGATATACATTTCATCCACAAGTTCACAAATTTGTAGGCATTTGTTTCAAATTTAATCACTTTTTGCTTCAGAACACATGTATTGTCAAGGTTTCTTTACTGGTATTTTCATGAGTCTTCTTTCCAAACACATTATTTCCATAGTCACTTTTGAAGCAAAACTCACACACTCTTCATGATAAACCAAAACACGAATATTACCATTAGATGTATAACTGCTTGGAATGAATGATTGTATATCAATATACGATTTCCTGTGATTTTTCAGATATTAGATCAATTCATTTTTTAAAGTTGAAAAAAGTTATATTATTCATTCACATTACGGTCTATTCATTCTTTATCTCTATATTCATAGACACAGGGTACACCTCTTTGTACCCCCGATTCTAATTTTACATCTTCAATATATTGCTTGCAGAAATGTTGGAAGACATACTCATGTCACCTGATGTACATATACATTTTATCAAAGTAATATTCTGGACAAAAAAATGTAAAGGTCACATTTATGATTGTACCAAAGCCTAAATGTAAAGTGTACATGAATTACTAAAAACATCCATGTCCAGGTTGCCTAATGCTGTCAATTGTCAATCCTATTGGTGACTACATATTTGTTTCTTCTTAATTTATATATTCAAACTCAACCCTGTTGGAAATGTCTAATCCTATCACTCACTTTATACTTTGCCTGATTTCATAATGTTTCTATTGATATCTGCTTTTCAACAAATTTTCCCAAGTTGATCCTAGTGACTGACACTTCATATGTGCTGACATTTACATTCACTCTATAATCGAAACCCTATTGCTAAAGAACTTTTGGTCCAAATCCTATACTCACTCTTCTTTCTAAACCTACCGACTATCTTCCTAATCCTACCGACTATCCCTTTTTGACTGGATGTTCTCTTCTACATTCAATAAAATGTCCTATGCCATTGTATATCGAATTATCTGAGACAATTTTGCAGAGCATAATTCAAAGCTAAGTATCCCAATCAAGGGCCCAATGTCCTTCTGGGCTTCAAATCATACCTAGATTTCTGTTTTCATACTTATATTTCACCTCTATATTCTTGTAAATATCGCAGGTTCCCAATAGCATTATTCATCGCACAGAATGATTCGTAACCCAAATCAAACCTGTTATTAACCCTAAACATACTCTGTTCCCTCAATCTCATTTTACAGAAGAGCAGGGACAGAGTGGTTTTTACAATACAGGAAACTTGGGGACCTTCCACCTGCTGAGAACTTCAAAGGTCCATGCAGAAATGATACCTGGAGAAGTTGTAGGCAGGTATGAAGGACCTGAGAGAGCAAAAGTCATCTTCCAATGCAAACAACCTGGTCAGGATGAAGGGATATGTATGAATCAGCCTCTCTCTTCTTATTGTAGAGAAGATGGACCAAACCAGGGGTGTGTGGAGAGCTGTTCTTGGGTGCCAATGGTTGATATACCATACTACCTTGTGAAAGTGTCACAGGAAGTAGGGGAAGGCTCCATCTCATGGGACCTTTGGAAGCAACTGTTAGGACAAAGTCGTTGCCAAGGCAGTGACCTCATTCAGTTCCAAAGAAAGTGACATACCTCATTTCCTTGGTGATGGAACTGTCTGAACTTGGTATCCAAAAAGCCAGGCACCAAGAGGCAGTCCCAGTCCCAGTCCCAGTGGGCTCACTTGTTTGGATTTACCAAGGACAGAGTCAGTTTTCTTGGTACCTAATGATGTGAGGATTGCCAAATGCCAGGAAAGCTCTGAAGATGGACCTTTCCTGAGAAAGCAGATAGTGGTTCACCACTGGCTCCTGAAAACTGCAAAGAGTTGGCCAAGGAAACCAGATCTGAGAGAAGACAGACCATTTCAGGGGAACATAGTATGGCCCACCAGTCAGAGGACACTCTGGATAGTCACAGACCTACTTGGGTGAAGGAGGTGCCTTTGTGGGAGTGTGTGTGGGTTTATTGTTTTGTCTCATGTTCTGAGAATAGATGGGAAAGGCGGTTTGGTTTGGAGTGGACAGTTTCTAGTAAGTTGTTTCACAAGGTGAGTGTTTCTATGTCTGTGTATCCCACTGTGTCCATTGTTGTAGACATTGGAAAAGAGAATGCATTAATGGATGTGTCCTGTCAAGTGTAAATCTTCCCATATTTCAACCTGCCCAATATATGAATGGAGTGCAGCTTGTCTTGTCGATGTGCAACACCTGCTATCTTTCTAAGTTGCTGTTTTCTTCCTGAATTCTGTCCACTCTCTAGAATAGGCTCATGGATTTATGTTCAAAATATGTACCACCTCCAACTCTGTGACATGGCCATGTACTGGATAGCTGAAGAGAATTGCGAGCATCTCAGAAAACTCAGATATCAGTGTGACCAGGAAAGTCTCAGTGGAGAAACCCTGCTTTGGGCCTTTTGCTTACTTATTGTTGTTTTTCACTGAATGTCAGGAAGTTCTTTGCCTCAATCCACCCCTTTGTGAAGCCTGAAGTAAACAGTTTTCAAATGGAAATGAATGGCATCACCTGTGGCTCTTTGCTTAATTGCTTTGGGAAGGGATGTGTCTGAATTAGTCTCTTGGCCATGTGTGTGGCTTTGAGTTAGATTCTCAGCACCTGATGCATCTAAAGAATGATCCCATGTGTGCATCCAAAACCATAATGGCAAAAAAATCATTCATTATGGATGAAGTCTCTTGCCTTCCTCTGTTAGGTTCCTGAACTCCATCAAGTGAGAATAGGGATTCTTTGGGTCAAATGAGTTCTTCAATTCCCTGCAGAGGTGCTTGGGTTTTCGAGTAACTCCAAATCACATAAGAAATTGATACCTGAAATCAGTAGGCCTCAAATTGGAGAAACACAGAAGTATTAACGGCAGGCTTATTTGATCACTCCTGGTTCACAGAAACGGTGTCCAGGCCACCCTGACTTTAGGCAAATGAGGAAAAAGCGAGCTGATTTTGGACACTGTCTTGGCTTTTCTCATGACTCCGATTCACATAAAGAATCTACACCCCACAGTCAGAGAGCCTCAAATTGGATAAGCGGAGCAGTATTAAGGGCAGGCCTATTTGATCACTCCAGGTTCACAGGAAGGGTGCCCAGGCCACGCTGAAGTTAGGCAAAAGAGGTGCAAGAAGCTTATTTTGGACATTTTCTTGGGCTGCACAACTCATGGAAAACTCCAGGAAGAGGTTATGATTAGTGTCTATATGGAAGAAGAATAGGGCCATGAGGGAGTATTCTGGTTTTAATTGTTTTCATTTGAGTAGCGGTTGGAAGAGTTGTCTGGGTCCACCTGGACTTGAACTCTGGTGTGATTCTCCTTATAGACTGAGTTCTGGAACTGACCTGAGAGAAGTATTGCCAAGAATTGTGTTGGGATTTTAGGAGGCCAGGCATGAAGTTGCCATTGGAACCTGAGATCTAGGCACAGGTTGGCTTTCCACAGAACACTGCGAATCTCAGCCAGGATATTACATGATTTTATTCTGAAAGACTTGGCATGCATTATAGAGATTCAAAACCCACATGGACCTCGCTTTATAGACCTCAATTGGCCTCGCTTCATGTGACTTTTTGGCCACTCATTGGGTAGCCTTGCTTGTGAGAGTACTCCAGAGCTTTGCCTGAAATTAGTTTCCTAACCCTTTAAGGGTTCCTGAATGAATTGAAACCCACAGTGCCTCCAACTTCATCCATGAAAAATTGCTAGATAATTACCATGAAATTTTTAAAATTCCCATGACCAGATGTCACTGGAGAACCTTTGATGTCCTGTTGATGATCATGAATATACCAGACAGGGCCTTGATTGACTGGGTTTCATGAAAATGGTGTAGAACAGAGATGCTAGTAAGTAGGAGCCTGGTGAGTAGTGGGCCTAGAGAAGTGTTATGCAAGTGAGTGATAAAACATCTGTGGTGGGGCCATGTGGATCTTCCATTGGCTTCCAAATGGCTTGAGACTGACATGGTGCAGCCATCAGACCCATATACGTAAAGGCATATTTTTATATGGAGAGGTTTTAGGGCAATGTTCAGAATCATGTTGCTATTGTCAAGGGGGCAAGCTACGTGGGATAGAACCCTGGTTGGTGCATTCTCCTGGAGACCATGCCCACCACAGCTGACAGAACTCCCTTCAGCACTGTCTCCCATTTGAACTCATTGTATTTCATGAAGCAAATACCAAACTCCCAGTGCAGCAGCAAAAAACACGACGATAATTGGAGGATGACCAAGTTGTGTCACAGTCCACACGGGGAGACACTTAGCCCTCAGTGGCCACAGTTTACCTACAAAGAGAGAATTCAGCACTGCTGCCTCATTTTTATTGGAAAATAAATAACCATGTCCTCCAGGTCACATAGAAGCAGATCGAGCTTTGATTGTCTCACTACAAATAAAGCTAAAGCTAATGAAAACAACATATATTTTAAGTGCCCAACCTCAAAGGCAGGTTCTCAAAAAGTCTTTAGGCCAGCAAAGCTCCATGTTTGTGGAGTGTTTACCCTGTCCCTTACTTTTGGAAACTCCTCTACCACCTCCAAAGATGTGAAATCTGGAGCATTTTCCATTCCTGATAGGTATTCACAGATTTTCTAACTCTTCTCTTCTAATTGTGTCTTACTTGGGGCGAAGGTAATGTCAAGGCATTGTTCTGGAGGAGAGTGGGAAGAATTTTCTGTAGCATATATTTGCATACACATTGGATTCAGTTTTTTATTTTCCATTCAAAATACTGAATCCCTGACTCTAACCCATACCCGACCAGACTCTGACTACTAATTCTAATATGATGGAGAAAACTAACCCAAACAGAATAGAAATACAAGCAGTTCAGAGTAGGCCTGGTGTATTGTTGGACTTGCCTTTTGCATGATACAGAGTTGGAGTCATGAATCTAGTCGATTTGTTGTTGAAATAGTTGTCCATGTATTTTTAAGGTTAACAAATATGTGAATTCCTGTCTCCCTTTCTCTGTATTCTTATATGCACATATAGATTCCTACCTGGTACCACACGTACATTCTTGTGAGGTGGCTGACTTGGCAGATACAAATTGTTAGAAGAGATCACTCCTACTAAACTTGTTGGAATTGGATATTCAACCTATGGGTGAGCTTGCTAGTTGAAGAGCATTATACATAAATCCATGTTCAGTAAAATTAATATTTTTAGATCTCTGGATGATGCATATTTTATAATGAATTTTGATTGACATATATATTGCTACTTTTTTGTCTGTGTGTGTGTTTTGTGTGTATATATATATATATATATATATATATATATATATATATACACTCTCCAGATTTTTCAAAATATGAAATATATGTGTCTAATATACACTACCTAAATTCATTCACGTTTATGTATGTGGATTTATAATCAACTATTCACAAGATTATTCTGAGAAATATTCATCCACCTGAAATTTGCCTAATGATCTCAAATGTCAATCCTATTTGTGACTACATATTTGTTTCTTCCTAAGATTATATATGTAAACTCAACCCTGTTCAAAATATCTAATCCTATCACTCACTTTATACTTTGCCTGTTTTCGTAATGTCTCTATTGATATCTGCTTTCCTACATATTTTCCCCAGTTCATCATTGTGACTGACTCTTCACCTGTGCTGACATTTACATTCACTCTCTAATAGAAACCCTATTGCTAAAGAACTTTTTTTTCCAATTCCTATACTCACCCTTATTCCTAAAAGTACTGACTATCTTCCTAATGCTATAGACTATCCCTTTTTGACTGGATGTTCTCTTCTACATTCAATCATCCAAGTAAATGTGGGGCGAGCTTCAGAGGAGGAGACAACCAACAGACTATCTCATGAAACATCAAAGGGTTTTTTTGGTGTCCAGCATGCTGGGGCTCAGAGATCACTTGAATCGAGCAGATAGCCCTGAGAATAGCTTAAGTAGAGCTTATATACTTTCCCTGGAGAGGGCAGGGAGGGAATTTTATTGATGGGTCAGGGCGAGTGGGTGGTTTGCGTGCAACTGGGTGAGGGAGTACATTCTGCAGTTGCGCAGTTGGGGACAGAACATTCTGGGAACAAGATTTGCAAGCATTTCTCAAGATTTCAACAGTGTTTTGTTAAGCATACAGAAAAATAAGAAGTGACAAGTACCTATTTTATTAACCTTTAATTCCCCACTTCTTCTTCTGGCTACTTTTAATCATAAAAATGATCATTGGAGGGTGTCACATTCTATGTCTGCTAGTGGGGTATTACCATAAGTTTAACTCGTCCAATTTGAGCCTGGAGAAAAGAAATTACACGGTTGAGCAAACAGGGTTTTATAGTTAGCAATAATATGAGGATTATTATTGGACCTGCCAGGTTGATAAAAACGTAGTTAACCAGGAGGAGTGTGTGAACCAAGACTCAAGCCACCCTTTTTGGGCCTCTCTCTCTTGTTGATGCTCTTCAAGGTGTCTTTTAAATTTACTCATAGATTTTATTACAACTCCAGTATGGTCAGCATAAAAACAACATTCTTTCCTCAATGCATCACAAAGGCCCCCTTCTCTAATAAAGAGGAGGTCCAACCCTCAACTGTTCTGTAAAACAACTTCAGAGAGAGAGGTTAAAGATTCATGCAAAGCTCTGATGGGGGTTTCTAATATCTTAGTTTTGCTCTATTGCTGCTTCTAATTGGGTCATTTGTTGTGTCCCATGGACAATGGCAGTGGCTCCTGTGCCCACCCGTGCAGCAACTCCTATTCATAATAGGATGGCTAAAGTGAGCGATACATGTTCCCAGTGGAACCGGTTGTATGCCCCCCCCATTTGATCTTCAAACGGACCTGCATCATGATAGAGCACTCTGGGAAACATCTGCACCATTTCAAAATTAATCCCATCTGTTGACCATTTCATGAAAACATAAACAATGTTTAAGTATATAGAATTATGCTGTTGTAGGGACAGACAAGGCAAGGCACCTAAGGCACTGAAGACAGGGAAACAGTCCTATTTTGTTGCAACCGGATTCAGAGGGCATTGCTTCTGTTGTAATCAATTAATCCCCTGAAACTCAAGTTTAGGTAGTTTCAGAATTTTGTACCCAGCATATAAGGATGGGGCTCAGAAGTTTACAGTCTGCAGAAGTTCAAAAAAGCAGTATTTGTTTCTGATTTTTCCTCTGTTCTGGGCAAGTTAACTTTTCAAGGACACATGGGAGGGGGAGAGCTTTTTATTCCCTTTCTTATTTTCCCCCTGCCAGCTGTTACAACGGAGCCCATTTGGTAATTTCTTTATCTTAGAAATGTAGCCATTTCTGTGAAGCCCCAGCTGAAGGCCAGAGGCCTTGTTCACATATTTTGTGAAAAACAAGTTAGGGGTTGTCTAGCTTAGAAGTACTGAGTTTTTTAACCAGTGGCCAAGTAGAACAGGGCAATACAGAAAGAGAAAGTTTATCTACATTGAACTCTTTATAGAAACTCTATGCTGAAAGTTCTAAATTCAGCCATGGTGAAGACTTCTGGAGAAGGACATTTAAGACTTTTCTGTGGGCCTGGTACAGAGGGGGAATACGGGGAAGGTGGGGCTGAGAGAAGCTCTGAGGATCTGAGAATGAGGAAAAAGAGAGATGTAAAAAAATAATTGGAAAGGGGTTTGGGAATTTCCTAGCAACAAAACTTCAGCAGTAGAACAGGTAGAGCAGAGCAGAAAACGGGAGTGAGTATTCCAAAATTCTGTGAGGGACTTTAAATTTTAGTAACCTGTTTTCAGTGATGACAAAGCAACTTTAATGGCCATTTATATTACATCTTGGATAAGGGTCTGAGAGCTCTCCTCAGCTCGTTTGAGCTTTGGGTTAGCTGGAAAGAGGACCTGGTGGGACCCGGTGAGGGCACTGACAGGAGAAGAGAGGAATGAGTCGGTGGAGGGGTACCTCAGTACCTGCTACATCACTAGTGGGCAATTGTCTGAGAACTGGTGGAGGTTTGGGTTTCTGATCTAGTAATTGGAGGGGAGAAATCAGGTTGCTGAGGTGGGAGTGACAGCAGAGAGTCTGGAGCAGAAGGCTGAGGATAAAAATCTATTGGAGAAGCATAGTTCAGGATGTGAGTGAAGGAGGGAAAAGGCTTCCACATAGGGGAATCTCCTTTCACCCTTTTGAGCACTTGCAGAAGTTAAAAAGGTCACGCAAAATTTGAGGATCTAGAGACCCCTCTGGGGGCCATCCTTTTTCTGTTTTCTACTTGGTAATATGGCCAATGCTGTGTACTGAATTTGATGAAGTATTGGGGTTCCATCAGGCAGCCCCTGTATGATCACATCTCCATGAAATACAGAAGAAGTCATCTTTTCCCCCACACAGCCGTTACTGTTTGTGGCTTTGATAGTTTGCCGGGCAAACATAGTAATCTAGGCTAGCCAACCACATCTGGCTCGCGTGTCCCTACATCCATAAAGTTTGTTTCCATTATCTATGGTACGGAAGGGATTTAATGGTATTTTAGTGGGATTTTCTTCATCAGGGATATCCCAATAAAAAAGACCTATGGCCAGCTGACAAATGTCTGGGTGGAGAGATGGCCACCAGGTCCCTAAGGGGGCTGTATGCGAGATAGATTATACTCTTTTCCAGTAGGATTTGTGATCAGCCATCGCTGCTTAACAGGCTGATGAGGGTTAGGACTACTTGTGGCCAAGGGGAGAGTATATAACCTTATCCACATGGCGAATACACAATTTGAAACTGTTACCAGTCTTTTCCAGTTTCCAGAAAGATTCTGGACAAGGAGCAGGCTTGAGATGAGAGGCATGGATCCAGGAAGTGATTCTGTATACCTTTACCACTGTAGGTGTTATAAGTAACACCTGGTATGGTCCTTTTCAGCAGGGTTCCAGGGATGACACCTGATGTCATCTTACATACATGAAGTCTCTTATTTGATATGGATGTGGAATCCCCTGGTACACAGTTTGGTAGGCAGTGGCCAGCTATTTTCACAGGTATCACTGAGTTCTTTCAAGAGCTTTAAGTCTGTCAACCAAGAGAGTGTGAAATGGATCCTTAGGTCTTACAGTTGGGCTTAGGACCCTTACTGGACGAGGGCCACCATAGAGAATTTCTCAGGGGGTAAGGCTACTCAAAGAAACAGAAGGATTTTTTCTTGCATGAAACATTGCATAAGTCAGGAGCATAGTCCAATCTTTTATGCTGGTCTCTAAGCTTAATTTCGTTAAGGTCTCTTTAATTGTTCTATTCATTCTTTCTACTTGTCCTGAACTCTGGGGTCTATAAGCACAATATAACTTCCAATTAATCCCCAGGTTCCTGGCTAACCCCTGACTTACCTGGGCCATGAACATCGGTCCATTATCAGATCCTATTACCGGCTTAGCTTCCTCCAATGGTAGAGAGGCTTAGTCAGAAGCAGGGGAATCACTTAGAGTGTGTTGTGTGTTAGGGGACGAGGGCAGTGGATAAGGAGGGGAAGAAGAGTCCAGTAGAGTCAAATCTTGTGACTCAGGGAGAACAGAGGGTGGAGGAGGTGGAAGAGGTGAGGGTTTGAGAGATCATGGGGGAAGGAGTATGAGCAGAGGCATGGGCAAGGAAAGGCTTCACCCATGGTGGAGGAGATTTGCAGAGGTTGGCAAAGTTAAGATATATGGCTGTTGATCAGGATGGATATGTGGCCCTGGCTGAAAGACAATATCTCTGACTTTTTAAATTAGTGGGAAGTAGAAAGATATTTCTAGGGGCCATACGACTCCAAAATGGGCCATTCTGAGGCACAGAGAGTCTGCCAGGTCTAGCGTTTTACTAAAAAAAGAAAGATACTGAGCCCTTAAGCAGACTTTGGTTCAGTGATCAAGGGTCAGGGACAGAGCCATTGAAGTGCTCTGTCCCATAATGAAAGGTACACAAACAGTAAAAGCAAAGTCACATGACACAGATAAGACAAGACCATGAAGACAGGCAATGGACCTCCAACACTGAGACCAGGAATGCGTAGCCGGCAAAACCCGATAGGATGGCAATACCTAATCTAAAACAAAATATCACTGAGTCGATGAAGCAATTGTTCCTTGATTCTCCGAGTCCTCTGCGGGGTCCCCCATGGAGGTGCCCTATGTCTCTGTGACACGTCTCTCAGCCACCGTCGGAGAGACCCCAGGCTCTTCATCTCCAGCAATTTTGCCAAGCCCTAACATGACACCTGAAACCAGAAAGAGGCGCCTTACTTGCTCCGAGAGGAGCCCGTTGGGGGTCTCTCATCCGCCACTGCCAGAACTTGGTGGAACCTCAATATGTAAAGGTCAGGCGAGTGTCGGAGGAAGAGACTACCAAGAGACTGTCTCATGCAACAGCAAAGGGCTTTTTTTGGGTCCAGCTTGCTGGGGCTCACAGCTAACTTAAATAGATCAGAGAGCTCTGAGAACAGCTTATGCAGAGCTTACATACATTTCTTGGAGAGGGAAGGGAGGGAAGTTTACTGATGTGTAAGGGTGAGTGGGCGGTTCGCGTGACACCGAGTGAGGCAGTACATTCTGCAGTTTGGCAGTTGGGAACAGTACATTCTAGAACAAGATTAGCAAACATTTCTCAAGATTTCAACAGTGTTTTGTTAAGCATACAGAAAAACAGGAAATTACAAGTACCTATTTTATTAACCTTTCACTACCGACTATCCCTTTTTGACTGGATGTTCCTTCTACATTAATTCATGCAAGGTACAAGGACCTATGCCATTGTATATTGATTTATCTGAGACATCTCTGCAGAACGTAATTCAATGCTGCGTATCCCAATCAAGGGCCCAATGTTCTTCTGGCCTTCAAATCATACTTAGATTTCTTTTTTCATACATATATTACACCTATATATTCTTATACACATAGCAAGTTCCCAATACCATTATTCATCCAGCACAATGATTTCTAACCCAAATCAAACATGTTTTTAACCATAATCATACACTGTTCCTTCAATCTAACTTTATAGAAGAGCAGGGAAAGAGTTGATTTTACAATAAAGAAATGTAGGGAAACTTCCACCTGCTGAGAACCTCAAAGGCCCATGCAGAAATGATCCCTGGAGAAGATGTAGGCAGCTATGAAGGACCTGAGAAAGCAAAAGTCATCTTCCATGGCAAACAACCCGGTCAGGATAAAAGGTTGTGTCTGAATTAGATTCTCTTCTTAATGTACAGAACATGGACCAAAACAGGCCTGTGTGGAGATCTATTCCTGGGTGCCTATGGTTGATATACCATTCTAACTTGTGAAAGTGTCACAGGAAGTAGGGGCAGCCTCAATCTCATGGGACCCTTGGAAGCAACAGTTAAGACAAAGTGGTTGCCAAGACAGGGACCTCATTCAGTTCAGGAAGGAAATGACCTCACCTCACTTCCTTGGTGATGGAACTTTCTGAACTTTGGATCCAGGAAGCCAGGCACACAGAGCCAGTCCCAGTCCCCATCCCTGTGGTCTCACTTATTTGAATTTACCAAGGACAGTCAGTCTTTCTTGGTACCTTCAGACGTGAGAAGAACAAATGCCAGGAAAGCTCGGAAGCGTTGCTTTTCTTGAGAAAGCAGTTAGTGGCTCACCGTTGGCTCCTGAGAAGTTCACAGAGTTTGCCAAGGAGACCAGATCTGAGACAGGACAGGCTATTTTGGGGGAACATATTATGGCCTACAAGTCAGAGGACACTCCGGATAGTCAAAGACCTACTTGGGGGAAGAAGGTGCCTTTGTGGGTGTGGTTGTGGGTTTGTGGTTTTGTCTCATTCTCTGAGAATAGGTAGGAAAGTCAGTTTGTTTCGTTGGAAGTGGACTGTTTCTAGTAAGTCGTTTAACATGGCGAGTGTTTCTCTGTCTGTGTATCTCACTGTGTCCGTGGTTGTAGACATTAGAAAAGAGAATTCATGAATGGATGTGTCTTGTCGAGTAGAAAGCTTCTCAGCATTCATTTTGCCCCATTTATGAATGGACTGTAGCTTGCCTTATTGATGTGCAACACCTGCTATCTTCCTAAGTTCCTGTTTTCTTCCTGAATTCCGGCCAATCTCAAGAATAGGCCTATGGTTTTGTGTCCAAGATCTTTACCACCTCAAAGCTCTGTGACATAACAATGTACTGGATAGCTGTAGGGAATGGGGAGCATCTCAGAAAACTCAGATATCAGTGTGACCAGGAAAGTCTCAGTGGAGAAACCCTGCTTTGGGCCTTTTACTTACCAATTGTTCTGTTGCCCTGAATGTCAGGAAGGTCTTTGCCTCTGGCCACCCCTTTTTGAAGCCTGAAGAAAACAGTTTTCAAAGGGAAATGATTGGGCATACCTGTGGCTCTTTTCTTAAGTGCTTTGAAAAGGGATGTGTATGAATCAGCCCCCTGGCCCTGTGTGTGGCTGTGACTTAGATTCTCAGCACCTGATGGATCTAAAGAAAGTTCCCATGTTTGCATCCAAATGAAAAATGGCCAAAAGAGCAGTCATTGGGATGAAGTCTCTTGACTTCCTCTGTAAGGTTCCTGAACTCCATCAAGTGAAAATAGGGATCCTTTGGGTCAAATGAGTTCTTCAAAACCTACAGAGGCTAGCCCATAGGTGTTTGGTTTTATCATGACTAAAATTCACATAAAGAATCTAAACCCCACAGTCAGTAGGCCTCAAATTGGAGAATTGGAGCGGTATTAATGGCAGGCCTATTTGATCACTCCTGGTTCACAGGATGGGTGTCCAGGCCACCTTGACTTTAGGCAAATGAGGGTCAAAGGAGCTTATTTTGGACACTGTCTTGGTCTGCGCCCCTCATTTAAACATCCAGCCAAATTATGATGAGTGTCAATATGGAAGAAGATGAGGGCCATATGGGAGTGTTCTTGTTTTAATTGTGGTAATTTGTGTGGTAGTTGGAAGAGATGACTGGGATCACCTGGGCTTGAACTCTGGTGTGATTCCCCTTAAAGAATGAGTTCTGGATCTGACCTCAGAGAAGTATTGCCGTGAATTCTCTTGGGATTTTACTAGGCCACGCGTGAGAATCGCCTTTGGAAACTGAGATCTAGGCCCAGGATGGCTTTCCACGGAGCTCGGGGATTCTGAGCCAGGATATCACATGATTTACTTCTTGAAGACTTGGCAGCCCTAGTTGAGAGTCCAAACACATATGGACCTCACATTGTAGACCACAATGTGTCTGGATTCATGTGACCTTTTTGCCAGTCTTTTGGAAGGCTTTTCTGTGAGTGTTCTCCAGAGCTTTCATTGAAATGAGCTTCCTCACCATTTAATGGTTCCTGAATTAATTGAAACCCACAGTGCCTCTAACTTCATTTTTGAAATATGACTAGATTAATACCATGAAATTTCTGAAATTCCCATGACCAGGTGGCACTGGATAAACTTTGGATTTCCTGTTGCTGATCATGAGTGTACCAAAGAGTGCCTTGATTGACTGGGTTTCGTGAAAATGGTGTAGAACAGAGATGCCAGTAATTTGGATCCTGCTGAGTACTGGGTGTAGAGAAGTGGACTGTAGGTGTGTAAATAAATATTTTTGTTAGGACCACCTGGATCTTCCATTGGCTTTGAAAGACTTGCGACTGACATGGTGCAGGCAGCAGACCTTTATATGTAAAGGCATCTTGTCATATGGAGAGGTTTCAGGGCAATGTTCAGAATCAGGTTGCTATAGTCAAGGGGAAAGCTATGTAGGATAGAAGCCTGGTTCGTACATTCTCTTCGCGACCCTGACCAACCACACATGACAGAACTCCTCCAGCATTTTTATCCCAGTTGAACTCCTTGTATTTCGTGAAGCAAGTACCAAACTCCCAGTGCAGCAGTAAGAAACACCCTGGAAAGTGGAGGATCACCAAATGGCTTCACAGTCCACATGGGAGACACTTCAGCCCAGTGGCCTCAGTTTACCTACAAAGAGAGAATTCAGCACCGCTGCCTCATGATCATTGGAAAATAAGAAACCATGTTCTCCAGGTAACATAGATGCAGACCCAGATTTCATGGTGTCACTACAAACGAAGCTAAATCTCCTGACAATTACATATATTTCTTGTTCCCAACCTCAGAGGAAGTTTCTCAAGAAGTCTTTAGGCCACCACAGCTCCATGTTTCTGGATTGTTTACCCTCTCCCTTACTTTTGGAAACTGTTCTACCACCTCCAGTGTTGTGAACTCCTGAGCATTTTCCATTCCACATAAATTCACAGATTTTCTAACTCCTCTCCTCTAATTGTGTCTTACTTTTAGCGATGGTTATGTCAAGGCATTGTTCTGGATGAGAGAGGGAAGATTTATGTGTATCACATTTTTGCATACACATTAGATTCATTTTCCTTTTTTCCATTTGAAATACTGAATCCCTGACACTAACCCATAACCTACTAGACTCTGACTACTAATCCTAATATCATGGAGAGAAAGAAACCTAACCGAATAGAAATACAGGCCTTTCATAGGAAGCATGGTGTATACTTCTATTTGCCTTCTGCATTATCAAGAGTATGTGTTTTAAATCTAGTCAACTTTTCATTGTAATATTTCTCCATGATTTTTTAAAATTATCACATATATAAATTCCTGTCTCCCTTTCTCTGTATCCTATTCAGCACATGTATTTTTTTATGCATATATATAATATCCTACCTGGTATCACACGGACATTCTTTTGAGCTCCCTGACTTTGGAATATAAAATTGTGAGAACAGATGACTCTCCCTAAATAATGATGGAACTGAAAATTCAACCTATGGGTGAGCTTCCTAGTGAAAAACACTATACATAAATCCATGTTCAGTAAAATGAATATTTTTGAATACGTGGATGAATTATATTTCATGATGAATTTCGATTGGCATATATATTGCTAAATATTAATGTGTGTGTGTGTGTGTGTGTATGTGTGCATGTGTGTGTGTGTGTGTGTGTTTGTGTATTTTTTTTAAATCTGGAAAAAATATATATGTATATATATATATATATATATATATATATATATATATATATTTTTTTTTTCCTCCAGATTTTAAAAAAAATATGAAAAATATGTGTCTTATTATACACTCCCTAAATTCATTTATATTCATGTATGTGGGTTCAAAATCCAATCTTTACAAGATTATTTTCAGCAATATTTATATTCCTGTAATACATTTTTGTTTCCTACTAGTGAAAACTAAGTTCAGTAGGTGGTGCATACAAATCCTAATATTTCTACAGTACCTGACCCAGTTTAACATCAATGCAAGTATATTGCTATGGGACATGATGTGTATTTTGAAGTTCATTTTTATTCAACACTGGTATATTACTATTTTATCTGTTTATGGACATCATAGGATATATTTTTTCATCCACAACTTCACAAAATTATAGGCATTTGGTTCACATTCATTTACTTACTACTTAAGAACACATGTATTCCTCCATGTTTCTTTACTGGTCTTTTCACTAGACTTCTTTCTAAACACATTATTTTTGATTCCATAATCATTTTTGAAGCAATACTCACCCTTCACGATAAACCGTAACCCTAATATTACCATTACATATATAACTGGTTGGAATGATTGTATATATATCAATATAAGATTTCCAATATATTTTCAGATGCAAACTCAATCCATTATTTAAAGTTGGAACTAGTTATATACTTTATCACAATATGGTCTATTCATGCAACATCTCAATAATCATCAACACAAGGTACACCTATTTGTATCACCAGTACTAATTTATAAGTTTCCAGAATATTACTCGCCATAATGGTGGAAGAAATACTCATGTCACCTTATCAACATATACAATTTATCACGGTAGTATTCTGGACACAAAATGCAAAGGTCACACATATGATTGTACCAAAGCCTAAATGGAAAGTGACCATGGATTACTAAAAACATCCATGTCCAGGGTGCCTAATGCTCTCAAATGTCAATCCTATTGATTACTACATATTTGTTTCTTCCTAAGATTATATATTCAACCTCAAGCCTGTTGAAAATGTCTAATCCTATCACTCACTTTATACTTTGCCTGATTTCCTAATCTTTCTATTGATATCTGCTTTCCTACATATTTTTTCCCAGTTCATCATTGTGACTGTCTCTTCACATGTGCTGACATTTACATTCACTCTCTAACTGAAACCCTATTGCTAAAGAACTTTTGGTCCAACTCCTAGAGTCACTCTTCTTCCTAAACCTACTGACTATCTTCCTAATCCTACAGACTATCCCTTTTTGACTGGATGTTCTCTTCTACATTCAATCATCCGAGGTACACGGTCCTATGCCATTGTATATCGATTTATCTGAGACCTCGGTGCAGAACATAATTCAAGCTAAGTATACAAATCAAGGGTTCTGTTGCCCTGAATGTCAGGAAGGTCTTTGCCTCAGGCCACCCCTTTGTGAAGCCTGAAGAAAAAATTTTCAAATGGAAATAAATGGACATCACCTGTGGCTCTTTGCTTAATTGCTTTGGAAAGGGATTTGTCTGAATCTGCCTCTTGGCCCTGTGTGAGGCTGTGGCTTAGATTCTCAGCACCTAATGGATCTAAAGAAAGAACCCATGTGTGCATTCAAAACCAAAATGGCAAAAAGAGCAGTCATTGTGGATGAAGATTCTTGCCTTTCTCTGTTAGGTTCCTGACCCCCTTCAAGTGAGAATAGGGATCCTCTTTGTCAAATGAATTCTTCAATGCTCTGCAGATATGCTTGGGTTTTCTCATGACTCCAAATCACATAAAAAATCTATACCTGACATTCAGTAAGCCTCAAATTATAGAAACAGAGCGGATTTAATGGCAGGCCTTTTTGATCACTCCTGGTTCACAGGAAGGGTGTCCAGGCCACCCTGACTTTAGGGAAATTAGAGGCAAGGGAGCTTATTCTGGAAACTGTCTTTGGTTGCGACCCTCATGAAAACTTCCATCCAGAACTTTTGATGAGGGTCTTTATGGACGAAGATGAGGGCCATGTGGGAGTTTTTTTGTTCTAATTGTGGTCATTTGTGTGGGGGTTGGAAGAGATGACTTGGTCCACCTGGGCTTGAACTCTGGTGTGATTTCCCTTAGAGCCTGAGTTCTGGAACGTACCTCATAGAAGTATTGAAATGAATTGTGTTGGTTTTTAGGAGGCCACGCATGAATGTCACCCTTTGAAACTGAGATCTAGGCCCAAGGTGGCTTTCCACAGAGCAATGGGAATCTCAGCCAGGAAATCACATGATTTTATTCTGAAAGACTTTGCAGCCATTGTTGGCCCTCGGAAGCAAGAAGGAGTGGCCATACTCATATCGATTAAAATCAACTTAAACCTAAGTTAATCAAAAGTGATAAAGAAGGACACTATATACTGTTAAAAGGCACCATTAACCAACAAGACATAACAATTATCAATTTGTATGCATCAAACAATGGTGGTGCAAAGTCATAAAACAAACTCTCCTCAACTTCAAGAGTCATATAGGCTATAACACAATAATTACGGGTGACTTCAGCACACAACTCTCGCAATTGGACAGATCCTCTAGAGAAAATCTGAATTAAGAAACTATAGAACTTAATAGAACAATCAATAACCTAGACTTAACCAACATATATAGAATATATCAAACATCATAAAGTGGATACATGTTCTTCTCAGCAGCACATTGGTCCTACTCAAATATAGACCATATATTATGCCATATGGAAACTCTTAGTAAATATAAAAGTATGGAGATAATACCATGCACCATATCTGATCATAATGGAATGAAACTTGAAATTAATGATTGAAGAAGGAAGGAAAAATTCTACATCACATGGAAAATGAACAATATGTTACTGAATGATCAATGGGTTACAGAAGACATAAAGGAGGAGGTAAAAAATTTCTTAGAGACAAATGACAATACAGACAAAACATACCGGATTCTATGGAAAACAATGAAAGCAGTTTTAAGAGGGAAATTCATTTCTTGGAATTCTTTCCTCAAAAAAAAAAAAAAGAAAAAAAACAACAAATAAATGATCTCACACTACATCTCAAAAACCTAGAAAAAAAAAGCAAAACAACAAATGTAGTAGAAGACAAGAAATAATTAAAATTAGAGGAGAAATCAACAAAATTGAAACAAAAAAATTGAAAAAATAAAAGTTGGTTCTTTGAAAATAAATTAAATCGACAGGGCCTTAGCCATGCTAATGAAGAGAAGTAGAGAGAGAACTCAAATTACTAACATATGGGATAAAAAAGGCAACATCACAACAGACACTACAGAAATTCAGATGATAATTAGAAAGTATTTTGAAACCCCATATTCCAATAAAACAGAAGATAATGAAGATATTGATAAATTTCTTATGTCATATAATCTGCCAAGTTTGAGTCCGGAAGACTCACACAATTTAAATAGACCAATAACAAAGGAAGAATTAGAAGAAACCTTCAAAAGACTACCAACCAAAAAAAGCCCTGGACCAGATGGTTATACAGCAGAGTTCTACAAAACGTTCAAAGATGAATTAATACCAATACTTTTCAAGCTATTTCAAAAAATAGAAAAAGAAGGAGTTCTTCCAAATTCATTCTATGAGGCCAACATCACCCTGATCCCAACACCAGACAAAGACACTTCAAAGAAAGAAAACTACAGACCAATATCTCTAATAAACTTGGATGCAAAAATTCTCAATAAAATCCTGGCAAATAAAAAACAAAAGCATATAAAAAAAATTGTGCTTCATGATCAAGAGGGATTCATCCCAGGGATGCAAGGCTGGTTCAATATACGGAAATCAATAAATGTAATCCATCACATCAATAGACTTAAAGAGAAGAACCATATGATCATCTCGATAGATGCAAAAAAAGCATTCTACAAAGCACAGCATCCCTTTTTCTTTAAAACTCTATAAAACACTAGGAATAACAGGAACTTACCTCAACATGGTAATAGCTATATATGCTAAACCTCAGGCTAGCATCATCCTAAATGGAGAAAAACTGAAGGCATTCCCTCTAAAATTTGCAACAAGACAGGGATGCCCTCTATCACCACTTCTATTTAATTTAGTTCTTGAAATACTATCCAGAGCAATGATACAGACAAAGGAAATTAAAGGCATAAAAATAGGAAAAGAAGAACTTAAATTATCGCTATTTGTGGATGACATGATAATATATTTAACAGACCCAAAAGGGTCTACAAAGAACCTGCTAGAGTTAATAAATGAATTCAGCAAATTGGCAGGATATAAAATCAACATGCATAAATCAAAGGCATTCTTGTATATCAGCAACAAAACTTCTGAAATGGAAATGAGGAAAACCACTCCATTTACAGTATACTCAAAGAAAATAAAAAACTTGGGAATCAACCTAACCAAAGAGGTGAAAGATTTATACAATGAAAACTACAGAACCCTAAAGAGAGAGATAGAAGAAGATGTTAGAGGATGGAAAAATATGCCCTGTACATGGATAGGCAGAAATAACATCATCAAAATGGCGATATTACCCAAAGTTCTCTACAGGTTTAATGCAATGCCAATCAAAAACCCAATGGCATTTCTTGTAGAAATAGATAAAGTAATCATGAATTTCATATGGAACAACAAAAGACCCAGAATAGCGAAAGCAATTCTAAGCAGGAAGTGTGAATCCAGAGTTCAAACTGTACTACAAAGCAATAGTAACAAAAACAGTGTGGTACTGGTATCAAAACAGGCAGATGGACCAATGGTACAGAATAGAGGACACAGAGACATATCCACAAAATTACAACTTTCTTATATTTGAAAAGGGACCTAAAAGCATGCAATGTAAGAAGGATAGCATCTTCAACAAATGGTGCAGGGACAATTGGAAATTCATATGCAACAAAATGAAACGGAATCCCTTTCTCTCACAATGCATAAAAGTTAACTCAAAATGGATCAAGGAGCCAGATATAAAATCAGAGACACTGCGTCTGATAGAAGAAAAAGTTGGCTACGATGTACATACTGTGGGGTTGGGCTCCAAATTCCTTAATAGGACACCCATAGCCCAAGAGTTCATAAAAAGAATAAACAAATGGGACTTACTTAATCTAAAAAAGTTTTTTCTCAGCAAGAGAAACAATAAGAGAGTTAAATAGAGAGCCTACATCCTGGGAACAAATTTTTACCCCTTACACTTCAGATAGAGCCCTAATATCTAGAATATACAAAGAACTCAAAACAATTAAACAATGAGATAACAAATAACCCAATCAACAATGGGCCAAGGATCTTAACAGACACTTCACAGAGGAGGATATACAATCAATCAACAAGTACATGAAAAAATGCTCACCATCTGTAGCAGTCAGAGAAATGCAATCAAAACCACCCTAAGATACCATCTCACTCCAGTAAGATTGGCAGCCATTATGAAGTCGAACAACAATAAGTGTTGGTGAGGATGTGGGGTAAAGGGTACACTTGTACACTGCTTGTGGGCCTGCAAATTGGAGAGTCCAATATGGAAAGCAGTATGGAGATTCCTGGGAAAGCTGGGAACGGAACCACCATTTGAGATATCGCCCTTCTCAGACTCTTCCCTGAGGATCTTAATAGAGAGCAGTATAAGGATACTGCCACATCGATGATCATAGCGGCACAATTCACAATAACTAGACTGTGGAACCAAACTAGATGCCCTTCAATAGACGAATGGATAATAAAAATGTGGCATCTATACACAATGGAGTATTACACAGCACTGAAAATGACAAAATCATAGAATTTGCAGGGAAATGAATGGCATTAGAATAGATTATGCTAAGCGAAGCTATCCAATCCTTAAAAAACAAATGCCAAATGTTTCCTTTTATATAGAGAGAGCAAATAAGAAGAGAACAGGGAGGAAGAACATGAGAAAAATATTAAAACTAAACAGAGATGAGTGGGGGGAGAGAAAGGGAGAGAGAAGGAAAATTATATGGAAATGGTAGGAGACTACTCAATGTTACACAAAATTACATATAAGAGGTTGTGAGGCTAAAGAGGGGAAAACAAGGGAGAGAATTAAACAACAGCAGATGAGGTAGAGAGGGAAGATGGGAGGGGAGGGGGAATAGTAGGGGATAGGAAAGGTAGCAGAATTCAACAATAACTAGTATGCTATTATGTAAAAACGTGAGTGTGTAACTGATGTGATTCTGCGATTTGTATTTGGGGTAAAAATGGGAGTTCATAACCCAATTAAGTCAAATGTATGAAAGATGATATATCATGAGCTTTATAATGTTTTGAACAACCAAAAAAAAAAGAATTGAATTTCCAATATTTGAGTCATATAACAACTTTATTTTTTAATAAAATTGTCTTTTATTTGTTATCTTACTTGCTGGTATCTGCCTTTCAGTTTTAAAAAACTATGTGCTTTAGCCATTCATCCATGTAGTATGTAACAGAAAATTTTGAGTGTCTCCATATAACCAGATTGGCAAGGCATCAAGGTTTCCTTCACAAACAAGGTGAAGGCTTTGCATTAGAAATTTAATATTCTGCAAAACAATTTTTTTTAACTTTTCAATTAAATTTCCAAAAAAATTTAGAAAAAAAAAGAATCTAAACCCCACAGTAAGAAGGCCTCAAAGTGGAGAAGTGGAGCATTTACGGCAGGCCTATTTGATCACTGCTGGTTCACAGGAAGCGTGTTCAATCAACCCTGATGTTAGGCAAATGAGGGGCAAGGGAGCTTATTTTGGGCACTGGTTTGGATGTGCACCTCATGGAAAACTCCATCCAGAGGTTATGATGTGTGTTTATATGGAAAAAGATGAGGGCCATGTGGGAGTGTTTTGGTTTTAATTGTGGTCATTTGTGTGGTAGTTGGAAGAGATGACTGGGTCCACCTGGGCTTGAACTCTGGTGTGATTCCCCTTAGAGAATGAGATTTGGAACTGACTTCAGAGAAGTATTGCCATGAATGTTGTTGGGATTTCAGGAGGCCACGCATGAGAGTCGCCCTTGGAAACTGAGATCTTGGCCCAGAGAGGCTTTCCAGAGAGCACTGGGAATCTCAGCTAGGATATCACAGGTTTTATTCTGAAAGACCTGGCAGCCATCGTTGAGAGTCAAAACACACATGGACCTCACATTGGAGACCTCAATGGGCCTGGCTTCATGTGACAATTTGGCCACTCTTTGGGAAGCCTTGCCTGTGAGAGATCTCCAGATCCTTCATTAAAATGAGCTTCCTCAACATTTAATGGATCCTGAATGAATTGAAACCCACAGTACCAACAACTTCATATGTGAAAAATAGTTAGATAAATACCATGAATTTTTAGAAATTCTCATGACCAGGTGGCACTGGAGAACCTTTGGATGTCCTGTTGCTGATCATGAGTATACCAGACAGTGCCTTGATTGACTAGGTATCATGAAAATGGTGTAGAACAGAGATGCCAGTAAGTTGGAGCCTGATATGTAGTGGGCCTAGAGCAGTGGTGTGCAGGTGTGTGATAAAACATCTGTGGTGGGGCCTGTGGATCTGCCATTGACTTTCAAATGCCTTGACACAGACACGGTGCAGCCAGCAGACCCTTCTATATAAAGGCATCTTGTTATATGGAGATTTTTCACGGCAATGTTTAGAATCAGGTTGCTATGGT
This sequence comes from Callospermophilus lateralis, assembly GCF_048772815.1. Lineage (NCBI taxonomy): Eukaryota > Metazoa > Chordata > Mammalia > Rodentia > Sciuridae > Callospermophilus > Callospermophilus lateralis. The sequence continues at coordinate 79,645 of NW_027514563.1, read as the reverse complement.
CAAGGGGCTAGCTATGTGGGATAGAAGCCTATTTGGTGCATTCCCATGCAGACACTGACCCACCACACGTGACAGAACTCCCTCCAGCACTGTGTCCCACTTGAACTCCTTGTATTTCGTGAAGCAAATACCAAACTCCCAGTGCAGCAGCAAGAAACACAATGAAAAGTCGAGGATGACCAAGTGGCTTCACAGTCCACATGGGGTGACACTTAGCCCCCGTGGCCACAATTTAGCTACAAAGAGAGAATTTAGCACTGCTGCCTCATGTTCATTGGAAAATAAGAAACCATGTCCTCCTGGTCACATAGATGCAGACCTAGCTTTGATGGTCTCACTACATCGGAAGTTAAAGCTCCTGAAAACAACATATATTTCAAGTGCCCAAGCTCAGAGGCAATTTCTCAAGAAGTGTTTAGGCCAGCAGATCTCCATGTTTGTGGAGTGTTTACCATGTCACTTACTTTTGGAAACTGCTCTATCAACTCCAAGGTTGTGAACTCCTGAGCATTTTCCATTCTAAATATATATTCACAGATTTTCTAACTCTTCTCCTCTAATTCTGACTTACTTGGGGCAAAGGGAATGTCAAGTCATTGTTCTGGATGAGAGAGGGAAGATTGTTTTGTAGCACATATTTGCATACACATTGGATTCATTTTCCAATTTTCTGTTTGAAATACTGAATCCCTGACACTAACCCATACCCTACTAAACTCTGACTACTAATCCTAATATAATGGAGAAAAATAACCCAAACAGAATAGAAATACAAGCATTTCAGAAGAAGCATGGTGTATAGTTGGAATTACCTTTTGCATGATATAAGGTAGGAGTTATAAATCTAGTCAATTATTTGTTGAAATAATTTTCCATGTGTTTTTAAAGTTAAGAAAAATGTGAATTCCTGTCTCCCTTTCTCTGTAGCCTATTAAGCAAATGTATTTTTATATGCACAAATAGAATCCTACCTGGTTTCACATATACATTCTTGTGAGGTGGCTGACTTGGCAGATACAAATTGTGAGAAGAGATCACTCCTCCTAAACGCTGTTTTAACTGAAAATTGAACCCATGGGTGAGCTTCCTAGATGAACAACACTATACACATATTCATGTTCAGTAAAATGAATATTTTGGGATATGCGGATGAGTTATTTTTCATGATGAATTTCAATTGGCATATATATTGCTACATTATAATGTGTGTGTTTGTGTGTCTATATATACATTATATTTATATATATATATATATATATATATATATATATATATATATATATTCTCCAGATTTACCAAAATATGAAATATATGTGTCTTCTTATACACCGCGTGAATTCATTCATATTCATATATGTGGATTTATAATCAAATTTAAAAAGTTTATTCTCAGAAATATACATCCACTGAAATAAATATTTGTTTCCTAGTACTGAAAACTAACTTCAGGGAAGGGTGCTTACAAATCCTAATATTTCTACAGTAACTGACCAAGTTTAACATCAATGCAAGTAGATTCCTATTGGATATGGTGTGTTTATTAAAGTTCATTTTAATCAAACCTGGTACGTTATTATTTCTTCAGTTTATAGACATCATAAATTATATCCTTTCATTCACAAGTTCACAAATTTATAAACATTTGGTTCACTTTCAATCACTTCCTCCTTCAGAACACTTATATTTCTCCATGTTTCTTGACTGGTCTTTTCACTAGACTTCTTTCTAAAGACATTATTTTCGATTCCATAATCATTTTTGAAGCAAAACTCACACACTATTTATGATAAACGGTAACCCTAATATAACCATTAGATATATAAGTGGTTGGAATGAATGTATGTATATCAATAAATGATTTCCTCTATTTTTTCAGATATCAATACAATCCAATATTTAAATTTGGAACCAGTCATATAATTAATTCACAGTATGGTCTATTAATGCATCATCTCTATATTCATCAACACAGGGTAAGCCGATTAGTATCCCCAGTACTAATTTATATCTTTTCAAAATATTTCCCCCAGAAATGGTGGAAGAAATACTCATGTCACCTGATCTTCATATACATATTAACACAGTAATATTCTGGACACAAAATGCGAAGGTCACCCTTATGATTGTACCAAAGCCTCAATGGAATGTGAACATGGATTACTAAATATATCCATGTCCAGGTTGCCTAATGCTCTCAAATGTCAATCTTATTGGTGACTACAAATTGGTTTCTTCTTAAGATTATGTATTCAACCTCAACCCTGTTGAAAATGTCTAATCCTATCACGTTATACTTTGCCTGATTTCCTAATGTCTCTATTGATGTCTGCTTTCCTACATATTTTCCCCAGTTCATCATTGTGCCTGACTCTTCACATATGGTGTCATTTATATTCACTCTCTAACCAAAACCCTATTGCTAAAGTACATTTGGTCCAAATCCTAGACTCACTCTTCCTTCTAAACCTACTGACTATCTTCCTAATCCTACACACAATCCCTTTTTGACTGGATGATCTCTTCTACATTTAATCATCTGAGGTACAGGGTCTTATGCCATTGTATATCAATTTAACTGAGACCTCGGTGCAAAACATAACTCAAGCTAAGGATCCCAATCAAGGGTCCAAATCCTTCTGGGCTTCAAATATTACCTAGATTTCTGTTTTTATACTTATGTTCTACCTCTATATTCTTATAAATATCGCTGGTTCCCAATACCATTATTCATCCAGCAGAATGATTTCCAACCCAAATCGAACATGCTATTAATCCTAACCATACAATGTTCTTTCAATCTCACTTTACAGAAGAGCAGGGACAAAGTTGGTATTACAATACAGGAAGTTAGGAGATCTTCCAACTGCTGAGTACCTCAAAATCCATGCAGAAATGATCCCTGGAGAAGATGCAGGCAGCTATGAAGGACCTGAGAGAACAAAAGTCATATTCCATGGCAAAAAACATGGTCAGGATGAAAAGATGTGTCTGAGTCAGCCTCTCTATTCTTTATGTAGGGAAGATGGACCAAACCAGGCCTGTGTGGAGAGCTGTTCCCAGGTAACTATGGTTTCTATACCATTCTAACATGAGAAAGTATCACAGGAAGTAGGGCAGCCTCCATGTCAGGAGACAATAGGAAGAAACTGTTAGGACAAAGTGGTGGCCAAGACAGTGACCTCATTCATTTTCTGAAGGTAGTGACCTCACCTCACTTCCTTGGTGATGGAGCTCTCTGAATTTTGTGATCCAGGAAGCAAGGCACCCTGAGCCAGTCCCAGTCCCAGTCGCAGTGGGCTCATTTCTTTGGATTTTCCAGGAACAGAGTCAGTCTTTCTTGGTACCTACTGATGTAAGGGTTGCCAAATACCAAGAAAGCTCTGAAGAGGGGTCTTTCCTGAGAGGATAGGAATTGGCTCACCACTGCGTCCTTACAACTTCACAGATTTGACCAAGGAGACCAGATCTGAGACAGAAAGGCCATTTCTGGGGAGCATTGTATGTCCCACCAGTCAGAGGACATTCCAGATAGTCACAGACCTACTTGGAAGAAGGAGGTGCATTAGAGGGTGTTGGTTTGTGTTTGTGGTTTTTTCACATGATCTGAGAATAGGTAAAAAAGGAGGTTTGTTTGGTTTGGAGTGGACTGTTTCTAGTAACTCATTTGACAAGGAGACTGTTTCTGTGTCTGTGTATCCCATTGTGTTTTTCTTTGTAGATATTAGAAAAGAATATAGCTCATTGGGTGTGTCCTGTCTAGTAGAAAACTTCCCAGTATGCATCCTTCCCAATTAATGAATGGACTGAGGCTTGCCTCATCCATGGGCAACACCTGCTATCTACCTAAGTTCTCATTTTTTTCCTGAATTCTGGCCACTCTCAAGATTAGTATCATGTATTTTTGTACAAGATACGTACCACCTCCAAGCTCTGTGACATGGCCATGTACTGGATAGTTGAAGAGAATGGCGAGCATCTCAGAAAACTCACATATCAGAGTAACCAGGAAAGTCTCCTAGGAGAAACCCTGCTTGGGGGCTTTTGATTACCTATTGTTCTGTTGCTCTGAATGTCAGAAAGGTCTTTGCCTCAGGCCAAACCTTAGTGAAGCCTGAAGAAAAGAGTTTTCAAATGGAAATGAATGGGAATCACCTGTGGCTTTTTACTTTATTGCTTTGGAAAAAGATTTGTCTGAATCAGCCTCTTGGCCCTGTGTGAGCCTGTGGTTTAGATTTTCAGCACCTGATGGGTCTAGAGAAAGATCCCATGTGGGCATTCAAAACCAAAATGGAAAAAAGATCAGTCATTTTGGATGAAGCCTCTCGCCTTCCTCTGTAATATTTCTGACCTCCATCAAGTGAGAATAGGGATCATTTGTGTCAAATGAGTTCTTCAAAGCCCTGCAGAGGCTGGACAATAGGTGCTTGCGTTTTCTCATGACTCCAATTCACACAAAGAATCTATACCCCACAGTCAGTAGGCCTCAAATTTGAGAAGTGGAGCAGTATTAACAGCAGTCCTATATGATCACTTCTGTTTCACAGGAATGTTGTCCAGGCCACCCTGACTTTAGGCAAATGAGGCCCAAGGGAGATTATTTTTGACACTGTCTTGGGCTGTGCCCCTGATGGAAACCTCCAGCTAGAGTTTATGATTAGTGTCTATATAAAAGAAGAAGAGGGCCCTGTGGGAGTGTTTTGGTTTTAATTGTCATCATTTGTGTGGCAATTGGAAGAGATGCCTGGGTCCACCTGGGCTTGAACTCTGTTGTGATTCCCCTTAGAGACTGAGTTGTGGAACTGAACTCAGAGAAGTATTGCCATGAATTGTGTTGGGATTTTTGGAGGCCACGCATGAGATTCGCCATTGGAAACTGAGATCTAGGCCCAGGGTGACTTTCCACAGAGCACTGGGAATCTCAGCCAGGATATCACAAGATTTTATTTTGAAAGATTGTCAGCCATAGTTGAGAGTCAAAACACACATGGAATTCACAATGTAGACCTCAATGGGCCTGGCTTCATGTGACCTTTTGCCCACTCTTTGGGAAGCCTTGCCTGTGAAAGTTCTCCAGAGCTTTCATTGAAATGAGATTCCTCACCTTTTAATGGTTCCTGTATAAATTAAATCCCACAGTGCCTCCAACTTCATTATTGAAAAATATCTAGATAAATACCATGAATTTTTTGAAATTACTATGACCAGGTTGCACTGGAGAACTTCTGAATGTCCTGTTCCTGATCATGATTGTACCAGACAGTGCCTTGATTGACTGGGTTTCATGAAAAAAGTGTAGAACATAGATGCCAGAAAGTTGGAGCCTGCAGACTAGTGGGCCTAGAGCAGAGGAGTGTAGGTGTGTGAAAAAAACATTTGTGGTGGGGCCACTTGGATCTGCCATTGGCTTAGAAAGACTTGTGACTGACATGGTACAGCCAGCAGACTCTTCTATGTAAGGGCATCTTGTTATATGGAGAGGATTCCTGCCAAAGGTCAGAATCAGGTTGCTATTGTCAAGTTGAAAAGCTATGTGGGATTGAAGCCTCACTGGTGCATTTTACTAACCCACCACACGTGAGAGTACATCCTCCAGCACTGTGTCCCAGTAGAACTCCTTGTATTTCGTGAAGCCAATACCAAACTCACAGTGCAGCAGTAAAAAACACCACGAAAGTGGATAATGACCAAATGGCTCTACAGACAACACAGTTAGATACTTAGACCCCAGTGGCCAAAGTTTACCTACAAAGAGAGAATTCAGCACTGCTGCCTCATGTTCACTAGAAAACAAAAAACCATGTCATCCAGGTCACATAGATGGAGACCCAGAATTGATGGTCTCACTACAAAGGAAGCTAAAACTCCTGACAACAATATATATTTTAACTGCCCGACCTCAGAGGCAGTTTCTCAAAAAGTCATTGGGCCAGCAGAGCTCCATGTTTGTGGAGTGTTTACCCTCTCCCTTTTTGTAACCCGTTCTACCTCCTACAAGTTTGTGAACTCCTGAGCATTTTTCTTTCCACATATGTATTCACAGATTTTCTAACTTTTCTCCAATAATTGTGTCTTATATGGGGCGAAGGTAATGTCAAAGCATTGTTCTGGATGAGAGTGGGATGATTTTTGTGTAGCACATATTTGCATACACATTAGATTCATTTTCATATTTTCCATTTGAAATACTGAATCCCTGACACTAACCCATACCCTACTAGACTCTGACTACTAATCCAAATATGATGGAGAAAAAGAAACTTAACAGAATAGAAATACAGGCCTTTCATAGGAGGCATGGTGTATACTTGGACTTGCCTTCGGCTTTATCAACGGTATGTGTTATAAATATAGTCAACTTTTCATTGTAATACTTCTCCATGAGTTTTTAAAATTAACACATATGTAAATTTCTGTCTCCCTTTCTCTGTAGCCTATTCATCACATGTATTTTTTAATGCATCTTTAGAATTCTACCTGGTATCACATGTACATTCTTGTGAGCTTGATTATTTTGGAAGATACAAATTGTGAGAAGAGATCACTCCCTCTAAATACTGATGGAACTGGAAATTCAACCTATGGGTGAATTTCCTAGATGAACAATATTATGCATAAATAAATGTTCAGTAAAATGAATATTTTTGGATACGTGGATGATATCTATTTTATTATGATTTTCAAATGGCATATATATTGCTACATTTTAATGTCTGTGTATGTGAGTATCTATCTATCTATCTATCTATCTATCTATCTATATAGATATAGATATCTACTCTTTAGATTTTCCAAAATATGAAATATATGTGTCTTATTATACACTTTCTAAATTTACTCATGTGTGTGTATGTGGATTTATAATCAAATTTTCACAAAATAATTCTTAGAAATATTCATCCACCTTAAATACATATTTATTTCCTAGTACTGAAAACTAAATTCAGTGAATGGTGCATACAAATCGTAATATTTCCACAGTGACTGACCCAGTTTCACATCAATGCAAGTAGACACCTATGGGACCATGATGTGTATTTTGAAGTTCATTTTTATTCAACACTGATACATTACTATTTCTGCAGTTTATGGACATAATAGGATATATTCTTTCATCCACAATTTCACAAATTTATAGGCATTTAGTTCACTTTCAATCACTTCCTACTTCAGAACACATGTATTCCTCCATGTTTCTTGACTGTTCTTTTAATGAGATTCATTCCAAACACATTATTTTTGATTTCCATAATCATTTTTGAAGCAAAACTCAGACACTCTTCATGATAAACCATAATGCTAATATTACCATTAGATGTATAACTGGTTAGAATGAATTTATGTATATCAATATAAGATTTCCTATATATTTTCAGATATCAATTCAATCCATTATTTAAAGTTTGAACCAGTTACATTATTTATTCACAGTATGGTCTATTAAGGCATCATCTCTATATTCATAGACCGATGGTATACCTATTTGTATCCCAAATACTAATTTATAAGTCTTTAAAATATTGCTTTAAGAATATTGGAAGAAATACTCTAGCCACCTGATATATATATACATTTCATCACAGTAATATTCCTGACACAAAATGCAACGGACACACTTATGATTGTACCAAAGCCTATATTGAAAGTGAGCATGTATTACTAACAACATCCATGTCCTGATTAACTAATGATCTCAAATATCATTCCTATTGGTGAGTACATATTTGTTTCTTCCTAAGATTAAATATTGAAACTGAACCCTGTTAAAAATGTCTCATCCTATCACTCACTTTGTACTTTGCCTGATTTCCTAATGTCTCTATTGATATCTGATTTCCTACATATTTTCCCCAGTTCATCACTGTGACTGACTCTTGAAATATGCTCACATTTACATTCACTCTCTAACAAAACCCCTATATCTAAAGAACTTTTGGTCCAACTCCTAGACTCACTGAAATGGGTTCTTCAAAGCCCTGCAGAGGGTAGCCCATAGGTGCTTGGGTTTTCTCATGACCCCAATTCACATAAAGAATATGCCCCACAGAGAGTAGGCCTCAAATTGGAGAAGTAGAGCTGTATTAATGGCAGGCCTATTTGATCACACCTGATTCACAGGAAGGGTTTCCAGGCCACCCTGAATTTAGGCAAATAAGGGGCAAATGAGCTTATTTTGGACACTGTCTTAGGCTGCGCCCCTCATGGAAACCTCCAGCAAGAAGTTATGATGAGAGTTTATATTGAAGAAGATGAGGGCCATGTGGGAGTGTTTTGGTTTAATTGTGGTCATTTGTGTGGTAGTTGGAAGAGATGACTGGGTCCACATGGGCTTGAACTCTGGAGTGATTCCCCTTAGAGACTGAGTTCTGGAAATGAACTCAGAGAAGTATTGACATGAATTGTGTTGGGATTTTAGGAGGCCACACATGAGAGTTGCCCTTGGAGACTGAGATCTAGGCCCAGGATAGCTTTCCAAAGAGCACTGGGAATCTCAGCCAGGATATCACATGACTTTATTCAGAAAGACGTGGCAGCCATTGTTGAGAGTCAAAACACACATGGACCTCAATTGTAGACCTCAATGGGCCTGGCTTAATGTGACCTTTTGGCCACTCTTTGGGAAGCCTTGCCTCTGAGAGTTCTCCTGAGCTTTAATTGAAATAATCTTCCTCACCACTTCATGGTTCCTGAATAAATTGAAAGCCACAGTGCCTCCAAATTCATCCTTGAAAATTGGCTATATAAATACCATGAATTTTTTAAATTCCCATGAACAGGTGGCACTGGAGAACCTTTGGATATCTGTTGCTGATCACGAGTGTACCAGACATTGCATTGATTGACTGGGTTTCATGAAAATGGTGAGAACAGAGATGCCAGAAAGTTGGAGCCTGCTGACTAGTGGGCCCAGAGCAGTGGTGGGCAGGTGTATGATAAAACATCTGTCGTGGGGACACGTGGTTCTGCCATTGGTTTCCAAATGATTTGTGACTGACATGGTGCAGCCAGCAGAACCTTACAAGTAAAAGGACCTTGTTATATGGAGAGGTTTCAGGGCAATGTTCAGAATCAGGTTGCTATGGACATGGGTGCAAGCTTTTTGGGATAGAAGCCTGGTTGGTGCATTCTCCTGCAGACCCTCATCCACTACACGTGAGAGTACTCCCTCTAGCACTGTGTCCCAGTTTTTCTCCTTGTATTAAGTGAAGCCAATACCAAACTCCCAGTGCAGCAGTAAGAAACACCACGAAAAGTGGAGTATGACCAAATGGCTTCACAGATCACATGGTTAGACACTTAGACCCCAGTGTCCTCAGTTTACTAACAAAGGGAAAATTCAGAACTTCTGCCTCATGTTCAATAGCATATAAGGAACCATGTCATCCAGGTCACATAGATGCCGACCCAGGTTTGATGGTCTCAATACAAAGGAAGCTAAAGCTCCTGACAACAACAAATTTTTCAAGGGCCCAAACTCAGAGGCATTTTCTCAACAACTCATTAGGCCACCAGAGTTCCATGTTTGTGGAGTGTTTACCCTGTACCTTACTTTTGGAAATTCCACTACCACCTCCAAGGTTGTGAACTCCTGAGCATTTTCTTTTCCAGATATATATTCACAGACTTTCAAACTCTTCTCCACTAATTGTGTATTACTTGTGGCGAAGGAAATATCAAGGCATTGTTTTGGAGGACAGTGGGAAGATTTTTGTCTAGCAAATATTTGCATACACATTAGATTCATTTTCCTATTTTCCATTAGAAATACTGAATCCCTGTCACTAACCCATACCCTACTAGACTCTGACTACTAATCTTAATATGATGTAGAAAAAGAAACCTAACAGAATAGAAATACAGGCCGTTCATAGGAGGCATGGTGTATACTAGGACTTGCCTTCTGCTTTATCAAGTGAATGTGTTATAAATCTAGTCAACTTTTCATTGTAATACTTCTCCATGAGTTTTTAAAGTTAACACATATGTACATTTCTGTCTCCCTTTCTCTGTACCCTATTCATCTCATGAAATTTATTATGCATATTTAGTATCCTACCTGGTATCACACGTACATTCTTGTGAGCTTGCTGTTTTAGGAAGATACAAATTGTGAGAAGAGATCACTCCCCCTAAATACTGATGGAACTGAAAATTCAACATATGGGTGAATTTCCTAGATGAACAGCATTATACATAAATCCATGCTCAGTAAAAAGAATAGTTTTGGATATGAGGATGATATATATTTCATGATGAATTTTGATTGGCATACATATTACTACATTTTAATGTCTGTGTTTGTATCTTTATATATATATATACATATATATATATATATATATATATATATATATATATATATATATATATATTTTTTTTTTTTTTGTCCAGATTATTCAAAATATGAAATATATGTGTCTTATTTTACACTCACTAATTTAACTCATGTTCCTATATGTGGATTTATAATCAAATTTTCACAAAATTATTCTCAGAAATATTCATCCACATGAAATACATATTTATTTCCCAGTACTGAAAACTAACTTCGGTGAAAGGTGCTTACAAATCCTAATATTTGTACAGTAACTGACCCAGTTTAACATCAATGCAAGTAAAATCCTATGGGACATGATGTGTATTTTGAAGTTCATTTTTATTCAACACTGGTACATTACTATTTCTTCAGTTTATGGACATTATGAGATAATGCTTTTCATCCACAAGTTAACAAATCTGTACGCATTTGGTTCACTTGCAATTACTTCCTGCTTCAGAATATATGTATTCCTCCATGTTTCTTGACTGTACTTTTCATGAGATTATTTCCAAACACATTATTTTCGATTTCCATAATCATTTTTGAAGCAAAACTCCCACACTCTTCATGATAAACCATAATGCTAAAATTACCATTAGATGTATAACTGGTTAGAATGAACTTATGTATATCAATATAAGATTTCCTATATATTTTCAGATATCAATTCAATCCATTATTTAAAGTTTGATCAAGTTATATTATTTATTTACAGTATGGTCTATTAAGGCATCATCTTTATAATCATAGGCACAGGGTACACGTACTTGTGTCCCCAATACTAATTTATAAGTCTTAAAATGTTGCTTTCAGAAATGTTTGAAGAAATACTGTAGTCACCTGATATACATTTACATTTCATCACAGTAATATTCCTGACAAAAAATGCAACGGACACCCTTATGATTGTACCAAAGCCTAAATTTAATGTGAGCATGTATTACTAACAACATCCATGTCCTGATTAACTAATGATCTCAAATATCATTCCTATTGGTGACTACATATTTGTTTCTTCCTAAGATTATATATTCAAACTCAACCCTGTTAAAAACGTCTTATCCTATTACTCACTTTGTACTTTCCCTGATTTCCTAATGTCTCTATTGATATCTGCTTTCCTACACATTTTCCCCAGTTCATCACTGTGACTGACTCTTCACATATGCTGACATTTGCATTCACTCTCTAACCAAAACCCTATATCTAAATAACTTTTGGAACTATCCCTTTTTGTCTGGAGGATCTCTTCCTCATTCAGTCATCCAAGGTACAAGGTCCTATGCCATTGTATAACGATTTATTTGAGACAACTTTGCGGAAATAATTCAAAGCTAAGTATCCCAATCAAGGGCCCAGTGTTCATCTGGGTTTCAAATCTTTCCGAGATTTCTGTATTCATACTTATATTACACCTATATATGCTTGTAAATATCGGAGGTCCCCAATACCATTATTCATCTCGCAGAATGATTCCTAACCCAAATTGAACATGTTATTAACCCTAACCATGCACTGTTCCCTCAATTTAACTTTACAAAGACCAGGGACAGAGTTGGTGTTATAATACAGGTAGGTAGGGGATCTTCCACCTGTTGAGAACCTCAAGTTCCATGCAGAAATAAACCCTGAAGAAGATGTAGGCAGCTATGAAGGACCTGAGAGAGCAACAGTAATCTTCCTTGGTAAAATACCTGGTCAGGATGAAGCGATGTGTCTGAATAAGCCTCTCTTTTCTTAAAGTAGAGAAGATGGACCAAACCAGGTCTGTGTGGAGAGCTGTTAACATGTGCCTATGGTTGATATACCATTCTATCTTGTGAATGTGACACAGGAAGTAGGGGAAGCCTCTCTCTCGTGGGACCCTTGGAAGCAAATGTTAGGATAAAGTGGTTACCAAGGTAGTGACCTCATTCAGTTCCTGAAGGAAGTGACCTACCTCACTTCCTTGGTGATGGAACTCTCTGAACTTGGGATCCAGGAAGCCAGGCACTCAGAGCCAGTCCCAGTCCCAGTCCCAGTGGGTTCACTTGTTTGGATTTACCAAGGACAGAGTCAGTCTTTTTGGTACATACTGATGTGTGGATGGCTAAATGCCAGGAAAGCTCTGAAGAGGGGCCTTTCCTGAGAAAGCAGGTAGTGACTCACTGATTGATGCTGAAAACTTTACAGAGTTGGTAAAGGAGACCTGATCTGAGACAGGACAGTCCATTTCGAGGGAGCAGAGTAAGGCCCATCAGTCTGAGGACACTCTGGATAGTCACAGACCTACTTGGGGGAAGGAGGTGCCTTTGTGGGTGTGGGTGTGAATTTGTGTTTTTTTATCATGTTCTGAGAATAGGTAGGAAAGGCAGTATGTTTGGTTTGGAGTGGACTGTTTTTAGTAAGTCATTTGACAAGGCGAGTGTTTTTAGGTCTGTGTATCCCACTGTTTTCGTGGTTGTAGACAACACCTACTTCTTTCCTTAGTTCCTGTTTTCTTCCTGAATTCTGGCCACTCTCCAGAATAGGCTCATGTTTTTTTGTCCAAGATATGGACCTCCGTCGAGTTCTGTGACATGGCCATGTACTGGATAGATGAAGGGAATTGGGAGCATCTCTGAAAACTCGGATATCAGTGTGACCAGTAAAGTCTCAGTAGAGAAACCCTGCTTTGTGCCTTTTGCTTACCTACTGTTCGGTTGACCTGAATGTCAGGAAGGTCTTTTCCTCAGGCCACCAGTTTGTGAAGCCTGAAGAAAAGTGCTTTCAATTGGAAATGAATGAGCATCACCTGTGGCTCTTTGCTTAATTGCTTTGGAAAGGGATGTGTCTGAATCATCCTTTCGGCTCTGAGAGAGGCTGTGGCTTTGATTATCAGCACCTGATGGATCTAAAGAAAGATCCCATGTGTGCATCCAAAACCAAAATGGCAAAAAGATCAGTCATTGTGGATGAAGTCTCTTGCTTCCTCTGTTAGGTTCCTGACCTCCATTAAGTAAGTATAGGGATCCTTTGAGACAAATGAGTTCTTCAAAGCCCTGCAGCAGTGCTTGGGTTCTCACATGACTCCAAATCACATAAAGAATCTATACCTCACAGTCAGTAGGCTTCAAAATGAAGAAACAGAGCAGTATTAGTGGCAGGCCTATTTGATCAATCCTGGTTTACAGGAATGGTGTCCAGGAAACCCTGACTTTAGGAAAATGAGGGGCAAGGGAACTTATTTTGGACACTGTCTTGGGCTGCGCCCCTTATGGAAACCTCCAGACAGAGGTTATGATGAATGTCTACATGGAAGAATATGAGGGCCATGTGGGAGTATTTTGGTTTTTATTGAACATATTGTTAACCCTAACCATACACTGTTCCCTCAATCTAAGTGTTCAGAAAAGCAGGGAAAGATTTGGTCTTACAATACAGGAATGCAGGGGATCTTCCACCTGCTGAAAACTTCAAAGTTCCATGCAGAAATGAACCCTGGAGAAGATGTAGGCAGCTATGAAGGATCTGAGAGAGCAAAAGGCATCTTCCATGGCAAACAGCCTGGTCAGGATGAAGGGTTGTGTCTGAATCAGATTCTCTCTTCTTAATGTAGAGGAGAGGCCTGTGTGGAGAGCTGTTCAGAGGTGACTATTGTTTCTTTACCATTCTAACTTGTGAAAGTGTCACAGGAAGTAGGGACATCCTCCATGTTATGAGACCTTAGGAAGCAAATGTTAGGACAAGTTGGTTGCCAAGGCAGTGACCTCACTCAGTTACTAAAGGAAGTGACCTCACCTCACATCCTTGTTGATGGAACTCTCCAAATTTGGGTTCCAGGAATCTAGGCACCCAGGCCCAGTCCCAGCACCAGTTCCAGTGTTCTTACTTGTTTGGATTTTCCAAGGACAGAGTCAGTCTTTTGTGGTACCTACTTATGTGAGAATGGCCAAATTCCAGAAAAATTCTGAAGAGGGGCCCTTCCGGAGAAAACAGATAGAGGCTCACTGCTGGCTCCTGACAACTTCACAGAGTTGACCAAGGAGTCCAGATCTGAGACAGGACAGACCATTTCTGGGGAACATAGTATGGCCCTCCAGTCAGAGGACACTCTGGATAGTTCCAGACCCACTTGGGGGAAGGAGGTGCCTTTGTGGTTGTGGGTGTGGGTTTGTGGTTTTTTCTTTTGTTCTGAGAATAGTTAGGAAAGGGGGTGTGTTTGGTTTGGAGTGGACTGTTTCTAGTTAGTCCTTTGACAAGGCGAGTGTTTTTAGGTCTGTGTATCCCACTGTTTTCGTGGTTGTAGACATTAGAAAAGATAATGCCTCAATGGGTGTATCCTCTCAAGGAGAAAACTTCCCAGCATTCATCCGGCACAATTTATGAATGGAGTGTGGCTTGCCTTATCAATGGGCAACACCAACTATCTTCCTACGTTCCTGTTTTCTTCCTGAATTCTGGCCACTCTCCAGAATAGGCTCATGATTTTGTGTCAAATATATGTACCACTTCCAAGCTCTGTGACATGGCCATGTACTGGTAGCTGAAGGGAATGGCAAGCATCTCAGAAAACTCAGATATCAGTGTAGCCAGTAAAGTCTCAGTGGAGAAACCCTGCTTTGGGCCTTTTGATTACCTATTGTTATGTTGCCCTGAATATCAGGAAAGTCTTTTTCTCAGGCCACCCCTTTGTGAAGCCTGAAGAAAACAGTTTTCACATGGAAATGAATGGGCATTACCTTTGAGTTTACAATAAAACCTTCACAGATTTGGCTCTCATTAAGTTAAAAATACTTTTAGATTGTATCTCAGTGTAAAAAGTAACATGGAACTGTACATATCTTATTGATAACAAGTCCAATTTTAGAACACAAATGATATACATAAATCTCCAACACTCCAACATGTTTTTCTTTTAAGCCTAGAATTACCATACAACCTTAGAACACCAGCTTGATACAATGGTCTTTGCAAGCTTCTACCTTACAGACTTGTATACCTGGAAGATATGAACACATTAACACCACAATTACATTGATGTTTTTGTATTAAACAAGTTTAGATTTTAAAGAAATAACATGGCACAATTTTATAAAAACAGTACTTGTTTTACCAGCTGTTTAATTTTTTAAGATTACTTGCTCAAAACTTACACATATAACCAAGTTACACACACCTTTTTTTATTATTTACTTAAACCCTTTTAATTACTTAATCATATAGACTCTCTTATCCAGAAACACGTTTTTCCTCTATTATATCTATATCTAGAACCTTTTAGTTTCTCTTTTCCATCTACTAACCTCTTTCTGTTCACATTTCAATACAATGCTTTTCAATTTCTGAATTTAAGCAGATTATTTTATAGACATCTACATTTTATTAGGGCCTTTTTGAAAACCTAGAAAACTTATTGGCCTAATTTTAAAGACATCTTTATTTTTATCTGTTTACCCAATTTGAATTAAAACATATGAATCACGTGAATCAAAGACATTTGGATACATTTTTAAATTTTTCATGAGCGCTCCTCATCTGTCAATTGTCATATCCCTGCATGATATATGGACATACACACATACAGACATACCAACATACAACACGTAACACAAATGTAACACATAACACAATAGTAAAGGCCTTGTAGCTTTTTTCAGGTGAAATCTCCATTGCAATGCTGAAAACTCCAGAGTCGATCAAAAATAGAACTGATCAGAAAACATTAACCCATCAGCAGAATCAAGATCATGAGCTCAAAAAAAAAAATTACAGAATCTAAGAAAAGCAAAAGTCCTAAAAATGATGACTGGCCAGTAATTAGTAAATACCATATTATATACTTTTTTGGTTAGGTCTAGTTTGAGTTCAGGTAAAAAGACACATTTACTCTTTTTATCTGTCTCCTGCTGAGTGCTGCAGGCTTCTTTTATTTGCATATCAAAGTAAGTCCTGGCTGAGGTCTGGAAAACTGGAAAGACTGGAATTCTGAGAAGAAACCTCACGCCTAAGGCATTTATCTATAAGTCATAATTTCCAGGTTTGGATGTTGAAAATTTTGATGCAAGTTTAAGATGTAATTCTCAAAATTTTATTTCTTTAGATTTTTCTACACTAGAAAAACTTGCTCACACAAAACTGAAAATAGGATCATTTTTTGATAATATTAATGCCACCATCAGAAGAAGTTTCTATAGGATCATTAAGCCCCTTTCTTTGTTATGAAGTTTCTAATAGTATTATGTTAAATTGAATTGGCTGAAAAATTTTTAAAAAGAACCACATGCTACCATGTGTATCCGAAATTAAGCTTTAAAAATTTCCAAGACTGTTGCTAATTAATGTCATTTCAATAAGCCAGACCAACGTTTTAATTTAGTACCATTTTTTAAAATCTTACACACTGATGGGAATAGATACCATATCATAATTTATTATCTCTTCCCAAGTTAATGCACTGATATATCTAGTGAAAGTTTTTCAGGCTGTCTAGTTCAAAATTAAAACTCTTTATTTTTTTTTTACCCTAAGTATTTAAGTTTCCTAGCATGAACTACCTGAAATCAAACTAAACAATTGTTTAAACCCAACTTTTAACTGTAAGATAGTGCAATGCTTTAGAAACCCATTTAGATACCAGATGGTTAAAATAAAAAAAATCATTTCTAGATACACATTCACCCTAGATCATCCCCAAGAAACAATCTATAATATCAACATATTAATGCATTCATTGTCCCTTTTGTTAAGTAAACAGAGGTGGAGAAATCCTTAAAGTGCACGTAAGGAATAAGGGAGTTCCCCACAGCAAAATGGATCTGGCAGCTGCTGGGAGTCCCTTAGCCTCACCATTTACTTACAGGATTAGTTCCTCTGGTTTGCTTTGACCCCAGGCACCAGGCATATTCTATGTCTCCCAACTTTGCAGTAGTCAGCTCCCAAAAATTTCATTCTCTGCTTCAGTTGTTTTGAGTGCTAGGCTTCCCCAAGAGGGCAGAGTGGGGTTTATTTAAAGTCCCCTCTGGGGTGTCAAAATTTATGACTGAAGGCTTGGTTCCCATCCCAAAGCCAATTAATGCCAATTTAATAATGAGAACAGGGTTTTGAGAAAAGTTTAAGCGAGATATCAAAGTTCTTAGACCCCAGACATTTCCCTCTGCAGTGGGCATGCTCAATCCAACTACGGGAAGAAAAGAAATCACTGCTTCCGTAATGTTGCTTAACAAAGGGGAGTAAAGTTTATCAAAGTTCTTTAAAGCACAGCTAAGAGAGGTGAAAAGGTGAGAACAGAAAAACTGGCGGTTCTATTGACTTTTGGTCCCTCACAGGAGAAGCATTAGTTTAAAATTTAGCTAAAGTAACTTCCACATATGTAATGCAGGTTGGAACTCGGGACTCTGCATCGGACCAAACAATGCCATCACATTTAACAGAAACACAGATAAAATGACACACAAAGACCATCATGCAGCTCCCGTTTGTTCACAACCCCAAGATCTACAATCTTGTGACTCAGAGAGAATGGAGGGAAGAGGGGGAGGAGTAGAAGGTTTGAGTGATAGGATCCTGGGTGAAGGGGTCGGATTGGAGGCAGGGACCAGGAATGGCTTCAAGGAAAGAGGCATGGAATGGCTTTGTCCCATAATGAGAGTTTCTCAAACAGAGACAAGGACAATACAAACGTGACACAAACATGTACACACAGTTAACATTTAATACGAGTTCAGAAGTAAAGATTAGAACCTAGTAACTGTCAAAACCTGATGGGTTAGACCACAAAGACAGACAGTGAATTCAAACTGAGAGAAAAAAGTAGTCAGCAAGATATGATGGGTTGCCAGCAGAGTCACCTAATGTGGGCTCATTCGTCCCTCCTCACCTAATGAGAGCACATCCGTCACTCCCCGAGTCCTCCAAGGCATCCCTTGCAAGGACATGGCCTGTGGCTTTAGGACACGTTTGTCCACCACTGACAGGGGGAACTTACATTCTCCGCTGGAAGCCACTCTGCCAACCCAAACCAAAAACGGAAAAATGGAACCTGAACAAAAAGCTCTGAGTTATCACAAGGAAAAATGAAAAGAAGCGCCTTACTTACCTCCAGAGGGGTCTGTTGGTGTGTCCTTGTCCTATGCTGCGTGATTCCTGGCCAACGCACCAAATGTAAGGGTCCGGTGAACGTCGGAGGAAGAGACCACCAAGAGAACGCGGCTCATGCAACAGAAAAAGGCGTTCATTGAGGATCCAATCCAGCATGCTGGGGCTACGTGCTCACTCAAGAAGGGAGAGCAGCCCAGAGCCCCGAGCAGGGGTTGAGCAGTGCTTAAGTACACTTTTTGGGGAGGGCGGGACTTTACATATATCACAGTCTCCTTTAAGAAATCAACATACACCGCAGAAAAATCAAACAACAATTCCTAAACATGATTAGTTCATTCATTGGCAGGAACAGGTCAGGCGGGAGTGACAGGTGAGTTCTAAAGCGAGGTACACATTCAAACAGATTGGTTTAGGCCTTGCGATGCCTATGTGCCAGGCCACACAGGGTCCTAGGTTATTAAACAACCAGGCGGTCAGGGGGAATATTTACTGGGCAGTCCGGAATTGTACTACAAGCTACAGGAATTTCAGGTTTTGCATGTAGAATAGGAACTTAACAATACCTGGTCCTTTACATTTTAACTCAGGCCTTGCAGCTTAGAAACTTTACAAAACCCGGTCTTTTACACTTCAACTTTTACACTTTAATTTCAATTTATTTTACCCTTTCAGATCACTCCTGGTGCACAAGAAGGGTGTCCAAGCCACCCTGAATTTAGGCAAATGAGTGGCAAGGGAGCTTATTTGTTACACTGTCTTGGGCTGTGCCCCTCATGGAAACCTCGAGCCAGATGTTATGATGAGTGCCTTTATAGAAGAAGAGGAGGGCCATGTGAGAGTGTTTTGGTATTAATTGTGGTCATTTGTCTGACAGTTGGAAGAGATGACTGGGTCCACCTGGGCTTGAATTCTTGTGTGATTCCCCTTAGAGACTGACTTCTGGAACTGAACTCAAAGAAGTATTGCCATGAATTGTGGTGATATTTTAAGAGGTCAAGCATGAGAGTCGCCCTTGGAAACTAAGACCAAGGCCGAGGGTGGCTTTCCACAGAGCACTGGGAATTTCAGCAAAGATATCCCATGATTTTATTCTTAAAGACTTGGTAGCCATAGTTGAGAGTCAAAACACACATGGACCTCACATTGTAGACCTCAATGGGCCTGGCTATATCTAACCTTTTGGTCACTCTTTGGGAAGCCTTGCCTATGAGAGTTCTCCAGAGTTTCATTGAAATGAGCTTCCTCAACATTTAATGGTTCTTGAAACCCACAGTGCATACAAACACAATAGAAATACAAGCAGTTCAGAAGAGGCATGGTGTATAGTTGGACTTGCCTTTTGCATTATGTAGGGTAGGTGTTATAAATCTAGTTAATTTTTAATTGAAATAGTTCTCCTTGTGTTTTTAAAGTTAATAAATATGTGAATTCCTGTATCCTTTTCTCTGTAGCCTATTCATCACATGTATTTTTATATAAACATATTGAATCCTACCTGGTATGACATATACATTCTTGTGAGGTGGCTGACATGGCAGATACAAATTATGACAAGAGATCACTCCTCCTAAACGCTATTGGATCATAAAATTCAGCCTAAGGGTAACCTTTCTAGTTGAACAACATTATTCATAAATCCATGTTCAGTAAAATTAATATTTTTGGATCTGTGGACGATATATATTTCATCATGAATTTCAATTGGCATATATATTGCCACTTTATAATGTCTGTGTGTGTTTTGCTCTTTGCTTAATTGCTTTGGAAAGAGATGTGTCTGAATCAGCCTCTTGGCCCTGTGTGAGGCTGTGGCTTAGATTCTCAGCACCTGATGGATCTAAAGAAAAATCCCATGGGTGCATCCAAAACCAAAATGGCCAAAAGAGCAGTTATTGTGGATGAAGACTCTCACCTTCCTCTCTAATGGCCCTGACATCCATCAAGTGAAAATAGGGATCCTTTGGGTCAAATGAGTTCTTTAAAGCCCTGCAGAGTTTAGCCCATAGGTGCTTGGGTTTTCACATGAATCCAATTTACATAAAGAATCTAAACCCCACAGTCATTTGGCCTCAAATTGAAGAAGATAAGGGGCATGTGGGATCATTTTGTTTTGAATTGTGGTAATTTGTTTAGCGCTTGGAACAGATGACTGGGTCCACCTGGGCTTGAACGCTGGTATGATTCTCCTTAGAGACTGAATTCTGGAAGTGACATCAGAGAAGTATTGTCATGAATTGTGTTTGGATTTTACTAGGCCATGCAACCTAGATCTCAGGTATTAATTGTGGTGCAGGGAGATCTAGGTGCAGGGTGGCTTTGCCCAGAGCACTGGGAATCTCAGCCTGGATATCACATGATTTTATTCTGAAATTCTTTAAAGCCACAGTTGAGAGTCAAAACACACATGGACCTCACATTGTAGACCTCAATGGGCCTGACTTCATGTGACCTTTTGGCCACTCTTTGGGAAGACTTGCCTGTGAGTGTTCTCAAGATCTTTCATTGAAATGAGCTTCTTCAACATTTAATGGTTCCTGAATGAATTGAAACCCACAGAGCCTCCAACTTTATCCTCAAAAAATGGCTTGATAAATACCATGAAACTTTTGAAATTCCCATAACCAGGTGGCACTGGAAAACTTTTGGATGTCCTGTTGCTGATCATGAGTGTATCTCACTGTGCCTTGACTGACTGGGTTTCATGAAAATTGTGTAGAACAGTGATGCCAGTATGTTGGAGCCTGTTCATTAGTGGGACTAGAGCATAGGTGTGAAGGTGTGTGATAAAACATGTGTGTTGGGGCATGTGGATCTGCCATTGGCTTCCAATTGCCTTGTGACTGACAGAGTACAGCCAGCAGACCCTTATATGTAAAGGCATCTTGTTATATGGATAGGTTTCTGGGCAATGTTCAGAATCAGGTTGCTATGGACAAAGGGGCAACCTATGTGGGACAGAATCCTGGTTGGTGCATTCTCATGCAGACTGTGTCCCTCCACACGTGACAGAACTCCCTCCAGCACTGTGTCCCAGTTGAACTCCTTGTATTTCATGAAGCAAATACCAAACTCCCAGTGCACCAAGGAGTAACACCACGAAAATTGGAGCATGACCAAATGGCTTCACAGTCAACCCGGGGAGACACTTACACCCCAGTGGCCATAGTTTAACTACAAAAAGAGTATTCAGCACTGCTGCCTCATTTTCATTGGAAAATTAGAAACAATGTCCTTCAGGTCACATATTTGCACACCCAGATTTGATGGTCACACAACAAAGGAAGCTAAAGCTCCTGACAACAACATGTATTTTAAGAGCCCAACCTCAGAGAGTTTCTCAAGAAGTCTTTACACAAGCAGAGCTCAATGTTTGTGGAGTGTTTACCCTGTCCTTTACTTTTGGAAACTCCTCTACCACCTACAAGTTTGTGAACTCCTGAGCATTTTTTATTCCTGATATGTATTTACAGATTTTCTAACTTTTCTCCTCTAATTGTATCTTACTTGGAACTAAGGTAATGTCAAGGCAATCTTCTGGATGAGAGTGTGAACATTTTTGTGTAGCACATATTTGCATACCAATTAGAGTCATTTTCCATATTTCCATTCGAAATACTGAATCCTTGACACTAACGCATACCCTAATAGACTCTGACTACTACTCCTAATATGATGGAGAAAAATAACACAAACAGAATAGGAATACAAGCAGTTCAGAGGAATCATAGTGTATAGTTGGACTTGTTTTTTGCATGATTAATTGTAGGTGTTATAAATCTAGTCAATTTTTAATTGAAATAGTTCTCCATGTGTTTTTAATGTTAACAAATATGTGAATACCTATCTCCCTTTCTCTGTAGCCTATTCAGCACATGTATTTTTAAATGCACATATAGAACACTACCTGGTATCACACCTACATTTTGTGAGGTGGCTAATTTGGCAAATACAATTTGTGAGAAGTGATCACTCCTGTTAAACTCTGTTGGAACTGAAAATTTAACATAGGGGTGTGTTTCCTAGAAGAACAACATTATACATAAATACATGTTCTAAAAGAAATAATTTTGCATCTGTGGAGGATATATATTTCATGATAAATTTGATTGCTAATTTATTGTCTGTGTGTGTTTTTTTGTATATATATATATAAATATACATACACTCTCCAGATTTTTCAAAATATGAAATATATGTGTCTTATATACACTCCCTAAATTCATTCATGTTCATGTATATGGATTTATAATCAACTTTTCACAAGATCATTCTCAGAAATATTCATCCACCTGAAATACATATTGTTTCCAGTACTGAAAACTAACTTCAGTTAATGTTGCATACAAATACTAATAATTCTACAGTAACTGACCCAGTTTAACATCAATGCAAGTACATTCCTATGTGACATGATGTGTATTTTGAAATTCATTTTAATTCAACACTGGTACATTACTATTTCTTCAATTTATGCACATCATAGGATATATATTTCATCCACAAGTTAGCAAACTTATAGGCATTTGTTTCACTTTCAATCACTTCCTGCTTCAGAACACATGGATTCTTCCAGGTTTCTTGACTGGTCTTATAATGAGACTTCTTTTGAAATATATTATTTTTGATTTTTTTATCACTTTTGAAGCAAAACTGACACTCACTTCATGATAAACCATAACTATAATATCACCACTAGATGTATAACTGGTTGGAATGAATGATTTTATAACAATATAGTATTTTTTATATATTCTTTTATATCAGTTTATTCCATTATTTAAAGTGGAACCAGTTATATTATTTATTCACTATATTGTCTATTCATGCATTATCTCTATATTCATAGACACAGGGCACACCTCTTAGTACCCCCAATACTAATTTATTAGTCTTCTAAATATTGCTCCCAGAAATGGTGGAAGAAATACTCATGTCACCTGATCTACATATGCATGTTATCATAGTAATATTCTGGACACAAAATGCAAAAGTCACACGTATGATTGTACCAAAGCCTAAATGGAAACTGAACATGGATTACTAAAAACATCCATATCCAGGTTGCCTAATGCTCTCAAATGTCAATCCTATTGGTGACCACATTTTTGTTTCTTCCTAAGATTATATATTCAACCTCAAAACTATTGGAAATGTCTAGTTTTTTCACTCACTTTATACTTTGCCTGATTTCCTAATGTCTCTATTGATATCTACTTTCCTACATATTTTTTCCAGTTCAACATTGTGACTGACCCTTCACATGTGCTGACATTGACATTCACTCTCTAACCGAAACCCTATTGCTAATGAACTTTGGTCCAAATCCTATACTCTATCTTCTTCCGAAACATACTGACTATCTTCCTGATCCTATCGACTATCCCTTTTTGAGTGGATGTACTCTACTACATTCAATCATCTGAGGTACAAGGTCCTATGCCATTGTATATCGATTTTTCTGAAACATGTATGCAGAACATAATTCAAAGCTACGTGTCCCAATCTATTGCCAAATGCACTTCTGAGCTTCAAATCTTACCTAGATTTCTGTTTTCATACTTATATTTAACCACTATATTTCTATATATTGCAGGTTCCCAATAACCTTATTCATCCCGCAGAATGATTCCTAACCCAAATCGAACGTGTTATTAACCCTAACCATACACTGTTGCCTCAATCTAACATTACAAAAGAGCAGGGACAGGGCTATTCTTTCAATTAGGGATGTAGGTTATCTTCCAACTGCTGAGAACCTCAAAGTTCGATGCAGAAATGATCCCTGGAGAAGATGTAGGCAGCTATGAAGGACCTGCATGAGCAAAAGCCATCTTCCATGGCAAACAACCTGGACAGGATGAAGGGATGTGTATGCATCAGACTCTCTCTTCTTAATGTAGAGAAGATGAACCTAAGCAGCCCTGCGTGTAGAGCTGTTCCATGGTGTCTATTTTGATATACCATTCTAACTAGTCAAATTGTCACAGGAAGTAGGGGCACCCTCCAACTCATGGAACCATTGGAAGCAAGTCTTAGGACAAAGTTGTTGCCAAGGCAGTGACCTCATTCAGTTGCAAAGAAAGTGACATACCTCATTTCCTTGGTGATGGAACTCTCTGAAATTGGGATGCAAGAAGCCAGGCACCAAGAGCCAGTCCCAGTCCCAGTCCCAGTGGGCTCACTTGTTTGGATTTACCAAGTACAGAGTCAGGCCTTCTTGGTACCTACTGATGTGAGGATGGCCAAATGCCAGTAGAGCTCTGAAGAGGGGCCTTTCTTGAGACAGCAGGTTGTGGCTAACAGCAGGCTCCTCGCAGAATAACAGAGTTGGCCAAGGAGACAAGATCTGAGACCAGACAGGCCATTTCGAGTGGAACATAGTATGGCCCACCAGTCAGAGGACACTCCAGATAGTTAAAGACCTATTTTTGGGAAGGAGGTGCCTTTTTGGTTGTGGGTGTGAGTTTGCGGTTTTGTTTCATGTTCTGAGAATAGGTAGGAAAGGTGGTTGGTTTGGTTTGGAGTCGACTGTTTCTAGTAAGTCTATAGACAAGGCGAGTGTTTCTATGTCTGTGTAGCCACTGTGTCCATGGTTTTAGACATTAGAAACGAGAATGCATCAATGGAGGTGTCCTGTCTAGTAGAAAGCTTCACAGCATTCATCCTGCACAATTGATTAATGGACTGTTGCTTGCCTTATGGATGGGAAACACCTACTAACTTCCTAAGTTGCTGTTTTCTTCCTGAATTCTGGCTACTCTCCAGAATAGTATCATGGTTTATTGTCCAAGATATGTACCACCTCCAAACTCTGTGACATGGCCATGTCCTTGATAGCTGAAGGGAATGGGAACATCTCAGAAAACTCAGATATCAGTGTGACCAGTAAAGTCTCAGTGGAGAAACCCTGCTTGGCTCCATTTGCTTATCTATGTTTCTGTTGCCTTGAATGTCAGGAAGGTCTTTGCCTCAGGCCACCCCTTTGTGAAGCGTGAAGAAACAGTTTTCAAATGGAAATGAATGGGCATCACCTGTGGCTCTTTGCTTAATTGCTCTGGAAAGGGATGTGTCTTAGTCAGACACTAGGCCCTGTTTGAGGCTGTGGCTAAGATTCTCAGCTCCTGATAGATCTAAAGAAGATCCCATGTGTGCATCCAAAACCAAAATGGCAAAAAATCTGTCATTGTGGATGAAGTCTCTTGCCTTCTTCTGTTTGGTTCCTGACCTCCATCAAGTGAGAATAGGGATCCTTTGGATCAAATGAGTTCTTCAAAGTCCTGCAGAACTGCTTGGGTTGTCTCATGATGCCAAATCACATAAAGAATCTATACCTGACAGTAAGTAGGCCTCAAATTGGAGAAGCAGAGCAGTATTTATGGCAGGCCGAGAGCAGTTGTGTGCAGGTGTGTGACAATACATCTGTGGTGGGGTCATGTGGATCTTACATTGGCTTCCAAATGGCTTGTGACTGACATGGTGCAGCTAGCAGAACTTTGTATGTAAAGGCATCATGTTACATGGAGAGTTTTCAGGGCAATGTTCAGAATCAAGTTCCTATGGTAAAGGGGGCAAGCAATGGGGGATAGAAGCCTGGTTGGTGCATTCTCCTGCAGACCCTGACACACCATACGTTACAGGACTCCCTCCAGCATTGTGTCCCAGTTTAACTCCTTGTATGTCATGAACCAAATACAAAACACCCACTGCAGCAGCAAGAAACACCACGAAAAGTGGAGGATGACCAAATGATTTCAAAGTCCAGACGGGGAGACACTTATCCCCCATTGGCCACAGTTTAGTTACAAAGAGTGAATTCAGCACTGCTGCCTCATGTTCATTGGACAATAAGAATTCATGTCCTCCAGGTCACAAAAATGCAGACCCAAGTTTGATGGTCTCACTACAAAGGAAGCTAAAGCTTCTGAAAACAACATATATTTCAAGTACCCAACCTCATTGTCAGTATCTCCAGAAGTGTTTAGGCCAGAAGAGATCCATGTTTGTGGAGTTTTACCCTGTCCCTAAGGTTTGGAAACGTCTCTTCCACCTCAAAGGTTGTGAACTACTGAGCATTTTCCATTCTACGTATGTATTCACAGATTTTCTAACTCTTCTCCTCTAATTGTTTCTTACATGGAGCGTGGTTATTTCAAGCCATTGTTCTGAATGAAAGTGGGAATTTTTTGTGTGTAGCACGTATTTGCATACACATTGGATTCATTTTCCAATTTTCCATTCGAAATACTGAATCCCTGACACGAACCCATACCCTACTAGACTCTGACTACTAATTCTAATATCATGCAGAAAAGTAACACAAACAGAATTGAAATACAAGCAGTTCAGAGGAGGCATGGTGTATAATTGATCTTGCCTTTTGCATGATAAATGTCAGGTGTTATAAATCCAGTCTATTTTTAATTGAAATAGATCTCCATGTGTTTTTAAAGTTAACAAATATGTGAATTCCTGTCTCCCTTTGTCTGTAGCCTATTCAGCACATGTATTTTTATATGCACATATCAAATCCTACCTGGTGTCACACCTACATTCTTGTGAGGTGACTGACTTGGGAGATACAATTTGTGAGAAGACATCACTCCTCCTAAACGCTGTTGGAACTGATAATTCAAATAATGGGTGAGCTTCCTAGTAGAAAAACATTATACATAAATCCCTGTTAAGAAAATTGAATATTTTTGGATCTGTGATTGATGTATATTTCATAGTGAATTTAGATTTGCATATATGTTGCTACATTTTAATATCTGTATGTGTCTGTGTGTGTATACACACACACACACACACACACACACACTCTCTCTCCAGATTTTTCAAAATATGAAATATATGTATCTTATTTACACTCCCTAAATTCATTTATGTTCAAGTATGTGGATTTATAATCAACTTTTCACAAGATTTTTCTCAGAAATATTTATCCACCTGAAATACATATTTGTTTCCTAGTACTGAAAACTAACTTCAGTGAATGGTACATACAAATCCTGTTGATAGCCACAGCCAAGGGTCTCCAGTAAATACCATATGTACTACTGCACAACCTAAGGCAGGCATGGTCCCTAAGCCACATGCTCGTTGTTTAAACAGAGAGGGGGAGATGTTGAGAGCCACAGCCAAAGGGGCCCCAGGAAACCTCCAGCTGCCAGCAAACTTCCAGCTGCCGGCTGATGATTGGCTCCACAGCGGCCCCAGCAACATCTAGCTGATTGGCTCCTCTGTGGTGATGCTCAATGGGATGTTTCCCTGCCCTTTCAGACAACGGAGCTGCTCATTGGTGGACTTTTTTGGCTCCGCCCATGTGACCCAGCCAATTGGCCTCAAAAGGAGGAGGCTTGTGGTTGAGGGAGAGGCTTGTGGGAAGACTTTGGTGGCAGTTGGGCTCTGAGGGTTTTTCCTGAGAAGCTGTTTTGTTTGGCTTGTGTGGTTCTAAAAATAAAGTTTGTTTCTTTTGACAATTGGCTCCTGAATTGTGCCCAGCCAGACTGATGATAATCATGTAAAATGTTGATTTTAAATCGCATACATGAACTTGAATGAATTTAGGGAGTCTATAATAAGACACATATATTTCATATTTTGGAAAATCTGGAAAATCTGGTATATATATATATATATATATATATATACACACACACACACACACAACAATAAAATGTAGCAATATATATGCCAATCGAAATTTATCATGAAATATATATCATCCACATATCTAAAAATATTCATTTTACTGAACATGGATTTATGTATGATGTTGTTCACTAGGAAGCTCACCCATAGTTTGAATTTTCAGTTCCATCAGTATTTAGGGGAAGTGATCTATTCTCATAATTTGTATATTCCAAAGTTAGTGAGATCACAAGAATTTACGTGTGTTACCAGGTAGGAGTCTATATATGCATAAAAATATACATGTTCTAAAGAGGCTACAGAGAAAAGGAGACAGGAATTTACATATGTGTTAACTTTGAAAACTCATGGAGAAATATTACAATGAAAAGTTGACTAGATTTATAACACATATCCTTGATAAAGGAAAAGGAAAATCCAAGTATACACCATGCCTCCTACAAAAGGCCTGTATTTCTATTCTGTTAGGTTTCTTTTTCTCCATCATTTTAGGATAGTAGTCATAGTCTAGTAGGGTATGGGTTAGTGTCAGAAATTCAGTATTGCAAATGGAAAATAGGATAATGTATCCAATGTGTATGCAAATATGTGCTACACAATAATCTTCCCACTCTCACCTAGAACAATGCCTTGACATTACCTTTGCCCCAAGTGAGACACAATTAGAGAAGAAGAGTTAGAAAATCTGTGAATACATATCTGGAATGGAAAATTCTCAGGAGTTCTCAACCTGGGAGCAGGTAGAGGAGTTTCCAGAAGTAAGGGATTGGGTAAACACTCCACAACCATGGAGCTCTGCTGGAAAAAAGACTTGTGGAGAATCTGCCTCTGAGGTGTGGCACTTGAAATATATATTGTTGTCAGGAGCTTTGTCTTCATTTGTAGTGAAACCATCAAAGCTGGGTCTGAATCTATGTGACTTGGAGAACATGGTTTCTTATTTTCCAATGAACCTGAGGCAGCAGTGCTGAATTCTCTCTTTGTAGGTAAACAGAGTCCAGTGGGCCAAAGTGTCTAACCATGTGGACTGTGAAGCCATTTAGTCATCCTCCAATTTTCATGGTGTTTCTTGGTGCTGAACTGGGAGTTTGGTATTTGCTTCAAGAAATACAAGGAGTTCAACTGGGACACAGTGTTGGAGGGAGTTCTGTGACATGTGCTGGGTCAGAGTCTCCAGGAGAACTCACTAACCCGGCTTCTATCCCACATAGCTTGCCCCCTTGACCATAGCAACCTGATTCTGAACATTTCCCTGAAACCTCTCCATATAACAAGATGTCTTTGCATATAAGGGTCTGCTGGGTGCACCATGTTAGCTAAAAGCCATTTGGAAGTCAATGGCAGATCCACATGGCACCACCATAAATATTTTATCACACACCTGCACACCACAACTCTGGGCCAACTACTCCGCAGTCTCCATCTAACCGGCATCTCTGTTCTACACCACTTTCATTATACCCAATCAATCAAGGCACTGTCTGGTACACTAATGATCAGCAACAGGACATCAAAGGTTCTCCAGTGCCACCTCATCATGCGAATTTCAAAAATTTTATGGTATTTATCTAGCCATTTTACAAGGATGAAGTTGGAGGCATTGTGGGTTTCAATTCTTTCAGGAATCATTCAATGTTGAGGAAGCTCATTTCAATGAAAGTTCTGGAGAACTCTCACAGGCAAGGCTTTCCAAAGAGTGGCCAAATAGTCACATGAAGCCAGGCCAATTGAGGTCTACAATGTGAGGTCCATGTGTGTTTTGACTCTCAACTATGTCTGGCAAGTATTTCAAAATAACATCATATGATATTCTGTCTGAGATTCCCAGTGCTCTGTGGAAAGCCACCCCGGGCCTAGATCTCAGTTTCAAAGGGCGAATTTCATGGGTGGCCGCCTAAAATCCCAACACAAATCATGGCAATACTTCTCTGAGGTCAGTTCCAGAACTCAGTCTCTAAGAGGAATCACACCAGAGTTCAAGCCCTGGTGGACCCAGTCATCTTTTCCTACTGCCACATAAATGACCACAATGAAAACCAAAACACTCCCAAATGGCCCTCATCTTCTTCCATATAGACACTCATCATAACCTCTGGCTTGACGTTTCCTTGAGGGGCACAGCCCAAGACAGTGTCCAAAATAATCTCCCTTTCCTCTCATTTGCCTAAAGTCAGGGTGGCCTGGACACCCATTCTGTGAACCATGAGTGATCAAATAACCCTGACTTTAATACTGCTCTGCTTCTCCAATTTGAGGCCTACTGTCTGTGGAGTATAGATTCTTGATGTGAATTGGAGTAATGAAAAAACCCAATAACCCATTGGCTACACTCTGCAGGGTTTTGAAGAACTCATTTGACCCAATAAATCCCTATTCTCATTTTATGGAGGTCAGGAACCTTACAGAGGAAAGTGAGAGACTTCATCCTCAATGACTGCTTTTTGGGCCACTTTGGTTTTTGATGTGCCTTCTGGAATGTTACATATTTTTTTTTTTGGTTTTAGTGCCTTCTGGAATATTACATAATTTTTTTCTTTAGACATTATTGCCAGAGTTCCTATCTTCATCCCAGTGCAGGTGAAATCAAAGATAATACCAATCTACAGCTTCTGCAATAGCCATCCCTGTACTGCTTGCAGAACTTGCCTGGACACATTGTGAACTCACCTAAATGCATTGTGAACTATCTGTTGGTGCAGCGACTTGTGGTAGTGTTGGGGTATATTTGCTGATGATGTCATCGGTGGTACAATTTTTCCAAAAGGAGCCATCAATTGGCTTGGTGTATCTTCCTCCCTTCTGCGTGTCATGATCGTCCAGCTAAAATTTGGGGGGCCAACAGAGGTGAGGCAAAGAACCTCACCCACCCCCGCTGGTACAAAGACCTCTCAACATGTGTGGCTCTATACTGGACGGGTAGTCAGTGACGGGTAAGATCCAATTGCAATGGTACCAACTTAACGGGTAAAGACCATATGTACTATTGGACAACCTAAGGCAGGCACGGTCCCTAAGCCACATGCGTGTTGTTTAAACAGAGAGGCGAAGATGTTGAGAGCCACAGCCGAAGGGGCCCCAGCAAAATTCCTGCTGCCAGCAAACTTCCAGCTGCCGGCTGATGATTGGCTCACAGCGGCCCCAGCAACACCTAGCTGATTGGCTCCTCTGCGGTGATGCTCAATGGGCTGTTTCCCTGCCCTTTCAGACCACAAAACTGCTCATTGGGGGACTTTTTTGACTCCGCCCACATGACCCAGCCAATCGCCCTCAAGAGCAGGAGTATTGTGGGAGGCGGAGAGAGGCTCCTGTGGGAGGGAGAGGTTTTGGGAAGCCAGTGGTGGCAGTTGGGGCTCTGAAGGTTTTTTCCTGAGAGGCTGTTTTGTTTGGCATGTGTGGTTCTAAAAATAAAGTTAGTTTCTTTTGACAAGTGGCTGCTGATTGTGCCCAGCAAGACTGCGGCATTATCCTAATATTTCTACAATAACTGACCCAGTTTAACATCAATGCAAGTAGATTCCTGTGGGAGAGGACATGATGTGTATTTTGACGTTCATTTTTATGTAACAGTGGTACATTACTATTTCTTCAGTTTACGCACATCATAGTATATATATTTGATCCACAAGTTCACAAATTTATAGGCATTTGTTTCACTTTCAATCACTTTCTGCTTCAAAACACATGTATTCCTCCAGGTTTCTTGACTGGTCTTTTCATGAGACTTCTTTCCAAACACATTATTTCCGATTTCCATAATCACTTTTGAAGCAAAACTCACACATTCTTCATGAAAAACCATAATGCTGATATAACCATTATATATATTACTGGTTGGAATGAAGGATTGTATATCAATGTAAGATTTTCTGTATATTTTCAGATATCAATTCAATCCATTATTTAAAGTTAGAACCAGTTATAATATTTCTTTACAGTATGGTCTATTCATGCATTATCTCTATAATTATAGACACAGTGTACACCATTTTTACCTCCAAAAATAATTGATACGTCTTCAAAATATTGCTCTCAGAAATGGTGGAAGAAATACTCATGTCACCTGATCTACATATACATTTTACCACAGTAATATTCTGCACACAGAAAGAAGAGGTCAAACTTATGTTTGTACCACAGCCTAAATGAAAAGTGAGCATGGATTACGGAAAACATCCATGTCCATATTGCCTAATGCTCTCAAAAGTTCATCCTATTGGTGACTACATGTTTGTTTCTTCCTAAGATTATATATTCAAACTCAACCCTGTTGAAAATGTATAATTCTATCACTCACTTTATACTTTGCCTGATATCCTAATGTCAATTGATATCTGCATTCCTACTTTTTTCCCCAGTTCATCCTTTTGACAGACTCTCCACATGTGCTGACAATTACATTCACTCTCTATCCGAAACCCTATTGCTAAAGATCTTTTCATCCAAATCTTATACTCACTCTTCTTTCAAAACCTACCAACAATCTTACTAATCCTACAAATTATTTCTTTTTGACTGGATGTTCTCTTCAACATTCAATCAACCAAGGTACAAGGAATTATGCCATTGTATATTGATTTATCTGAGACATCTGTGCAGAATATAATTCAAAGCTAATAATCCCAGCCAAGGGTCCAATGCAATTCTGGGCTTCAAATATTACCTAGATGTCTGTTTTCATACTTATATTTCACTTATATTCTTATAAATATCGCACGTTCCCAATACCATAATTCATCCCGCAGAATGATTCCTAACCCAAATGGAACATGTTATTAACCCTGACCATACACTGTTCTCTCAATCTATCTTTACTGAAGAGCAGGGACAGAGTTGGTCTTTCAATACAGAAATTAGGGGATCTTCCACTTGCTGAGAACCTCCAAGGTCATTAAAGAAATGATCCCTGGATTAAATGTAGGCAGCTATGAATGACGTCATAGAGCAAAAGTCATCTTCCATGACAAACAACCTGGTTAGCATGAAGGGATGTGTCTGAATCAACATTTCTTTTCTTAATGTATAGAAGATGGACCAAACCAGGCCTATCTGGAGAGCTTTTTTTGGGTGCCTATGGTTGATATACCATGCAAACTTGTGAAAGTTTCACTGGAAGAAGGGGCAGCCTCCAACTCATTGGACTTTGGAAGCAACTGTTAGGACAAATTGGTTGACAAGGCAGTAACCTAATTCAGTTCCTTAAGGAAGTGACCTACGTCACTTCCTTGGTGAAGGAATTCTCTGAATTTGGGATCCATGAAGACAGGTACCAAGAGCCAGTCTCAGTCCCAGTCCCAGTGGGCTCACTTGTTCAGTTTTACCAAGGACAGGGTCAGTCTTTCTTGGTACCTACCTATGTGAGGATGGCCAAAGGCCAGAAGAGCTCTGAAGAGGGACCTTTTCTGAGAAAGCAGGTAGTGGCTCACCACTGGCTCCTGACAACTTCACAAAGTTGGCCAAAGAGACCAGATCTGAGTCAGGACAGGACATTTCGGGAGAACATTTTATGGCCCACCAGTCAGAGGACACTCTGGATAGTCACAGACCTACTTGGGGGAAGGAGGTGCCTTTGTGGGAGTGGTTGTGGTTTTGTGGTTTTGTCACATGTTCTGAGAATAGGTAGGAAATGTGGTTTGTTTGGTTTGGATTGGACTGTTTCTAGTAAGTCGTTTGACATGTAAGTGTTTCTATGTCTGTGTATCCCACTGTGTCTGTGGTTGTAGACATTAGAAAAGAGAATGAATTAATGGATGTGTCCTGTCTAGTAGAAAGCTTCCCAGCATTCATCCTGCCCAATTGATTAATGGACTGCGGCTTGCCTTCTGGATGGGCAAAACCTTCTATCTTCCTAAGATCCTGTTTTCTTCCTGAATTCTGGCCACTCTCCAGAATAGGCTCATGGTTTTGTGTCCAAGATATATACCACCTCCAAGCTCTGTGACATGGCCATGTACTTGATAGCTGAAGTGAATGTCAAGCATCTCAGAAAACTCAGATATCAGTGTGACCAGGAAAGTCTCAGTGGAGAAACCCTGCTTTGTGTCTTTTGCTTACCTGTTCTTCTGTTGCCCTAAATGTCAGGAAGGTCTTTGCCTCTGGCCACCCCTTTGTGAAGCCTGAAGAAAACAGTTTTCAAATGAAAATGAATGGGCATCACCTGTGGCTCTTTGCTTAATTGCTTTGTAAAAGGATGTGTCTGAATCAGCCTCTTGGTTCTGTGTGAGGTTGTGGCTTAGATTCTCAGCACCTGATGCATCAAAAGATAGATTCCATGTGTGCATTCAAAACAGAAATGGCAAATGAGTCTTTTGCCTTCCTCTATTAGATTCCTGACCTTCATCAAGTAAGAATCAGGATCCTTTAGTTCAAAAGAGTTCTTTGAACCCCTGCAGAAGTGCTTGGGTTTTCTGATGACTCCAAATCACATAAAGAATCTATACCTGACAGTCAGTAGGCCTCAAATTGGAAAAGCATGACAGTATTAACGCCATGCCTATTTGATCAGTTCTGGTTCACAGGAAGGGTGTGTAGGCCACCCTGACTTTCAGCAAATGAGGGGAAAGGGAGCTTATTTTGGACAGTGTCTTGGTCTGCGCCCCTCATGGAAACTTCTAGCCAGAGGTTATGATTAGTGTCTATATGGAAGAACATGAGGGCCATGTGAGAGTGTTTTGGTTTTCATTGTTGTCATTTGTGTGGCGGTGGGAAAAGATGACTGCGTCCACCTGGGTTTCAACTCTTGTGGGATTCCCCTTGGAGACTGAGTTCTGAAACTGACCTTAGAGAAGTATTGCCATGAATTGTGTTGGAATTTTCGGAGGCCACGCATGAGAGTCACCCTTGGAAACTGAGATCTAGGCCCAGGGTGGCTTTCCACAGAGCACTGGGAATCTCAGCGAGGATATCACTTGATTATATTCTGAAAGACTTGGCAGCAATAGTTGAGAGTCAAAACACACATGGACCTCACATTGTAGACCTCAATGTGGCTGGCTTTATGTGACCTTGGGCCACTCTTTCAGAAGACTTGCCTGTGAGAGTTCTCTAGAGCTTCCATTGAAATGAGATTCCTCAATATTTAATGGTTCCTGAATGAATTGAAACCCACAGTAACTCCAACTTCATCCTTGAAAAATGGCTAGAAAATACCATGAAATTTTTGAAATTTCCATGACCAGCTGGCACAGGAAAACCATTTGATGTCCTGTTGCTTATCATGAGTATACAAGACAGTGCCTGGTTTGACTGAGTTTCATGATAATGGTGTAGAAAAGATATGCCAGTAAGTTGGAGCCTGCTGAGTAGTGGGCCAAGAGCAGTAGAGTGTAGGTGTGTGAAAAAACATCTGTGGTGGGGCCACGTGGATCTGCCATTGGCTTATAAATGGTTTGTGACTGACATGGTGCAGCTAGCAGACCTTTGGATGTAAAGGCATCTTGTTGTATGGAGAGGTTTCAGGGCAATGTTCAGAATCATGTTGCTATGGTCAAGGGGGCAACTATGTGTGATAGAAGCCTTCTTGGTACATTCTCCTGCCGATCCTGACCACCACACATGACAGAACTCCCTGCAGCACTGTATCACAGTTAAACTCCTTTATTTCATAAAGTAAATACCAAACTTTCAGTGCAGCATCAAATAACATGATTAAATGTGAAGGATGATCAAATGGCTTCACAGTCCACATGGGGAGACACTTAGCCCCCAGTAGCCCCAGTTTGCCTACAAAGAGAGAATTCAGTACTGCTGCCTCGTGTTCATAGGAAAATAAAAAAAAAAAAACATGTCGTCCAGGTCACATAGATGCAGACTCAGCTTTGATGGTCTCACTACAAAGGAAGCTAAAGCTCCTGACAACAACATATATTTCAAGTGCCCAACCTCAGAGGCATTTTCTCAAGAAGTCTTAAGGCCGACACAGCTCCATGTTTGTGGTATTTACCCTGTCCCTTACTTTTGGAAACTCCTCTACCACCTTCAAGGTTGTGAACTCCTGAGCATTTTCCATTCCAGATATTTATTATGAACTCAAACAACAACAAGTGCTGGCGAGGATGTGGAGAAAAGGGTACACTTGTACATTGCTGGTGGGACTGCAAATTGGTGCAGCCAAATTGGAAAGCAGTATGGAGATTTCTTGTAGAGGTGGGAATGGAACCACCATTTGACCCAGGTATTCCCCTTCTCAGTCTATTCCCTAAAGACCTAAAAAAAATGCTACAGGGACACTGCTACATTGATGTTCATAGCAGCACAATTTACAATAGCAAGACTGTGGAACCAACCTAGATGCACTTCCATAGATGAATGGATAAAAAATGAGGCATTTATACACAATGGAGTATTACTCTGCATTAAAAAATGACAAAATTTTTACAGAGAAATGGATGGCATTAGAGCAGATTATGCTAAGTGAAGCTAGCCAATCCCTAAAACCAAATGCCAAATGTCTTTTTGATATAAAGAGATTAACTAAGAACAGAGTAGGGACGAATAGAATGAGAAGAAAATTAACATTAAACAGGGATGAGAGGAGGAAGGGAAAGGGAGAGAGAAGGGAAATTGCATGGAAATAAAAGGAGACCCTCAGGGTTATACAAAATTACATACAAGAGGAGGTGAGGGAAAGGAAAAAATTATACAAGGGGGAGAAATGAATTACAGTAAAGAGGTAGAGAGAGAAGAGGAGAGGGGAGGTAAGGGGAGGGGGATAGTAGAGGTTAGGAAAGGCAGCAGAATACGACAGACACTAGTATGGCAATATGTAAATCAATGGATGTGTAACTGATGTGATTCTGCAATCTGTTTATGGGGTAAAAATGGGAGTTCATAACCCACTTGAATCACAGTGTGGAATATGATATATCAAGAACTATGTAATGTTTTGAACAAGCATAAATAAAAATTAAAAAAAAGAAAACTAACTTTGGTGAATGGTGCAAAGAAATCCTAATATTTCTACAGTAACTGACACAGTTTAACATCAATGCGAGAAGATTCCTGTGGGACATGATGTGTATTTTGATGTTCATTTTTATTCAGCACTGGTACATTACTATTTCTTCAGTTTATTCACATCATATTATAATATTTCATCCACAAGTAAGGAAATTTATCGTCATTTTTTTCAATTTCAATCACTTCCTGCTTCAGAACTCATGAATTCCTCGGTGTTCCTTGACTGGCATTTTCATGAGACTTCTTTCCAAACACATTATTTTCGATTTCCATAATCACATTTGAAGCAAAACTCACACAAACTTCATGATAAATCGTACCCTACTATTAACATTAGGTGTATAACTGGTTGTCATGAATGATTGCATATCAATATAAGATTTCTTATATATTTTCAGATATCAATTCAATCCATTATTTAAAGTGGAACAAGTTGTATTATTTATTGAAATTAAGGTCTATTCATGCATTATCTGTATATTCATAAAAACAGGGTACACCTCTTTTTACCCCCAATGCTAATTTATACGTTTTCAAAATACTGCTCCTAGAAATGGTGG
Organism: Callospermophilus lateralis; assembly: GCF_048772815.1. Classification (NCBI taxonomy): domain Eukaryota; kingdom Metazoa; phylum Chordata; class Mammalia; order Rodentia; family Sciuridae; genus Callospermophilus; species Callospermophilus lateralis. The sequence goes on along the minus strand of NW_027514563.1, from coordinate 42,103 downwards.
AAGAAAAAATCATGTCATCTGATCTACATATACATTTTATCACAGTAATATTCTGGAAACAAAATGCAAAGGTCCCACTTAGGATTGTACCAAAGCCTAAATGTAAAGTGAACATGGATTACTAACAATATCCATGTCCATGTTGCCTAATGCTCTCAAATGTCAATCCTATTGGTGACCTACATATTTGTTTCTTCCTAAGATTAGATATTCAATCTCAACCTTGTTGAAAATGTCTTATTCTATCACTCACTTTATACTTTGCCTGATTTCCTAATGTCTCTATTGATATCTGCTTTTCTACAAATTTTCCCCAGTTCATCATTGTGTCTGATTTCTTCATATGTGCTGACATTTATATTCACTCACTGCCCGAAAAAAATTGCTAAAGAACTTTTGTTACATATCCTATACTAACTCTACTTGCTAAACATAACGACTATGTTCTTTTTTTTTTTAATTTTTTTTATTGGTTGTTCAAAACATTACAAAGCTCATGGCATATCATCTTCCATACATTTGATTCAAATGGGTTATCAGCTCCCATTTTTACCCCAAATACAAGTTGCAGAATCACATCGGTTACACATCCACATTTTTACATAATACCATATTAATAACTGCGACTATCTTCTTAATCCTACCGACAATCCCTTTTGACTGGATGTTCTCTTCAGCATTCAATCATCCAAGGTTCAAGTTCCTCTGCCATTGTATATCGATTTATTTGAGACATGTGTGCAGATAGTAATTCAAAGCTAAATATCCCAATCAATTGCCCAATGCCCTTCTGGGATTCAAATCTTACTTTAATTTCTGTTTTCATACATATGATTAACCTCGATATTCTTATAAATATCACAGGTTCCCAATACCATTATTAATCCAGCAGAATGATTCCTAACCCAAATCGAACATGAAATTAACCCTAACTATACACTGTTCACTCAATCTAACTTTACAGAAGAGCAGAGACAGATTGTTCTTACAATACAGGAATGTAGGGGATGCTCTACCTGTTAAGAACCTCAAAGGTCCATGCAGAAATGATCCCTGGAGAAGATGTAGGCAGCAATGAAGGACCTGAGAGACAAAAAGTCATTTTCCATGGCAAACAACCTGGTCAGGATGAAGGGTTTTGTCTGAATCAGCCTCTATCTTCTTACTGTAGAGAAGATGGACCAAACCAGGCTTGTGTGGAGAGCTGTTCTCGGGTGCCTAAGGTTGATATACCATTCTAAGTTGTGAAAGTGCCAAAGGAAGTAGGGGCAGCCTCCATCTCATGGGACCCTTGGAAGCAACTGTTAGGACAAAGTGGTTGCCAAGGCAGTGACCTCATTCAGTTCTTAAAGGAAGTGACCTACCTCACTTCCTTGTTGATGGAACTTTCTGAACTTGGGACCAAGGAAACCAAGCACCTGAGCCAGTCCCAGTCCCAGTCCAAGTGGTCTCATTTGTTTGGAATCACCAAGGACAGAGTCAGTCTTCTTGGTACTGACTGATGTGAGGATGGCCAAATGCCAGGAAAGATATGAACACGGGCCTTTCCTGACTAAGCAGGTAGTGGCTCACCGCTGGCTCCTGACTGCTTTACAGAGTTGTACAAGGAGACCAGATCTGAGACAGGACAGACCATTACCGGGGAACATAGTATGGCAAACCTGTCAGAGGACACTCCGGATAATCACAGCCCTACTTGGGGGAAGGAGGTGTCTTTTTGAGTGTGGGTGTGTGGTTTTGTCTCTGTTCTGAGAATAGGTAGGAAAGGAGGTTTCTTTGGTTTGCAGTGAACTGTTTCTAGTAAGTCGTTTTACAAGGTGAGTGTTTCTATGTCTGTGTATCCCACTGTGTCCGTGGTTGTATACATTAGAAAAGAGAATGCATCAATGCATGTGTCCCCTCTAGTAGAAAGCTTCCCAGCATTCATCCTGCCCAATTAATGAATGGAGTGTGGTTTCCATATCGATAGGCAACACCTACTACCTTATTAAGTCCCTGTTTTCTTTCTGAATTCTGACAACTCTTCAGAATAGGCTCTTGGGTTTGTGTCCAAGATATGTACCACCTCCAATCTCTGTCACATGGCCATGTACTGGATATCTGAAGGGAATGGCCAGCATCTCAGAAAACTCAGATATCAGTGTGACCAGGAAAGTCTCAGTGGGGAAACCCTGCTTTGGGCCTTTTGCTAACCTATTGTTCTGTTGCCTTGAATCTCAGGATGTCTTTGCCTCTGGGCACCCCTTTGGGAAGCCTGAGGAAAACATTTTTCAAATGGAAATGAAGGGCATCACCTGTGTCTCTTTGCTTAATTGCTTTGGAAAAAGATGTGTCTGAATCATCCTCTTGGCCCTGTGTGAGGCTGTGGCTTAGATTCTCAGCACCTGATGGATCAAAAGAAAGATCAAATGTGCATCCAAAACCAAAATGGCAAATATTCACTCATTGTGAATGAATTCTTTTACCTTCCTCTGTTAGGATCCTGACTTCCATCAAGTGAGAATAGGAATCCTTTCGGCCAAATGAGTTCTTCAAATCTCTGCAGAGGTGCTTGGATTTTCTCATGACTCAAATTCACATAAAGAATCTAAACCACAGAGTCAGAAGGCCTCAAATTGAAAAAGCCAAGCAGTATTAATGGCAGGCCTATTTGATCATTCCTGGTTTACAGGAAGTGTGTCCAGGCCACCTTGATGTTAGACAAATGAGGGGAACAGGACCTTAATTTGGACACTGACTTGGGCTGTGGACCTCATTGAAAACTCCAGCCAGACGTTATAAGGAGTGTCTATATGGAAAAAGATGAGGACCATGTGGGAGTGTTTTGGTTTTAACTGTGGTCATTTGTGTGGCGGTTGGAAGAGATGACTGTTCCACTGGGCTTGAACTCTGGTGTGATTCCCCTTAGAGACTGAGTTCTTTAACTGACCTCAGAGAAGTATTGCCATGAATTGTGTTGGGATTTTAGGAGGCCATACATGAGAGTCGCCCTTGGAACCTGAGATCTAGGCCCAGGTTGGATTTCCACAGAACATTGGGAATTTCAGCCCGGATATAACATACAATTTTTCTTAAAGACTTGGCAGCCATATTTGAGTTTAAAACACACATGGACCTCATATTGTAGATCTCAATGGGCCTGGCTTCATGTGACATTTTGGCCACCCTTAGGGAAACCTTGCCTGTGAGAGTGCTCCAGAGCTTTCATTGAAATTAGCTTCTTCACCATTTAATGGTTCCTGAATTAATTGAATCCCTCAGAGCCTCAAACTTCATCCGTGAAAAATGGCTAGAAAATTACCATGAAATTTTTGATATTTTCATGATCAGCTGGCACTGGAAATACTTTGGATGTCCTGTTTCTGATCCTGAGTATACCAGACACTGCCTTGATTGACTTTGTTTCATGAAAATGGTGTAGAACAGATATGCCAGTAAGTTGGAGCCTGGTGAGTAGTGGGCCTAGAGCAGTGGTATGCAATTGTGTGATAAAACATCTGTGTTGCGGCCATGTGGATCAGCCATTGGCTTCCAAATGGCTTGTGACTGACATGGTGCAGCCAGCAGACCCATATATGTAAAGGCATCTTGTTATATGGAGAGGATTCACTGCAATGTTCAGAATCATGTTGCTATTCTCAAGGGGGCAATCTACATGGGATAGAACCTTGGTTGGTGCATTCTCCTGAAGACCCTGACTCACCACACCTTAAAGAACTCCCTCCACCACTCTGTCCCATTTTAACTCCTTGTATTTTTTGAAGCAAATACCAAACTCCCAGTGCAGCAGCGAGAAACACCACGAAAAGTGGAGGATGACCAATTGGCTTCACAGTCCACACTGAAAGACACTTAGACCCCAGTGTCCATAGTTTACCTACAAAGAGAGAATTCAGCACTGCTGCCTCATGTTCATTGGATAATAAGAAACCATGTCCTCCAAGTAACATAGATGCAGACCCAGCTTTCATGGTTTCTCTACAAAGGAACTAAATCTCCTCAGAACATCAAATACTTCAAGTGCCCACTCTTAGAGGCAGTTTCTCAAAAAGTATTTAGGCCAGCAGAGCTACATGTTTGTGGAATGTTTACCCTGTCCCTTACTTTTAGAATCTTCTCTACCACCTCCAAAGTTGTAAACTCCAGAGTATTTTCCATTCCAGATATATATTCACAGATTTTCTAAATCTTATCCTCTAATTGTGTCTTACTTGAGGAGAATGTAATGTCAAGGCATTGTTCTGGATGAAAGTGGGAAGATTTTTGTGTAGCACATATTTGCATACACATTGGATTCAATTTCCTATTTTCCATTAGAAATGCTGAATCCCTGAAACTAACATATACCCTATTAGACTCTGACTACTAATCCTAATATGATGGAGAAAAATAACACAAACATAATAGAAATACAAGCAGTTTAGATGAGGTATATTTTATAGTTGGAGTTGCCTTTTGCATGGTATAGTGTAGCAGTTATAAATCTAGTCAATTATTTGTTGAAATAGTTCTTGATGCGTTTTTAAAGTTAACAAATAAGTGAATTCCTGTCCCCCTTTCTCTGTAGCCTATTCAGCACACGTATTTTTATATGCACATATAGAATCCTACCTGGTACCACACGTACATTCTTGTGAGGTGGCTGACTTGGCAGATACAAATTGGAAGAAGAGATCACTCCTCCTAAACGCTGCTTGAACTGGTAATTCAAATGTGAGTGAGCATCCTAGTTGAACAACATTATACATAAATCCATGTTCAGTAAAATGAATATATTTGGATCTGTGGATGATATACATTTCATGGTGAATTTCATTTGGCATATATATTGCAATTTTTAATGTCTGTCTCTGTGTGTGTATATAAATATATATATAGATACACTCTCAGGAGTATTCAAAATATGAAATATGTGTCTTATTACACACTTCCTAAATTCATTCATATTTATGTTGTGGATTCATAATCAACTTTTCACAAGATTATTCTCAGAAATATTCATCCACCTGAAATACGTATTTGTTTCTTAGTACTGTTTCCACACCAGATATGCATTCACGGATTTTCAAACTCTTCTACCCTAATTGTGTCTTACTTGAGGTGAAGGTAATGTAAAGGCATTGTTCTGGATGAGAGTGGGAAGATAATTGTGTAGCATATATTTTTATACACATTGGATTCATTTTCCTATATACCATTGAAAATACTGAATCCTGACAATAACCCATACCCTACTATACTCTGTCTACTAATCCAAATGATGGAGAAAAACAACCCAAACAGAATAGAAATACAAGCAGTTCAGAGGAGGCGTGGGGTATAGTTGGACTTGCTTTTTTCATGATAAATGGTAGGTGTTATAAATCTAGTCAATTTTTAATTGAAATAGTTCTCCATGTGTTGTTAAAGTTAACAAATATGTAAATGCCTGTCTGCCTTTCTCTGTAGCCTATTCAGCACATGTATTTTTATATGCTTTATAGAATCCTACCTGGTATCACACGTTCATTTTTGTGAGGTGACTGACTTGGCAGATACAAGTTGTGAGAAGAGATCACTACTCTAAACGCTGTTGGAACTGAAAATTCAAACTATGGGTGAGCTTCCTAGTAGAACAACATTATACATAAATCCTTGTTCAGTAAAATAAATATTTTTGCATCTGTGGATGCTATATATTTTATGATGAACTTCGATTGGCGTATATATTCCTACATTTTAATGTCTGTGTGTGTGTTTTGTGTGTGTGTGTGTGTATATGTATATATATATATATATATATATATATATATACACACATATATATGTATATACACATATATATAATTATGAATATATACTGTCCTGATTTTTAAAATATGAAATGTATGTATCTTAAATACACTCCCTAAATTCATTCATGTTCAAAAATGTGGATTTATAATAAACTTTTCACAAAATTATTCTCAGAAATATTCATCCTCCTGAAATACACATTTGTTTCATAGTTCTGAAAACTAACTTCAGTAAATGGTGCTTACAAATCCTAATATTTGTACAGGAACTAACCCAGATTAACATCAATCAAGTAGATTCGTATGGGACATGATGTGTATTCTGACGTTTATTTTCATTCAACACTGGTACATTACTATTTCTTCAATTTTTACAAATCATAGGATATATATATTTCATCCACAAGTTCACAAATTTATGCGCATTTGTTTCACAATCACTTCCTGCTTCATAAAACATGTATTCCTCCAGGTTTCTTGACTGGTCTTTTCATGAGACTTCTTTCCAAACACATTATTTTAGATTTCCATAATCACTTTTGAAGCAAAACTCACACACCCTTCATGATAAACCATAACCTTAATGTGGCCATTAGATATATAACTGGTTGGAATGAATGTTTTTATGTCAATATAAGATTTCTTGTATTTTTTCACATATAATTTCAATCCATTATTTAAAGTCGGAACCAGATATATTATTTATTCAAAGTATGGTCTATTCATGCATTATCTCTATATGCACAGACAAAGGGTACACCTCTTTTTACCCCCATTACTAATTTATACGTCTTGAATATGTTGCTGCCAGAAATGGTGGAAAAATAGTCATGTCACCTGATCTTAATATACGTTTTATCACAGTAATATTCTGGACAAAAAAAGCAAAGGTCACACTTAAGATTGTAGCAAAGACTAAATGAAAAGTGAGCATGGATTACTAAACATCCATGTCCAGGTTGCCTAATGCTGTCAAATGTCAATCCTATTGGTCACTACACATTTGTTTCTTTCTAAGATTATATATTCAAACTCAACCCTGTTGAAAATATCTAATCCTATCACTCACTTTATACTTTGCCTGATTTTGTAATGTCTCTATTGATATCAGCTTTCCTAACTATTTTCCCCAGTTCATCATTGTGACTGTCTCTTCACTTGTGCTGACATTAACATTCACTGTCTACCAGAAACCCTATTGCTAAACAACATTTGGTCCAAATCCTATACTCACTCTTCTTTCTAAACCTACCGAGAATCTTCCGAATCCTACCAACTATCCCTTTTGACTGGAAGTTCTCTTCTACATTTAATCATCCATGGCACAAGGACCTAAGCCATTGTATATCGATTTACCTGACACATCAGTGCAGAACATAATTCAAAGCTACGTATCCCAGTCAAGGGCCCAATGCCCTTTTGGGCTTCAAATCTTAGCTAGATTTCTGTTTTCATACTTATAATTCACCTATATATTCTTGTAAATATCACAGTTTCCCAATACCATTATTCATCCCGCAAAAAGATTCCTAATCCAAATCGAACCTGTTAGTTAACCTAACCATACACTGTTCAGTCAATTTAACTTTACAGAAGAGCAGGGATAGAGTTGTTCTTACAATACAGGAATATAGGGGATCTTCCACATGCTGAGAAACTCAAAGGTCCATGCAGAAATGATTCCTGGAGAAGTTGTAAGCAGCTATGGAGGACCTAAGAGAGCAAAATTCATCCTCCATGGCAAACAACCTGGTCAGGATGAAGGGTTGTGTCTGAAACAGCTTCTCTCTTCTTAATGTCGAGAAGATGGACCAAACCAGGCCTGTGTGGAGAGCTGTTCCCAGGTGCCAATGGTTGATATACCATTCTAACTTGTGAAAGTGTCACAGGAGGTAGGGGCAGCCACCATCTCATGGGACCCTTGAAAGCAATTGTTAGGACAAAGTGGTTGCCACGGCAGTAACCTCATTCAGTTCCTGAATGAGGTGACCTACCTCTCTTCCTTGATGACGGATCTCTCTGAACTTGGGATCCAGGAAGCCAGGCACCCAGAGTCAGTCCCAGTTTCTTGCCCAGTGGGCTCAGTTGTTTGGAATAACCAAGGACAGAGTAAGTCTTCCTTGGTACCTACTGATGTGAGGATTGCCAAATGCCAAGAGAGCTCTAAAAAGGGGAATTTCATGAGAAAGCAGGTAGTGGCTCACCACTGGCTCCTGAAAACTTCACAGTGTTGGCCAAGGTGACCAGATCTGAGAAGGACAGGCCATTTCAAGGAAACATAGTATGGCCCATCATTCAGAGTACATTCCAATTAGTCACAGACCTACTTGAATAAAGGAGGTGTCGTTGTGGGTGTGATTGTGATTTTGTGGTTATGTCTCATGTTCTGAGAATAGGTAAGAAAGGCGGTTTGTTTGCTTTAGAGTGGACTGTTTATAGTAAGTCATTTGACAAGGTGATTGTTTGTATGCCTGTGTATCCCACTGTGTCCGTGGTTGTAGACATTATAAAAGATAATGCATCAATGGATGTGTCCTGTCTAGTAGAAAGCATGCCAACATTCATCCTGCCCAATTTATGAGTGGACTGCAGGTTGCTTTAGGGACGGGCAACACCTACTATCTTCCGAAGTTCCTGTTTTCTTCCTGAATTCTGGCCACTCTCCAGAGTAGGCTCATGGTTTTGTGTCCAAGATATGTACCACCTCCAAGCTCTGTGACATTGCCATATACTGGATAGCTGAAGGGAATAGCAAGCATCTCAGAAAACTCAGATATCAGTGTGACAAAGAAAGTCTCAGTAGAGAAACCCTGCTTTGGGCCTTTTGCTTACCTATTTTTCTGTTGCTCTGAGAGTCAGGAAGGTCTCTGCCTCAGGCCACCAATTTGTGAAGCCTGAAGAAAACTGTTTTCAAATGGAAATGAATGGGCATCACCTGTGTATCTTTGCTTAATTGCTTTGGAAAGGGATGTGTCTGAATCAGACACTTGGCCCTGTGTGAGGCAGTGGCTTAGATTCTCAGCACCTGATGGAACTAAAGAAAGATCCCATGTGTGCTTCCGAAACCAAAATGGCAAAAATATCAGTAATTGTGTATGAAGTATCTTGCCTTACTCTGATAGGTTTCTGATCTCCATCAAATGAGACTAGGGATCCTTTGGGTCAAATGAGTTCTTCAAAGCCCTGCAGAGGCTAGCCCATATGAACTTGGGTTTTTTCATTACTTTAAATCACATTAAGAATCTATACCTGACAGTCAGTAGGCCTCAAATTGGAGAAGCAGAGCAGTATTAAGGCCAGGCTTATTTTATCACTCCTGGTTCACAGGAATGGTGTCCAGGCCCAGCTGACTTTAAGCAAATAAGGGATAAGGAAGCTTGTTTTGGATACTGTCTTGTGCTGCGCCCCTCATGGAAACCTCCAGCCAGAGGTTATAATGAGTGTCTATATGGAAGAAGGTGAGGACCATGTGGGAGTGTTTTGGTTTTAATTGTGTTCATTTGTGTAGTGGTTGGAAGAAATGACTGGATCCACCAGGGCTAGAACTTTGGTATGATTCACCTTAGAGACTGAGTTCTGGAACTGACCTCAGAGAAGTATTGTCATGAATTGTGTTGCGATTTTAGAAGGCCACGCATGAGAGTCGCCATTGGAAACTGAAATCTAGGCCAAGGGTGGCTTTCGACTGATCACTTGGAATCTCAGCCAGGATATCACATGATTTTATTATGAAAGACTTGACAGGCATAGTTGAGAGTCAAAACACACATGGACCTCACATTGTAGACCTCAATGGGCTGGGCTTCATGTGACTATTTGGCTACTCTTTGGGAAGCCTTGCCTTTGAGAGTTCTCCAGAGCATTCATTGAAATGAGGTTCCTCAACATTAAATGATTCCTGAATGAATTGAAACCCACAGTTTCTCCAACTTCATCCTTGAAAAGTGACTAGATAAATACCCTGAAATTTTTGAAACTCCCATGACCAGGTGGCACTGGAGAACCTTTGGATCTCCTGTTGCTGATCATGAGTGTACCAGACAGTGCCTTGATTGACTGGATTTTATGATAATGGTGAAGAACAGAGATGCCAGTAAGTTGAGAATGCTGAGTAGTGGGCCCAGAGCAGTGGTGTGCAGGTGTGTGATAAAATATCTGAGGTGGGGCCATATGGATTTCCAATTGACTTCCAAATGCATTTTGGCTGCCATGGTGCATCCAGCAGAACCTTACATGTAAAGGCATCTTATTATATGGAGAGGTTTCAAGGCAATGTTCAGAATCAGGTTGGTATGGTCAAGGAAAAAGCTGTGTGAAATAGAAGCCTGGTTGGTGCATTCTCCTGCAGTTCCTGACCCACCACACGTGAAAGAACTCCCTCCAGCACTGTGTCCCAGTTGAACTCCTTGTATTTCGTGAAGCAAATACCAAACTCCCAGTGCAGCACCAAGAAACACCACAAAAATGGAGGATGATCAAATGGCTTCACAGTCCACACGGGGAGACACTTAGCCCCCAGTGGCCACAGTTTACCTACCAAGAGAGAATTCAGCACTGCTGCCTCATGTTCATTGGAAAATAAGAAACCATGCTCTCCATTCACATAGATGCAGACCCAGCTTTGATGGTCTCAATAAAAAAGAAGCTAAACCTTCTGACAACAAAATATATTTAAAGTACCCAACCTCAGAGGCAGTTTCTCAAGAAGTCTTTAGGCCGGCAGAGCTCTATGTTTGTGGAGTGTTTACCTCTTAGACCAGGATGTAAGAAAAGAACACTGACTCCAGTTAAAATCAAATTAAAGTAAGCTTATTATTTCCACTGGCTGGGCTGCCTCTCCCTCCAAAGATTGCGGGAGCAAGAGAGCAACCCCACCTTTACTACAGCCCAGGTTTGCAGCCCAGAAAGTTACACAAAAATGGGGTAACAGATAACAGAACTCTGACAAGCATCACACTAATGGGAGTTTACATTTTTTTTTTTTTTGCTAGCCCCAACATCAAAATTTATGAGGACCATTAGAGCCTCAGAGAGGGTCATTGTCTGGCCACAGAAGGCCAATATTTATGAGGTGTGACAAAGTTTCAGAGAGGGCTGCTATCTGGTCAGAGAGCCATGCACGGGTGAGTTTAAGGCACGGGCAGTCATTCCAAGCAGGTTCAGAATTTGCAGTAATTTACAGTAAAGCCAAAATGATTTTTTCATGGTTTTGTTGCAAGATGGCTCCCAATTTTAATAAAAGATAAGGTTGGGTCTATCATTCCCCCCTTTTCTTATGTGTCCCTTTGTAATCCTTGATAGGTTAGTGGAAAAGCACTGAGGAAATTTTAATCCCTCAGTTAACAGTCTCCAAATTTTTAGAACTCACCGAAAACCAGTCTCCCTGATATTACCTGACTTAATTAATTACTTATATTGATAGTCTATTTATTTTGGGCTCCATTGGTGTAAGTGGAGAGTCGTCTCTCATTTTGCCTTCTTCTCAGCTGAGAGAGGGTGACATGAGTGTGCATGGCGTGAGAGACATGAGTTGCCTTTTTGAAGTCAGTTGAGGAATATGAGTTGCCTTTTAGAAGTCAGTTCTTTTTGAAGTCTTGTTGAGGAAGAACAGGTTGTAAAGTCATCTGGGGATGGGTTCTTCTATGAGAGAAACAAAAAACATGAGTATTGAATAAATGTTGCAGTAGCTGGATCATGTCACTGTATGAAGTACCCTCACCAGTCTTTAATATCCCCAATTATCAGGACTGTCAACTTAATATTTAACTTTAAGTGTTACAGTTGTCCCTCCCAATAATATACAGTTTAATAATTTAATGTCATCTGATTTTGCAAAATCCTTTCAGTAGTATGACCTCTGTGTCTAATAGAGAAACATTTAATTCTGTTACTCAGGGCTGGATAATCGTACTAGCAAACACCAAGCCTAACTGTAGGTTAGGAATATCTGTAGGCCTTAAACTAAAAACTTCTGCCTCTGGCAGCTCCTCTTGATAGTCTTTGTAGCCAACAGTTTTACTTATTTTGGGAGGCTAACATAAAGTGTATACCTTAAAATATTATTATTATTATTATTATTATTATTATTATTATTATTTAAAATGCCCAGGAATGGCTGTATTTTGGTTTTAACTGTCTTTGCTAAGTGTTTAAGATGAAGCAGTCAAATGACTTTTGTTTCTATCTATTGTTAGCAGTCAGCTGAGCTTTTATGGGAGTCATTCCTTGGGAAACTTGAGAGCAGCTTCTCAGTTCTGCTAGTGCAATTTGAGCTAGGTGGGTTCAGGTCTTGCTTGACCATGTGGCTTCCCTCAGAAGCATCAGGGATGTCTCCCTTTCCTGATGACTCTCCTCTTTGTAGCAAATGCACTGATTGGCTTTCTGTTCTCCAGTGGTCTCATTAATCTCCCTGATCGGGAGGTTATGTGGCCCAGAGTTGCAAAGCTCATAGAGAAGTCCCCTGTTCCCTGGATTCAGACTGACTCAAAGGGCAAGAGTCAAATATTGTTTTTTTTTTGGCCCTTATCATTTAACTTTAATTTTCAATCCTAATCTGAAACAACCAGCAAATAAATTTTAACAGCCATATATTAAGAGTACTGCACTTTAATGTCTATAAGTTTATAATTATTTATATTTTATTAATTGGGATCTTATTATTCTGTCTGTCTTGTAGTTGATGACTTATTTTCTTAAATTAACCCATGTTGTGTTCTTAAAGCAACACTTCTGTAAAACACCAACAGGGAATCTTTAGATCACTTAAAAAGAAATTAAAAAATAAAATTTTTTAACAAGAGTAAAAATACTTAGTTCATGTAATAGCTACCCTGAATTTTTTGGTGAGTTATATTTTATATCACCTTTTTGAGATCCTAGTAATCTTGACAGAAAAAAAAAAATTGAACATAACTTTAAATGAAATAAAATCTGACCTACTGCTTTCGTAGTCATTCTCACATGTAGTAAGATGGGACAAAGAGTCTTATCTCAGGTAAGCAGGGCTCCTTATAAATCTTAAATGCTTTAGTTCTCAAGCTGATCTTTTTTTTAAATATCATTTTACAAAGTTTACATAAATTGTTTGAGGTCACATGAACATTAGCTCACACCATATGATATCACATTTAAAACATGAATTAAAGTACGGCTGAAAGATTTTAACCTTTACATAGATTAGGGTCTCATTAACTTAAAAATACATTTAAATTGTTCCACAATGTAAAAAGTAACATAAAACTTTACATATATTATTGATAACAGGTAAATAAATCCCCAATATATATTTTATTTACCATACAACTTCAGAACACCTGCTTGATATAATGCTCTTTTAAAGTTTCTACCTTATAGAGTTGTATAACTGGAAAATATGAGCACATTAATAGCATCACAATTGCATTGAAGTTTCTACATTAACCAAGTTTAGCTTTTAAAGAAATGGCAGTACAGTGCTCTAAAATAACAGTTCTTATTTAAACATTTGTTTAATTTTTATGGTTGCTTGCTCTAGAAAATTTAAATCTTAATAAACTTAATGTTATGGGTAAACTTATGTTTAAGAAATTTTTGTCTCTTTTACACATGACTGATTTTTACAATCTTTTACAGACTTTAGTACAAACTTATACAGACCTTAGTATATCAATCAGATATCAAACAAAAGTACTCATGAATGAGTAATCCCATATCAAATTTACTTTACTTATTTATCAAAATATTAGACAAATTTTTTGAACACTGTAAACCATTTTTTTGATTGAAAGAAAAGTCCTGGAACAAAGGCATATTAGACCTTTTGTAGACATTAATAGTTTATTAGATTTTTGAACACCTAGAAAAACTTGTAAGCTTAAATTTAAAGACATTTATATTTATCTGTTTACCCAATTTAAATTGAAACATTTAAATCACGTGAATTAAAGATCTTTGGATCCACTTTTTAAAATTGTTTTTATGAGTTATTTTTAATATGAGTGCTCATTATATAAGTTAATTTGTGTATCATATATATGATATATGGATATATATATATATATATATATATATATATATATATATATATATATATATAGACATACAACACATAACAAATTGTGCACACATAATAAAAGTGAAGGCCTTGTAGCTTTTCACAGGTGAAATCTCCATTGCAATGATTTAAAAATTCCACAGTTGGTCAAAGATATTACTGATCAGAAAAACATTAACCTAGGTCTGTAGGAGCAAAATCATGAGCTCAAAAAATAAATAAAGAACCTAAGGAAAAAATTATGAGTCCTAGAAAAATGACTGGCCAGTAATTGGTAAATACCATACAATTTACCTTTTTTTTCCCTTAGGCCTCAAATAAGTCTCCTACTAAGCTTACAGGCTTCTTTCATTTGCATTTCAAAATAAGTCCTGGCTGAGGTCTGGAAGAAGAAGGAAAAAAGGCTATTCTGAGCAGAAACCTTAGGCCTAAGGTATTTTAACCATAATTTTCATGTTAGGATGTTGAAAATTATGATACAAGTTTAAGATACAATTCACAAAATTTTATATCTTTACAAGTTGTTTTGTCAACAGATATCATACTATGATTTAGTATCCTTGTCCAAATTAATGCACTGGTACACACAGTGACATTTTCCCAGGCTACCTAATTTAAAATTGGTGAAAAAAAGACTGAATGATTGGGAAGTTACTTGCCAACTTGGAAGTAGAGTTCTTTATTTTCCATCCTAAGTATTTAAGTTCTCTGGCATGAATTATCTGAAACCATGAACTAAACAAATACCTAAACCCGACTTTTAACTGCAAGATTGTGGAATGCTTCAAAAACCCATTCAGATACCAGATTGGTACAATGAAACATCATCATTTAGACACACATTCAGCTAAGATCATTTCCAAGAAACAATTTATAATATTAACACATTATTGCACATGTCTTAAAGGGCTAGAAAAAAGGCACAAGACAGACAGAAATGAACTCCAGACAATGGCTGACAGACAGAACCCTTTAAAACAGAGCAAATAAGAGAAAAATCTCCTTCTCCAGTGGCACCACAGATGTCCCCACAAGGGGACCAAATGTTTTCACAGAGGAGCTACCTGAAATATAAAATAAAGTGTCTCCATGGCGACTTTACTGCATTTAGTGTCCCCTTTTTGTTTTTCTCTTTTTTTAAGAAGACAGAGGTGGCATTATCCTTGCAGTGCAGGGAACGAAGGAGGGAATTCCCTGAAGCAACAGGGCTTCGGCAGATACTGGGAGATACTCAGTTCTTCATTCCCCAGCAGGCATTACCATCTGCACTGGGTGTGCTCCAGGCAGCCAGCTAGGGCCTTCTCTCATTCTGCTTAACAAATGGTGGTAAAGTTCATCACAGTTCCTTAAAACACAGTCCAAAGGGGTGTCAGGCTTACTTGCTTTGTTACCCATTTTCACGTTCAATATCCTTAAGATTTTATCACAGAAATCACAAAACAAAACGCACAAAAACAAACAAACAAAAAACATATAGAACACAGAACAAAACACACACACACACACACACACAAAAAAAAAAAAAAAAAAAAAAAAAAACAGAATCCCGGTGCCAAAACAGAAAAACAGATGAGCAATTCAACGTCTTGCTAAAGCTCTGGGGTAGGAGCGCATGCGTGTCCCTCGGCACCTCTCTAACCTTCCAGAGGAATTCCCTACAGAACGGAACAGAGGACAGAATGATTCTCATTACTATCCTGGACAGGAGTGAATGTGAGCCTCCCCAGGCCACCTCTCTGTCATTAGAAGAGATCTCCCTTAACCAGATATAAGATGTTATCCAGGTGCCACTTACCTATGGAGGCCTCCTCCACCAGGTACTTGCTAATAGTTTCAGTGCGGTGGTTCACTGCAGTGCTCCCCAGACCGACGGCTCACTCCAAGGCCTTGGAACATCTCAAGTTGTGCACCCCCTAGAGTGGCTCCCCAGCCCGTAGCCCTGGAGGGAAGGCCAGCTTCAGAATTTTCAGCAGTCTGGTCTTGTGATCTGGTCGGGCAGGGTCATCTCACTGGGGAACTCCAAAATGTTGGAATAGGATGCAAGAAAAGACCAGTGACTCCAATTAAAATCAAATTAAGGCAGGCTTATTATTAAATTGGCCAGGCTGCCTCTCCCTCCAAAAATGGCGGGAACAAGACAGCAACACCACCTTTCCTACAGCCCAGCTATATAGCCCAGAAAGTTACACAAAAAGGGGGTTACAGATAACAGAACTTTGAAAGCATCACACTGATGGTAGTTTACATTTTTTTTGCTGGCCCCAACATCAGAAATTATGAGGACCATTAGAGACTCAGAGAGGGTCGTTGTCTGGCCTGGGAAGGCCAATATTTATTAGGTGTCACTAATGTTTCAGAGAGCACTGTTATCTGGTCAGAGAGCCAGGCATGGATGAGTTCAAGGCACGGACAGGCATTCCAAGCAGGTTCAGAATTTGCAGTAATTTATAGTAAAGCCCAAATTATCTTTTCATGGCTTTCTGGCAAGATGGCTCCCAATTCTAATAAAAGATCAGGTTGGGTCTATCAAGCCTGTCCTTTACTTTTGGAAACTCCTCTACAACCTGCAAGGTTGTGAACTCCTGACCATTTTACATTCCAGATATGTATTCACAGATTTTCTAACTCATGTCCTCCAACTGTGTCTTACTTGGGGTGAAGGTAATATCAAGGCATTGTTCTGGATGAGAGTGGGAAGATTTTTGTGTAGCACATATTTGCATACACATTTAGGAGATCACTCCTCCTAAACACTGATTTGGAACAGAAAATTCAATCTATGGGGGAGCTTCCTAGCTGAACAACATTATACATAAATACAAGTTCATTAAATAAATAGTTTTGGATCAGTGGATGATATATATTTCAAGATGGATTTAAATTGGCATATATATTGCTAGATTTTAATGTCCATGTGACTTTTGTGTTTATAATGTTTTGTGATTTATGTGGATTTATAATCAAATTTTCACAAGATTATTCTCAGAAATATTCATCCAACTTAAATACATACTTTTTTCCTAGTACTGAAAAGTAACTTCAGTGAATGGTGGATAAAAATCCTAATATTTCTACAGTAACTGACGCAGATTAACATCAATGCAATTAGATTCCTATGGGACATGATGTGTATTTTGATGTTCATTTTTATTCAACATTGGTACATTACTATTTCTGCAGTTTATGCACATTATATATAGTATGATATATAATGTTCAATCACTTCCTTCTTGAGAACACATGTATTCTTACAGGTTTCTTGACTATTCTTTTCATGAGACTTCTTTCCAAACACATTATTGTTGATTTCCATAATCACTTTTGAAACAAAACTCACACACCTTTCAGGATAAACCACAACCATAATATTACCATTAGATGTATAACTGGTTGCAGTGAATGATTGTATATCAATATGAGATTTCTTTTATATTTTCAGATATCAATTCAATCCATTATTTAAAGTAGAGCAAGTTATATTATTTACACACAGTATGGTTTATTCATGCATTATCTGCATATTCATAGACACAGGGTACACCTATTTGTACCCTCAATAGTAATTTATACATCTACAAAATATTGCTACAGAAATGGTGGAAGAAATACTCAAGTCACCTGATCTACATATACATTTTATCACAATAATATTCTGGACACAAAATGCAAAGGTCACACTTATGATTTTACCAAAGCCTAAATAAAAAGTGAGCATGGATTAATAAAAACATCCATGTCCTGGTTACCTAATGCTCTCAAAAGTCAATCCAATTTGTGACAACATATTAGTTTCTGCCTAAGGTTATATATTCAGACTCAAACCGTTGAAAATGTCTAAACAAATCACACACTTCCTACTTTTACTGACTTCCTAATGTCTCTATTTATATCTGCTTTCCTACATATTTTCCCCAATTCGTCATTGTGACTGACTCTTTACATGTGCTGACATTTACATTCACTCTCTACCCGAAACCTTATTTGTAAAGAACTTTTGGTACAAATCCTATACTCATTCTTCTTTCTAAACCTACTGACTATCTTGCTAATCCTACAGACTATCCCTTTTTTATTGGATATTCTGTATGTTATTCAATCATCTAGTGTATACGATCCTATTTCTTTGTATATCAATTTATCTGAGACATCTGTGCAGAATATAATTCAAAGCAAAGTATGCTACTCAAGGGCCCAAAGTCCTACTTGGCTTCAAGTCTTCCCTAGATTTCTGTTTCCATACTTATATTTCACCTATATATTCTTGTAAATATCTCAGGTTCCCAATACCGTTATTCATCCAGCAGAATGATTCCTAACGCAAATAGAACATGATATTAACATTAACCATACACTGTTCCCTCAATCTAACTTTACAGCAGTGCAGGGATAGAGTTGGTCTTACAATCCAGGAATATAGGGGATCTTCCACCTGCTGAGAATCTCAAAGATCCATGCAGAAATTATCCCTGAAGAAGATATAGAATGCTATGAAGGACCTGAGAGAGCAAAAGTCATTTTCCATGGCAAACAACCTGGTCAGGATGAAGAGATGTGTCTGAATAAGCCTCTCACATTTTAATGTAGACAAAATGGACCAAACCAACCCTGTGTGGAGATCTCTCTCCCAGTACCTATTGTTGATATACCATTCTAACTTGTGAAAGTGTCACAGGAAGTAGGGGCAGCCTCCATCTCATGGGACCTTAGGAAGAAACTGTTAGGACAAAGTGTTTTCCAAGGCTGTGAGCTCATTCAGTTCATGAAGGAAGTGACCTACCTCACTTCTTTGTGATGGAACTCTCTGAACTTGGGATCCTGGAAACCAGGCACCCAGGGTCAGGCCCAGTAACAGTCACAGAGATCTCACTTTTTTGGATTTATCATGGAAAGAGTCAGTCTTTCTTGGTACTTACAGATGTGAAGATGGTCAAATGCCAGAAAAAATCTGAAGAGGTGTCTTCCCTGAGAATGCAGGTAGTGGCGGCTCAAAGCTGGCTCCTGACAACTTCACAGAGTGGGCCAAGGAGTCCAGATTTGAGAACAGACAGGCCATTTCGGGTGAAAAAAGAATGGCTCACCAGGCAGAGGACACTCCGGTTAGTAACAGACCTTCTTGGGGGAAGGAGGTGCATTTGTGGGAATGAGTGTGGGTTTGTGGTTTTGTCTCATGTTCTGAGAATAGGTAGGAAAGTTGGTTTGTTTGGTTTGGAGTGGACTGTTTCTATTAAGTCATTTGACAAGGCAAGTGTTTCTATGTCTGTGTATCCCACTGTGTCCGTGGGTGTAGACATTACAAAAGAAAATGCATCAATGGATGTGTCCTGTCTAGGAGAAAGCTTCCCAACATTCACGCTGCCCAATTTATAAAAGGACAGAGGGTTGCCTTATTTGTGGGCAAGACCTGAAATCTTCCTAAGTTCCTGTTTTCTTCCTGAATTCTGGCCACTCTCCAGAATAGGCTCATGATTTTGTGACCAAGATAGGTACCACCTCCAAGCTCTGTGACTTGGCCATGTACTGGATAGCTGAAGGGAATGGCGAGAATCTCAGAAAACTCAGATATCAATGTTACCAGGAAAGTCTCAGTGGAGAAACCCTGCTTTGGGACTTTTGCTTACCTATTGTTCTATAGCACTGAATGTCAGGAAGGTCTTTGCCTAAGGCCACCCCGTTGTGAAGCCTGAATAAAACAGTTCTCTAATGTAAATGAATGGGCATCACCTGTCCCTTTTTGAGTAATTGATTTCGAAAGGGATGTGTCTGAATCAGCCTGTTGGCCCTGTGTGAGGCTGTGGCTTAGATTCTCAGCACCTGATGGATCTAAAGAAAGATGCCATGTGTGCATCCAAAACCAAAATGGCCAAAAGAGTACTCATTATGGATGAAGTCTCTCGCCTTCCTCTGTAAGTTTCCTGACCTCCATAAGGTGAGAATAGGAATCCTTTGGGTCAAATGAGTTTTTCAAAGCCCTTCAGAGTCTAGCCCATTGGTGCTTGGGTTTTCTCATGACCCCAATCCACATGAAGAATCTAAACCCCACAGTCAGTAGGCCTCAAATTGGAGAAGTGGAACAGTAATAATGGTAGGCCTATTTGATCACTCCTGGTTCAGAGGAAGGGTTTCCAGGCCACCCTGACTTTAGGCAAATGACGGGCAAGGGAGCTTATTTTGGACACTGTCTTGTCAAGCGCCCCTCATAGAAACCTCCAGCTAGAGGTTATGATGAGTGTCTATGTGGAAAAGATGAGGGCCATATGGGAGTGTTTTCGTTTAAATTTTGGTCATTTGTGTGGCGATTGGAAGAAATCACTGGGTCCACCTGGGCTTGAACTCTAGTGTGAATCCCTATAGAGACTGAATTCTGAAACTGACCTCAGAGAAGTATTGCCATGAGCTTTGTTGGGATTTTAGGAGCCCACACATGAGAGTAGCCCTTATAAACTTAGATCAAGGCCACAGAGCACTGGGAATCTCAGCCAAGATAATCCATGATTTTCTTCTTAAAGTCTTGGCAGCCATAGCTGAGAGTCAAAACACACATGTACCTCACATTGTAGACTTCAATTGGACTGGCTTCATGTGACCTTTTGACAACTCTTTGGGAAGCCATGCCTATGAGAGTTCTCCAGAGTTTCATTGAAATGAGCTTCCTCAACATTTAATGGTTTTTGAAAACCACAGTTCCTCCAACTTCATCCTCAAAAAAATGGCTAGATAAACACCATGAAATTTTTGGAATTCCCATGACCAGGTGGCACTGGAGAATCTTTGGATGTCCTATTGCTAATCATGAGTGTATCAGACAGTGCCTTGACTGACTAGGTTTCTTGAAAATTGTGTAGAACAGAGATGCCAGTAAGTTGGAGCCTGCAAATTAGTGGGCCTAGAGCAGTGGTGTGAAGGTGTGTGATAAAATGTGTGGTGGGGCCATGTGGATCTGCCACTGGCTTCCAAATGGCTTGTGAATGACATGGTACAGCCAGCAGAACCTTCCATGAAAAGGCATCTTTTTGTATAGGGAGATTTCAAGGCAATGTTCAGAATCAGGTTGCTATGGACAAAGGGGCAACCCATGTGGGATAGAATCCTGGTTGGTGCATTCACATGCAGACCATGACCTCCACACGTGACAGAACTCCCTCCAGCACTGTGTCCCAGTTGATCTCCTTGTATTTCATGAAGAAAATACCAAAGTCCCAGTGCAGCAGCAAGAACCACCACGAAAAGTGGAGGAGGACCAAATGGCTTCACAGTTCACACGGTGAGTCACTTAGCTCCCAGTGGCCACAGTTTAACTACAAAGAGAGTATTCGCACTGCTGCCTCATGTTCATTGGAAAATTAGAAACAATGTCCTCCAGGTCACATAGATGCAGACCGAGCTTTGATGGTCTCACTAGAAAGTAAGCTAAAGCTACTGACAACAACATATATTTCAAGTGCCCAACCTCAGAGGCAGTTTATCAAGAAGTCTTTAGGCCAGCAGAACTCCATGTTTGTGGAGTGTTTACCATGTGCCTTACTTTTGGAAACTGCTCTACCACTTCCAAGTTTGTGAAATCCTGAGTATATTCCATTCCACATATGCATTCACAGATTTTCTAACTCTTCTCCTCTAATTGTGTCTTACTTGGGGCGAAGTTAATGTCAAGGCATTGTTGTGGATGAGAGTGGGAAGATTTTTGTGTAGCACATATATGCATACACATTGGATTCATTTTCCAATTTTCCATTCGAAATACTTAATCCCTGACACTAACTCATAAACTACTAGACTCTGACTGCTAATCCTAATATGATGGAGAAAACTAACCCAAACAGAATAGAAATACAAGCAGTTCAAAGGAGGCATGGTGTATATTTGGACTTGCCATTTGCATTATGAAGGGTAGGTGTTATAAATCTAGTTAATTTTTAATTGAAATAGTTCTCCTTGTGTTTTTAAAGTTAATAAATATATAAATTCCTGTCTCCCTTTCCCTGTAGCCTATTCAGAACATGTATTTTTAAATGCACATATAGAATCCTACCTGGTATCACATGTACATTCTTGTGAGGTGGCTGACTTGGCAGATACAAATTATGAGAAGAGATCACTCCTCCTAAACCCTGTTGGATCTTAAAATTCAACCTATGGGTGAGGTTCCTAGTTGAACAACATTAAACATAAATCCATGTTCTGTAAAAGAAATATTTTTGCATCTGTGGATGATATATATTTCATGATAAATTTCGATTGGCATATATATTGGTAATTTAATGTCTCTGCATGTGTGTTTTTTGTATATATATACTCTCCAGATTTTTCAAAATATGAAATATATGTGTCTTATATACACTCCCTAAATTCATTCATGTTCATGTGTATGGATTTATAATCACGTATTCACAAGATTATTCTCAGAAATATTCATCCACCTGAAATACATATTTGTTACCAGTACTGAAAACTAACTTTAGTTAACGTTGCATACAAATACTAAATTTGTACAGTAACTGACCCAGTTTAACATCAATGCAAGTAGATTACTATGGGACATGATGTGTATTTTGACATTCATTTTTATTCAACACTGCTACATTACTATTTCTTCAATTTATGCACATCATAAGATATATATTTCATCCACAAGTTAGCAAACTTATAGGCATTTGTTTCACTTTCAATAACTTCCTGCTTCAGAACACATGGATTCCTCCAGGTTTCTTGTCTGGTCTTTTCATGAGACTTCTTTCCAAACACATTATTTTCAACTTCCATAATCAATTTTGAAGGAAAACTCACACACTCTTCATGATAAATCATAATCCTAATATAACGTTTAGATGTTTTACTGGTTGGAATGAATGTATGTATATCAATATAAGATTTCCTTTATATTTTCAGATATCAATTGAATCCATTATTAAATTTGGAATCCATTATATTATTTATTCACAGTATTGTCTATTCATGCATTATCTCTATATTCATATCACAGGGTACACCTATTTGTACCCCCAATAATAATTTGTACATTTCGACACAGAAGCAATGGTCACACTTATTATTTTACCAATGTAAATGTCAGGCGAGCATCGGAGGAAGAGACTACCAGGGACTGTCTAATGCAACAGCCAAAAGTTTATGGGGGTCCAACATGCTGGGGCTCAGAGCTCCCTTGAATAGAGCAGAGAGCCCTGAGAACAGCTTAAGCAGAGCTTATATACTTTCCTTGGAGAGGGCAGGGAGGGAAGATTATTGATGGGTCAGCGCGAGTGGGCAGTTTGCGTGCAAATGGGTGAGGGAGTACATTCTGCAGTTTTGCAGTTGGTACAGAACATTCAGGGAACAAGATTAGCGAACAGTTCTCAAGATATCAACAGTGTTTTGTTAAGCATACCGTAAAACTGGAAGTGACAATTACCTATTTTATTTACCTTTCATTCCCCACTTTCTTTTGGTTACATTAAATCATAATAGTGATCATTGAGGATGTCACATTTTATGTTTGCTAGTGTGGTATATTGATTTCTGATTACCATAAGTTTAACTTGTCCAATTTGAGCTTGGAGAAAGGAAACTACACGGTTGAGCAAACAGGGTCCTACAGTTAGCAATAATGTGAGGATTATTAATGGACCGGCCAGGGCTGATAAAAGCATAGTTACCCAGGGGGACTCTGTGAACCAAGACTCAAACCACCCATTTTGGGCCTCTCTCTCTTGTTGATGCTCTTCAATGCGTCTTCTTAATTTAATCATAGATTCTTTTACAACTCCAGTATGGTAGGCATAATAACAACATTCTTCCCTCAATGCAGGACAAAGGCCCCTTCTCTCATGAAGAGGAGGTCGAACCCTCGCCTGTTCTGTAAAACAACTTCAGAGAGAGAGGTTAAAGATTCTTGTAAAGCTGTGATGGTGGTTTTTTAATATCTTTAAGTTTTGGTCTATTGCTGCTTCTAATTGGGTCATTTGTTGTGTCCCATGGATTAGGGCAGTGGTTCCTGTGCCCTTCTCTGCAGCAACTACTATTCCTCATAGGATGGCTAAAGTGAAGGATACAGGTTGCCACCGGAACCGGGTTGTATGCCCCCCTATTTGAAATTTAAATGATCCTGCCTCATGATAGAGCACTCGGGGAAACATCTGCACCATTACATAATTAATCACATCTGTTGATAATTTTATGAATAAACAATGTTTAAGTATATAGAATTATACTGTTGTAGGTATGGACAAGGCAAGGCACCTAAGATAGCACCAAAGATAGGGAAACAGTCCTATTTGGTTGCAACCGGATATAGAGGGCATTGCTTCTGTTGTAATCAATTAATCCCCTGAATCCCAAGTTTAGGTAGTTTCAGAATTTTGTACCCAACATGTAAGGGAAAAGACTCAGAAATTCACAGTCTGCAGAAGTTCACAAAAAGCAGTTTTTGGTTCTGTTTTTATTTTCCTCTTCTCTGGGAAAGATAACTTATTAAGGACACCTGGGAGGGGGAGAGCTTTTTTCTTCTCTTTTATTTTCTCCCTGCCAGCTGTTACCATGGAGCCCAGTTGGTAACTTCTTTATCTTGGAAATGTAGCCATCTCTGGAAGCCTCAGCTCAAGGCCAGAGGCCTTGTTCACATATTTTGTGAAAAACTAGTAAGGGGGTGTCTAGCTTAGAAGGGCTGATTTTTCCAGCCAGTGGCCAAGTATAACAGAGCAACACGAAAAGAGGAAGTTTATCTACACTGAACTCTTTTATAAAGACTTTGTTGCTGAAAGTCCTAAAGTCAGCCACGATGAAGACTTCTGGAGAAGGCCATTTAAGATTTTTCTGTGGGCCTGGTACAGAGGGGAAGACGGGGAAGGCGGGGGGTGAGAGCAGTTCTGTGGTTCTGAGAATGAGGAAAAAGAGATATAAAAGAATAATGGGAAAAGGGTTTGGGATTTTCCTGGCAACAAAACTTGAGCAATAGAACAGGTAGAGCAGATGGGAAGACGGGAATGAGTATCTAAAAAGCCTGTGAGGGACTTTAAATTCTTAGTAACCTGTTTTTAGTGATGACAAAGCAACTTTAAAGGCCATTTTCATTACATCTTGGATAGGCGTCTGAGGGCACTCCTCAGCTGGTTTGAGCTTTGGGTTAGCTGGTAAGAGGACCTGGTGGGACCCGGTGTGGGCACTGACAGGAGAAGAGAGGAGTGAGTGGGTGGAAGGGTACCTCAGTACCTGCTGCCTCAGCATGGGGGCAATGGTCTGAGAACCAGAGGAGGTTTGGGGTTTTGATCTAGTAATTGGAGGGGAGAAATCAGGTTGTTGATGTGAGAGTGACAGCAGAGAATCTGGAGCAGAAGGATCTATTGGAGAAACATATTTCGTGATGTGAGCAAAGGAGGGAAAAGGCCTACACATAGGGGAATTTTCTTCAATCCTTTTGAACACTTGCCGAAGTTGAAATAGTCACACAGAATTTGAGGATCTAGAGACCCCTCTGGGGGCCATCGGTTTTGGTTGTCTAATTGGTAATATGGCCAATGCTGTGAACTGAATTTGATGAGGAGTTTGGGTTCCACCAGGCAGCCCCTGTATGCTCACATCCCCATGACTTACGGAAGAAGACGGCTTTTCCCCCACACAGCCGTTGTTGTTTGTGGCTTTGATAGTCCACCGGGCAAACATAGTAATCTAGGCTAGCCAACCTGCATCAGGCTTGCGTGTTCCTACATCCATAATGTTTGTTTCCATTATCTATGGTACGGGAGAAATTTAATGGAATTTTAGTGGGATCCTCTTCATCAGAGATATCCCAATTGGAAAGACGTATACCCAGCTGACAAATATCTGGGTGGAGAGTTGGCCACCAGGTCCCTAAGGGGGCTGTATGTGAGACAGACCATACTTCTTGTCTAATTGGATTTGTGATCAGCCATCGCTGCTGAATGGGCTGATGATGGTTAGGACTAGTGGTGGCCAAGGGGAGAGTCTATAGCCTTATCCACATGGCAAATATGCAATTTGAAAGGGTTACCAGTCTTTTCCACTTTCAAGCCAGTGTCTGGACAGGGCACAGGCTTGAGATGAGAATTAGGATCCAGGAAGTGATTCCGTCTACCTTTACCACTGTAGGTTTTATAATTAGCACCTGGTATGGTCCTGTCCAGCGGGGTTCCAGGGATGACACCTGATGTCATCTTATGTAGATGAAGTCTCTTTTTTGATATCGATGTGGAGTCTCCTCTTCACCAGGTTGGTAGGCAGTGGCCAGCTGTTTTGACAGGTATCCCTGAGTTCTTTCAATAGCTTTAAGTTTGTCAAGCAAGGGGGTGCGGAAGGGATCGGTAGGTCTTAGAGTTGTGGTTAGGTCCTTACTGGAGGAGGGGCCCATAGAGAATTTTATAGGAGGTGAGGTTACACAAAGAAACAGAGGGAGTATTTCTTGCATGAAACAGTGCATAAGGCAGGAGCATAGTCCAATCTTTGATGCCCTCTCTAAGCTTAATTTCGTTAAGGTCTCTTTAATGGTTCTATTAATTTTTTTAACCTGTCCTGAGCTCTGCGGTCTATAAGCACAATGTAACTTCCAATTTATCCCCAGGATCCTGGCTAACCCCTTACTTACCTGGGCCATGAACGCTGGTCCATTATCAGACCCTATTACCTTAGGTAGGCCGTATCATAGAAAAATATCTTTCAGGATTTTCAACCACCATTTGTGCCTTTTTTTTTTGTGGGGAAGGCTTCAATCCATCTTGAAAATATATCTACAAACACTAGGAGATATTGAAGTCCATACCTTGCTGGCTAAATTTCAGTAAAGTCCACTTCCCAGAATTTCCTGGTCTGGTTGCTCATAGGCGCTTTCCTACAGGAAGCTTGGAAGGGTAATTGTTCTATTGACAGAACGGACAGGGTTTTGTTACCCGTTCAGTTATGTCCTTTCGCTGTGAGTCGGTTAGTGGAAAACTCTGTTCTTGATCCTTCAGGAATGCCTGCAGTTTCTTTGGACCAAGGTGTGTGAATTGATGTACATTTTTAACGTAGTGTAGGGCTTTCTGAAATTGCAGGCTTGGCTCAGTGAAGTTGAGGAGTTCAGTGCCAGTGTCGTAAGATGTTATCAAAAGCTTGCTGGTGCTCAGGGGTCCATTGGAATTGGGCATCTCCCTTTAACAGCGGGTATAAAGGAGAAGTTAAGGACACAAACACAGGAATCCATAACCTGCAAAACCCAGTAGTCCCAAGAAACTCTTTGTGTTGTCTGCTGCTGGGGGGGGGGTATCTGCACAACCGTTTGTTTTCTGGGCTCAGTGAGCCAACGTTTACCACCTCTAAGGGAATAGCCCAGGAAGACTACTTCTTGCTGGCAAATTTGGGGTTTTTTGGAAGAAGCTCTATACCCGAGTTGAGCAAGCTTACATAATAGTGCTTGGTTCCCAGACTCACAGTTTTCCTTGGTGTTGGCTGCAGTAGCAGGTCATCCACGTATTGAAGCTGGGTGACTTCGGGGTGCATAGTTCTGAAGTTGTTGACATCTCTGTGGAGGGCTTCATCAAAGAGAGTGGGGGAGTTTTTGAACCCCTGTGGGAGTCTAGTCCATGTTAGTTTACCATACGTTCCGGTTTCTGGGTCTACCCACTCAAAAGCAAACAGAAACTGACTGTCTTTATGCAGAGGCATGCAAAAGATAGCATCTTTATGTCCATACCATTTCTACTCAGGGTTCAGAGTGATAAGCAGATTGTACAAATTATTTACCGTGGGGTGAATGTCCTGCACTCTGTTGTTGATCTCTCTTAGGTCTTGAACGGGGATAGTCCCCAGTTCCTGGATTTTTTACTGGTAGCAGGGGAGTGTTCCAGGCCGATTGACAGGGCCTTAGGACCCTAAAGCCAGATATTTCTGAATATGGGGCCTTAACCCATCTTTAGCATTTTTGCTCAGAGGATGTTGTTTGACATTGATTGGGGAGGCTGAGGTTTTTAACTCCACTGTTCTTGGAGGTTGTTTCATGGCTAGTCCTAACCCAACAATTTTTGCCCAGGCATCTGGGTAATCTGTTATCCATTTCTGGGGTAGCTTGCCTGTTTGATCATTCTTGGGGTGTGTGAAAAGTGGATGTTCATCTTTGACTGACATTTATAAAGCCATGACTATAGGAGTTTTTAATGAAGGATTTAGAAATTTCATTTTGGGGCCTTCGGGGTTAAAAGTTGTTTTGGCCCGGAGCTTACTGAGCAGATCTCTGCCCATCAATGGGGCTAGGCATTCTGGGATTACTAGGAAGGAATGTTGGATTTTTCCTTTCCCCATGTCCATGGTCCTCTTAGTTGTCTAAGTCTGATATTTACTGCTGTTAGCCCTTTGAACTAGAGACCTTTTATTTGATAGAGGGCCCAGTGGGGCCTTAAGGGCTGAGTATACTGCTGCTGTATCCACTTTAAAGTTTATGGGGTCCCCTTCACTTCAAAAGTTACCCTGAGCTCGGGGAAGGGATCCGAGCCCCGACATTCTCAGTCAACCTCCAGAGTCAGAAAGGCTGTCTGGCGTGGCTGTCTCTTTCTAGGGCACTTTTTGGCTCAGTGTCCTTTTTCTTTACAGTAGGCACATTGATCTGAGGCCAAGGGTGGCCTCTGGTGGGGACCCAGGTATTGTTTCTTGTCTCCCTGTTTCTTAATTTCTGGCCTATTTATTGTTGTGACCAGGACCTTAGTTAATACCTTCATCTGTCTTTTTCATCTGTCATCCTCCCTTTGCTCCCTTTCATTCTCTCTGTTTCTCTCTTATAGGATACTTTCTCGGCTACCCTGAGTAAATCTCTCAAAGTCATATCTTGTAATCCATCTAAGTATTGTAACTTTCTTTAATATCCAGATCAGCTTGCCCAATGAAGGCCATCATGACATATGTCTTTTGATCCTCTGCCTGAAGATCGAAAGGAGTATATCTCCTATACGCCTCCATAATTCTCTCTAGAAACATAGAGGGATATTCATCAGGCCCTTGAATAATCTCTCTTACCTTGGCCAAATTATTTGGTTGGCTAGCGGCCGGTTGGAAACCCACTATTAGGGCCCGGCAATAAGTGGACAGATGCTCCCTACCTTCAAAGGTGTCGGGGTCCCAGTTGGGTCAGTTCAAGGGTAAGCCGGCTTTGATTATGTTGGGAAGTTGTGTTGGTCACCCATCTGGTCCGAGGATATTTTTTTCTAGCTTCCAGAAAGTTTCTCTCTCGTTCCTCTGTCATGAAGAGAATCCCTAGGATTTGTTGGCAGTCATCCCAAGTAGGCAGGTGTGAAAACGCCAGGGAGTTCTTTGAGTTCTTTTAGCCGGGCCAGCTTTCTCCAGGGAAGGAGGGGCTGTGTGTGTGACAAGGGGGAGTCATCTGGTGGGCGCTGGGCCGGCCTAGCTTTCTCCAATGGCGGAGAGGCTGAGTCAGCAGCAAAGGAATCACTTAGAGGTTGTTGGGGGTTGGTGGACGACGGCAGCGGATAAGAAGGGTAGGAGAGTCCAGTAGAGTCTTGAGACTCAGGGAGAACAGAGGTTGGAGGAGGAAGAGCAGAGGGTTTGTGAGATAGAATCATGGTGGAAGGAGTAGGAGTGGGCGCAGAGACAAAGAAAGGCTTCACCCATGTAGGAGGAGATTTGCAGAGGTCCTGCAATGTTAAGATATATGGCTGTTGATCTGGATGTCTATGTGGCCCCGGTTGAAAGACAAAATCTCTGACGTTTCAAATTAGTGGGAAGTAGATGTTTCTAGGGGCTATCCAACTCCAAAGGTGGGTCATTCTGAGGCACAGAGGGTCTGCCAGGTCCAGCAATTTACTGAAAAAGAAAGATTCTGGGCCTTGCACAGACTTTGGTCCAGTGATCAAGGGTCAGGAAGAGAGGTGTTGAAGTGCTCTGTCCCAAAATGAGAGATACACAAACAGTGAAAGAAATCACACACTACACTGACAAGACAAGACAATAAAGACAGGCAATGGACGTCCAATACTGAGGCCAGGACTGAGTAGCCGGCAAAACCTGATGGGCTGGCAATACTGAATCCGAAGCAAAATATCACTGAGTCAAGGAGACTATTGTTCCTCGATTTCCTGAGTCCTCTGGGGCATCCCCCAGGGACGTGGCCTGTGGCTCTGTGACACGTATGCCAGCCTCTGTCAGAGAGAGCTCACGCTCATCACCAATAGCCATTTTGCCAAGCCCTAACCTGAAACCTAAAACCAAAAAGAGTTCCCTTACTTACCCTGAAAAGAGCCCCTTGGGGATCTTTCATCCGCCGCTGCCGGATCTTGCTCGTGCCTCCAGATGTAAAGGTCGGGCAAGCATCAGAGGAAGAGACCACCAGAGGAATGTCTCAAGCAACAGTAAATGGTTTATTATGGGTCCAGCATTCTGGGGCTCAGAGCTCACTTGAATAGAGCAGAGAGCAATGAGAACAGCTTAAGCAGAGCTTATATGCTTTCCTTGGAGAGGGCAGGGAGGGAAGTTTATTGATGGGTCAGGGCAAGTGGGTGATTTGCGTGCAAACGGGTGAGGGTATACATTTGCAGTTTGGCAGTTGGGGACAGCACATTCTGGAAACAAGATTAGCAAACAGTTCTCAAGACTTCAACAGTGTTTTGTTAAGCATACAGAAAAACAGTAAGTAACAAGTACCTATTTTATTAACCTTTCACCAAAGCCTAAATGGAAAGTGAGCATGGATTACTAAACACATCCATATCCAGGTTGCCTAACGCTCTCAAATCAATCCTATTGGTGACTACATATTTGTTTCTTCTTAAGATAATATATTAAACCTCAACCCTGTTGAAAATGACTAATCCTATCACTCACTTTATATTTTCCTGATTTCCTAATGTCTCTATTGATATCTGCTTTCCTACATATTTTCCCCAGTTCATCATTGTGACTGACTCTTCACATGTGCTGACATTTACATTCACTCTTTATCCGAAACCCTATTGCTAAAGAACTTTTGGTCCAAATCCTATACTCACTCTTTTTTCTAACATACCGACTATCTTCCTAATCCTAAAGACTATCCCTTTTTGACTGGATGATCTCTTCGACAAGCAATCATCCAAGGTACAAGGTCCTATGCCATTGTATATTGATTTATCTGAGACATCTGTGCAGAACATAATTCAAAGCTAAGTATCCCAATCAACAGCCCAATGCCCTTCCTGGATTCAAATCTTATCTAGATTTCTGTTTTCAAACTTATATTTCACCAATATATTCTTGTAAATATCACAAGTTCCCAATACCATTATTCATTAAGCAGAATGATTCCTAACTCAAATGAAACATGTTATTAAGCCTAACCATACATTGTTCCCTCAAACTAACTTTACAGAAGAGCTGAGACAGAGTTTATCTTACAATACAGTAATGTAGGGGATCTTCCACCTGCTGAGAACATCAAAGGACCATGCAGAAATTATACCCTGAAGAAGTTGCAGGCAGCTATGAAGAACCTAAGAGGGGAAAAGTCATATTCCATGGCAAACAACAGGGTCAGTATGAAGGGATGTGTCTGAATCAGCCTCTCCTTTCGTAATGTAGAGAACTGATGAAACCATGCCTGTGTGGAGAGCTGTTTACAGGTGCCTATGGTTGATATACCATTCTAACTTGTGAAAGTGTCAAAGAAAGTAGGGGCAGCCTCAATTTCATGGGACCTTTCGAAGCAACTGTTAGGACAAAGTGGTGGCCAAGGTAGTGACCTCATTCAGTTCCTAAAGAAAGTGACCTCACCTCTCTTCCTTGGTGATCAAAAAATCTGAAATTGTGATGCAGGAAGCCAGGCACCCAGAACCAGTCCCAGTCCCAGTCCCAGTGGTCTCACTTGTTTGGATTTACCAAGGACAGAGTCAGTCTTCCTTGGTACCGACTGATATGAGGATTGTCAAATGGCAGAAGAGCTCTGAAGAGGGGCCTTTCCTGAGAAAGCAGGTATTGGTTCACCACTGGCTCCTGACAACTTCACAGTGTTGGCCAAGGAGACCAGATCTGAGAAAGGACAGGTCATTTCAGGGGAACATAGTATGGCCCACCAGTTAGAGGACACTCCAGATAGTCACAGACCTACTTGGGTTAAGGAGGTGCCTTTGTGGGTGTTCAGTGAGTTTGTGCTTTTCTCTCATGTTCTGAGAATAGATAGAAAAGGCAGTTTTTTTGGGTTGGAGTGGACTGTTTCTAGTAAGTCGTTTGACAAGGCTAGTGTTTCTAAGTCTTGAGTATCCCACTGTGTCCGTGGTTGTAGACATTAGAAAAGAGAAGGCATCAAAGGATGTGTCCTGTCTAGTAGAAAACTTCCCAGCATTCATCCTGCCTAATTGAAGAATGGACTTTGGTTTGCCTTATGGATGGGCAACACCTACTAAATTCCTAAGTTCCTGTTTTCTTCCTGAATTCTGGCCACTCTCCAGAATAGTCTCATGGTTTTGTTTCCAAGATATGTACCACCTCCAAGCTCTGAGACATGTCCATATACTTGATAGCTGTAGAGAATGGGAACATCTTAGAAAACTCAGATATCAGTGTGACCCGGAAATTCTCAGTGGAGAAACCCTGCTTTGGTTCATTTGCTTACCTATGGTTCTGTTGTCCTGAATGTCAGGAAGGTCTTTGCCTCAGGCCACCCCTTTGTGAAGCCTGAAGAAAACAGTTTTCAAATGGAAATGAATGGGCATCACCTGTGGATCTTTGCTTAATTGCTTGTAAAAGGATGTGTCTAAATCAGCCTCTTGGCCCTGTATGAGGTTGTGGCTTAGATTCTCAGCACATGATGGATCTAAAGATAGATTGCATGTGTGCAATCAAAACAAAAATGGCCAAAATCTGTCATTGTTGATGAGTCTCTTGCCTTCCTCTGTTAGGATTCTGACCTCTATCAAGTGAGAATAGGGATCCTTTAGGTCAAATGAGTTCTTTGAAGAACTGCAGAGGTGCTTGTGTTTTCTTGTGACTCCAAATCACTTAAAGAATCTATCCCTGAGAGTCAGTAGGCCTCAAATTGGAGAAGCAGGCCTATTGGATCACTCCAGGTTCACAGGAAGGGTGACCATGCCACCCTGACTTTAGGCAAATGAGGGGCAAGGAAGATTATTTCGGACACTCTCTTGGGATGCGTCCCACATGAAAAACTCCAGCCAGAGGTAATGATGAGTGTCTCTCTGGAAGAAGGTGAGGACCATGTGGAAGTGTTTTGGTTTTAATTGTAGTCATTCGTGTGGCAGTTGGAAGAGATGACTGGATCCACCTGGGCTTGAACTCTGGTGTCATTCCCCTTAAACACTCAGTTCTGGATCAATCATCAAAGAAGTATTGCCATGAATTGTGTTAAGAATTTAGGAGGCCATGCATGAGAGTCTCCGTTGGAAACTGAGATCTAGTCCTAGGGTGGCTTTCCACAGAGCACTGGGAATCTCAGCCAGGATATCAAATTATTTTTTTCTGAAAGACTTGGAAGCCATATTTGCTAGTCAAAACACACATGGACCTCAATTGTAGACCTCGATGGGCCTGGATTCATGTGACTTTTAGGCCACTCTTTGGGAAGCCTTGCCTGTGAGAGTTCTTCAAATTTTTCATTGAAATGAGCTTCATCACCATTGAATGATTCCTGAATGATTTGAAAGCCATAGTGCTTCCAACTTCATAATTGAAAATTGGCTAGATAAATACCATGAAATTTTTGAAATTCCAATGACCAGGTGGCAATGAAGAACATTTGGATGTCCTGTTGCTGATCACGAGTGTACCAGACAGTGCCTTGATTGACTGGTTTTGATGAAAATGGTGTAGAACAGAGATCTCAATAATTTGGATCCTGCTGAGTAGTGGGCCTAGAGCAGTGGTGAGCAAATGTGTGATAAAACATCTGAGGTGGGGCCATGTGGATCTGCCATTGGCTTCCAAATGGCTTGTGACTGACATGGTGCAGCCAGCAGACCCTTATATGTAAAGGCAACTTGTTATATGGAGAGGTTTCAGTGCAATGTTCAGAATCAGGTTGCTATGGTCAAGGGGGCATCCTATGTGGTATACAAGCCCTGTTGGTGCATTCTCCTGCAGACCCTGATCCACCACACGTGACAGAACTCGCGGCAACACTCTGTCCCAGTTGAACTCCTTGTATTTCGTGAAGCAAATACCAAACTCCGAGTGCAGCAGGAAGAAACATTAGGAAAAGTGGAGGATGATAAAATGGCTTCGCAGTCCATATGGGGAGACACTTAGCCCCCAGTGGCCACAGTTTACATACAAGAGAGAATTCAGCACTGCTGCTTCATGTTTATTGGAAAATTATAAACCATGTCCTCCAGATCACAGAGATGAAGACGCAGCTTTGATGGTCTCACTGGAAAGGAAGCTAAAGATCCTCACAAAAACATATATTTCAAGTGCCCAACCTAGAGACAGTTTCTCCAGACGTCTTTAGGCAGGCAAATCTCCATGTTTGTAGAGTTTTTACACTGTCCCTTACTTTTGGAAACTCCTCTACAATCTCCAAGGTTGTGAACCCTAAGCATTTTCAATTTCAGATATGTATTCAAAGATTTTCTAACTCTTCTCCTCTAATTGTGTCTTACTTGGGGTGAAGGTAATGTCAAGGCATTGTTCTGAATGAGAGTGGGAAATTTTTTTGTAGTACACATTTGCATACACATTGATCCATTTTCCAATTTTCCATTCGAAATACTGAATCCCTGACACTAACTCATACCCTACTAGACTCTGACTACTAATCCTAATATGATGGAGAAAAATAAACAAAAAAAATGAAAATACAAGCAGTTCAGAGGAGGCATGGTGTATAGTTGGACTTCCCTCTTGCATGATAAAGGGTCGGTTTTATAAATCTACTCAATTTTTAATTGAAATAGTCCTCCATGTGTTTTTTTTTAAAGAGAGAGTTAGAGAGGAGAGAGAGAATTCTATAATATTTATTTTTTTAGTTATCGGCGGACACAACATCTTTGTTTGCACGTGGTGCTGAGAATCGAACCCATGCCGCACGCATGCAAGGCGAGCGCACTACGACTTGAGCCACATCCCCAGCTCTCTCCATGCGTTTTTAAAGTTAACAAATATGTGAATTCCTGTCTCCCTTTCTCTGTAGCCTACTCAGCACATGTACTTTTTATATGCACATATAGATTCCTACTTGGTATCACACGTATATTTTTATGAGTTGGCTGACTTGGCAGAAACAAATTGTAAGAAGAGATCAGTCCTCCTAAACGCTGTTGGAACTGAAAATCCAAACTATGGGTGAGCTTCCTATTAGAACAATATTATACATAAACCCATGTTTAGTAAAATAAATATTTTTGCATCTGAGGGTGATATATATTACATGATGAATTACGATTGGCATATATATATTGATACTTTTTAATGAATTTTTGTGTTTTTTTGTCTATATATATATATATATATATATATACATACACTCTACAGATTTTATAAAATATGAAATATATTTGTCTTATATACACTCCGTAAATTCATTCATGTTCATGTATGTGGATTTATAATCAACTTTTCACAAGATTATTCTCAGAAATAATCATCTACCTGAAATACATATTTGTTTCCCAGTGCTGAAAACTAACTTCAGTCAATGGTGCTTACAAATCCTAATATTTCTACAGTAACTGACCCAGTTTAACATCAATGCAAGTATATTCCTATGGGACATGATGTCTATTTTGACATTCATTTTAATTCAACACTGGTACATTACTATTTCTTCAGTTTTTGCACATCATAGGTTATATATTTCATTCACAAGTTCAGAAATTTATAGGAATTTGTTTCACTTTTAATCACTTCCTGCTTCAGACCACATGTATTCCTCCATGTTACTTGACTGGTCTTTTCATGAGACTTCTTTCCAAACACATTATTTTCGATTTCCATAATCAATTTTGAAGCTAAACCCACACACTCTTCAAGATAAACCATAACATTAATATTACCATTAGAGGTATAAGTGGTTGGAATGAATGTGTGAATATCAATATAAGATTTCCTGTACATATTCACATTTCAATTCAATCCATTATTAAAGTTGGAACCAGGTATGCTATTTATTCACAGTATGGTCTATTAATGCATTATCTCTATATTCATAGACACAGTGTACACCTCTTTGTTCCCCCAATACTAATTTATACCTCTTCAAAACATTGCTCCCAAAAATGGTAGAAGAAATAAACATGTCACCTTATCTATCTATATATATATATATATATATATATATATATATATATATATATATATATATTTCTTTTTTTATCACAGTAATATTCTGGACACAAAAAACAAAGGTCATACTCATGATTGTATCAAAGCCTAAATGGAAAGTGAGCATGGATTACTAAAAACAACCATATCCAGGTTGCCTAATGCTCTCAAATGTAAATCCTATTGGTGACTACATATTTGTTTCTTTCTAAGATTATATATTCAACTTCAAGCCTGTTGAAAATGTCTAATCTTATCACTCAGTTTATACTTTGCCTGATTTCCTTATATCTCTATTGATATCTGCTTTCCTACATATATTCCCCAGTTCATCATTGTGTCTGACACTTCACATATGCTGATATTTACATTCAATGTCTACCCGAGACCCTATTGCTAAAGAAATTTTGGTCTAAATCCTATACTCACTCTTATTTCTAAACCTACTGACTATCTTCCTAATCCTACTGACTATTGCTTTTTGACTCGATGTTCTCTTCGACAATTAATCATCCAAGGTATAAGGTCCTAAACCATTGTATTTCAATTTGTCGGAGACATATATGCAGAACATAATTCAAACCTAAGAATCCCACTCAAGGACCCAATGCCCTTCTGGCTTCGAATCTTACCTAGATTTCTGTTTTCATACTTACATTTCACCTATATATTCTTGTAAATATCACAGGTTCCCAATACCATTATTCATGGGGCAGAGAGATTCCTAACCCAAAAAAAACATGTTATTAACCCTAAACATACACTGTTCCCTCAATCTAACTTTACAAAAGAGGAGGGACAGAGTTGGTCTTACAATACAGGAATGTAGGGGATCTTCCACCTTCTGAGAACATCAAAGGTCCATGCAGAAATGATCCCTGGAGAAGATATAGGCAGCTATGAAGGACCTGAGAGAGGAAAAGTCATCTTTTATGGTAAACAACCTGGTCAAGATGAATGGATGTGTCTGAATCAACCTCTATCTTCTAAATGTAGAGAAGATGGACCAAATCAGGCCTGTGTGGAGAGCTCTTCCCAGGTGCCTATGGTTGATATACCATTCTAACTTGTGAAAGTGTGACAGAAAGAAGGGACAGACTCCATCTCATGGGACCCTTAGAAGTTACTGTTAGGACAAAGAGGTTGCCAAGGCAGTGACCTCATTCTGTTCCTGAAGGAAGTGACCTCACTTCACTTCCTTGGTGATGGAACTCTCTGAACTTGGGATCCAGGAAGAGAGGCACCCAGAGCCAGTCGCAGTCCCAGTCCCTGTGGTCTCACTTGTTTCAATTTACCAAGCACAGAGTCAGTCTTTCTTAGTACCAACAGATGTGAGAATGGCCAAATGCCAGGAAAGCTCTGAAGAAAGACCTTTCTGAGAAAGCAGGTATTGGTTCACCGCTGGCTCCTGACAACTGCACAGAGTTGGCCAAGGAGACCAGATTTGAGATACAACAGGCCATTTTGGGGGAATATAGTATGGCCCACCATTCAGAGGACACTCCACAAAGGAGGTGCCTTTGTGGGTGTAGGTGTGTGTATGGTTTTTTCTCAAGTTCTGAGAAGATGTAAGAAAGGCTGTTTGTTTGAATTGGCGTGGACTGTTTCTAGTAAGTCCTTTGACAAGGCGAGTGCTTCTATGTCTGTGTATCCCACTCTGTCCGTGGTTGTAGACATTAGAAAAGAAAATGCATCAATGGATGTGTCCTGTCTAGGAGAAAGCTTCGCAACATTCATCCTGCCTGATTTATTAATGGACTGCAGCTTTCCTTATTGAAGGGAAACACCTGCTATCTTTCAAAGTTTCTGTTTACATCCTGAATTCTGGACACTCTCCAGAATTGCCTCATTGTTTTGTGTCCAAGATATGTACTACCTCCAAGCTATGTGATATGGCTATGTACTGGATAGCTGAAGGGAAAGGCGAGCATCTCAGAAAACTCAGATATCAGTGTGAACAGGAAAGTCTCAGTGGAGAAACCCTGCTTTGTGCGTTTTGTTTACCTATTGTTCTGTTGCCCTGAATTTCAGGAAGGTTTTTGCCTCAGACCACTCCTTTGTGAATATCAATTCAATCCATTATTTAAAGTGGAACCAGCTATACTATTTATTCACAGTATGGTCTATTCATGCATTATCTGTATATTCATAGACACAGGGTACAGCTTTTTGTACAACCAATACTTATGTATATGTCTTCAAAATATTACTCGCAGAAATGGTGAAAGAAATACTCATGTCACCTAATCTACATATACATTTTATCACAGTAATATTCTGGACACAAAATGCAAAGTTCACACTTATTATTGTACTAAAGCCTAAATGGAAAGTGAACATGGATTACTTCCATGTTCAGGTTGCCTAATGCTCTCAAATATCAATCCTATTGGTGACTACATATATGTTTCTTCCTAAGATTATATATTCAAAATCAACCCTGTTGCAAATATCTAATCATATCACTCACTTTATACTTTGCCTGATTTTGTAATATCTCTTTTTTTATTGTTACGATGAGCCAATTTAGTACTTTTTTAATTTTTTTTTCATCTTTCATACATTTGATTCAAGTGAGTTATGCATTTCCATTTTTACCCCAAATACAGATTGCAGAATCACATCAGTTACACATTCACAATGTTTACATAATGCCATATTAGTGACTGTTGTATTCTGCTGACTTTTCTATCCCCTACTATCCCCCCTCCCCTCCCCTTTCATCTTCCCTCTCTACCTCATCTGTTGTTGTTCCGTTCTCTCCCTTCCCCCCCTTTCCCCTCACAACCTCGTATATGTGATTTCGTATAACGATGAGGGTTCTTTCCGTTTCCATGCAATTTCCCTTCTCTCTCCCTTTCCCTCCCATCACTTGTCTCAGTTTAATGTTAATATTTTCCTCATGCTCTTTCCCTCTGTTCAGTTCTTAATTGCTCTCCTTAAATCAAAGAAGACATTTGGCATTTGTATTTTAAGGATTGGCTAGCTTCACTTAGCATAATCTGCTCTAATGCCATCCATTTCCCTGCAAATTCCATGAATTTGTCATTTTTTAGTGCTGCATAATACTCCATTGTGTATAGATGCCACATTATTTTTTATCCATTCATCTATTGAAGGGCATCTAGGTTGGTTCCACAGTCTGCCTATTGTGAATTGTGCTGCTATGATCATTGATGTGGCGGTATCCCTATAGCATGCTCTTTTATGGTCCTCAGGGAATAGTCCGAGGAGGGCGATAGCTGGGTCAAATGGTGGTTCCATTCCCAGCTTTCCCAGGAATCTCCATACTGCTTTCCATAATGGCCGCACCACTTTGCAGTCCCACCAGCAATGTACAAGTGTACCCTTTTCCCCACATCCTCGCTAGCACATATTATTGTTTGACATCCTAATGGCTGCCAATCTTACTGGAGTGAGATGGTATCTTAGGGTGGTTTTGATTTGCATTTCTCTGACTGCTAGAGAAGGTGAGAATTTTTTCATGTACTTATTAATTGATTGTATGTCTTCTTCTGAGAAGTGTCTGTTCAGGTCCTTGGCCCATTTGTTGATTTTGTAATATCTCTATTGATATCTGCTTTCCTACATATTTTCCACTGTTCATCATTGTGACTGACCCTTCAAGTGTGCTGATATTTACTTTCACACTTTAACCCAAACCCTATTGCTAAAGCACTTTTGTTCCAAATCCTATACTCACTCTTCTTTGTTAACCTACCGAATATCTATCTAATCCTACTTACTATCCCTTTTTGACTGGATGTTCTCTTCGAATTTTAATCATAAAAAGAACAAGGTCCTATGCCATTGTATATCGATTTATCTGAGATATCTGTGCACAACGTAAATCAAAGCTAAGTATCCCAATGAAGGGCCCATTGCCCCTCTGGGCTTCAAAATTACCTAGACTTTCTTTTTTCATTTATATATTTCACCTCTATATTTTTAAAAATATCGCAGGTTCCCAATACCATTATTCATCCAGCAGAATGATTTCTAACCCAAATCAAACATTTTATTAACCCTAACAATACACTGTTCCCTCAATGTAAATTTAAAGAAGAGCAGGGACAGAGTTGGTCTTACAATACAGGAATGTAGGGGATCTTTCACCTGTTGAGAACCACAAGTTCAATGCAGAAATGATCCCTGGAGAATATGTAGTCAGCTATGGAGGACCTGAGAAAGCAAAAGTAATCTTCCATGGCAAAATACCTGGTCAGGATGACGGGATGTGTCTGAATCAGAACCTCTCTTCTCAATGTAGAGGAGATGGACCAAACCAGGCCTGTGTGGAGAGCAATTACCGGGTTCCTATGGTTGATATACCATTCTAACTTGTGAATGTTTCACAGGAAGTAGGGGAAGCCTCCATCTAATGAGACACTTGGAAGCAACTGTTAGGATAAAGTGTTTGCCAAGGCAGTGACCTCATTCAGTTCCTGAAGGAAGTGACCTCACCTTACTCCCTTGGTGATGGAACTCTCTGAACTTAGGATCCTGGAAGCCAGGCACACAGAGCCAGTCCCAGTACCAGTCCCAGTGGGTTCACTTGTTTGGAATTACCAAGGACAGAGTCAGTCTTTCTTTGTACCTACTGATGTTAGAATGGCCAAAAGCCAAGAGAGCTCTGAAGAGGGGCCTTTCCTGAAAAACCAGATAGTGGCCCACCGCTGGCTCCTGACAACTTCATAGAGATGGCCAAGGAGACCATATCTGAGACAGGACAGGACATTTCAGGGGAACATTGTGTGGCCCACCAGTCAGAGGACACTCCATAGAGTCACAGACCTACTTAGGGTAAAAAGGTGCCTTTGTGGGTGTGGTTGTGAGTTTGTGATTTTGTCTCATGTTGTGAGAATAGGAAAAAAAGGTGGTTTGTTTGGTTTGGAGTGAACTGTTTCTCGTAAGTCGTTTGAAAAGGAGAGTGTTTCTATGTCTGTGTATCCCATGGTGTCCGTGGTTGTAGACATTAGAAAAGAGAGTGCATCAATGGATGTGTCCTGTCTAGTAGAAAGCTTCCCATTTCATCCTGCCCAATTTATGAATGGTTTGCGGCTTTACTTAAAGATGGGCATAACCTAATACATTCCTAATTTCCAGGTTTATTCATGAACTCTGTTCACTCTCCAGAATAGGATCATGGTTTTGTGTCCAACATATATACCACCTCCAAGCTCTGTGACATGGCCATGTACTGGATAGCTGAAGGTAATGGCGAGCATCTCAAAAAACTCAGATATCAGTGTGACCAGGAAAATCTCAGTGGAAAAACCCTGCTTTGGGCATTTTGCTTATATATTGTTCTGATGAACTGAATGTCAGGAAGTTCTTGCTCTGGCCACCCCTTTGTGAAACCTGAAGTAAACAGTTTTCAAATGGAAATGATTGGGCATCACCTGTGGCTCTTTGCTTAATTGCTTTGGAAAGGGATGTGTCTGAATTAGCATCTTGGCCCTGTGTGAGGTTGTGGCTTAGATTCTCAGCACCAGATGGATCTAAAGAAAGATCCCATGTGTGCATCCAAAACCAAAATGGCAAATACACCAGTCATTGTGGATAAAGTCTCGCTTTCCTCTGTGAGGTTCCTGACCTCTATCAAGTGAGAATAGGGATCCTTTTTGTCAATTGAGTTCTTCAAAGCCCTGCAAAGGTGCTTGGGTTTTCTCATGACTCTAATTTACATAAAGAATCTATACCTCTAACTCAGTAGGCCTCAAATTGAAGAAGCGGTGCAGTATTAACGGCATGCCTATTTGATCACTCCGGGTTCACAGGAAGTATGTCCAGGCCACCCTGACTTTAGGCAAATGAGGGGCAAGGGAGCTTATTTTGGACACTGTCTTGGAATGTGCCCCTCATGGAAACCTCCAGCCAGAGGTTATGATGAGTATCTATATGGAAAATGATGAGGGCCATGTGG
Organism: Callospermophilus lateralis; assembly: GCF_048772815.1. NCBI lineage: Eukaryota > Metazoa > Chordata > Mammalia > Rodentia > Sciuridae > Callospermophilus > Callospermophilus lateralis. The sequence goes on along the minus strand of NW_027514563.1, from coordinate 138 downwards.
GAGTGTTTTGGTTTAATTGTGGTCATTATGTGGCTGTTAAAGGAGATGCCTGGGTCCACATGGGCTTGAACTCTGGTGTGATTACACTTAGAGAGTGCATTCTGGATCTGATCTCAGAGAACTTGTGCCATGAATTGT